>NW_024884586.1:15086625-15418627 GCF_019232065.1 Centrocercus urophasianus | reverse complement strand
GGGGGGAAGAAGAAGGGAAAAATTCCTCCTGCCACCTTTTCCCAGACAATCTCACCACACAACAGCACACCACTTCATTGTGAGCTTCATAATTCTTAATTCTTTGCTTATCAAAATCTCTTTATATGAAAAAACTAGAAGTGTATCTTGGCTCAAGAAAATGTTATCACTGTTATCACTGTTTTACAAAGTCCTCCTTTGCTCACGTTACATTTCTGTGATGATCAGCATGGGTAAGGTGCTAAAAGCTCCCTAACTAGTGGCAGGCACCAAACAAACAAAATAAAAACTAACAGTCACCAGTGACCACTGTTACTAACTGACGTCTTTTCACAGCCATCACTCAGAGTCACATTTCAGAAGTGAGCTCCTTGAGAAGGATGAGCCTTGTTCAGCCCAGCTCCTCTTTGTGTGCGTGTTGTCCTGTTTTTGGTCAAAAGCCACAAACTCTTGCATGTCTGAGAAACATGAGACCAAGCTTACTGCTAACATAGGAGAGGGATGATGGGCACTTAATAACATGCTCAGCAGCAGTGTAGAAAAAGGCTACATCATATGAAGCTGTGCAGAGAAGGACTCGAAATCTGTGAGCAAGGCTACATGAAAAAGAACTCTGAATGGACTCCAGAAGAGCCAGGGGAGATTCAGTCAGAGCAGGAGGGGAGGCATATCTTGCAGGCAGAATTGAAAGGAATCTGGCAACTATCAGAACATGAAAATTCAAGAAGAAATATTAGACAATGCCCAAGAGAGTTTTTGCACTGCAGACAGAGGAAGCATTGGTTCTGCTGGGGAAACAGGAGGTTTCACTATTAATATTAATACTAAACACATGCTATATTGCAAAAAGAAAATAGTTGCTTTTAACCTTAGTGTGGCATTATTGCAAAACTTTCCCCTGATGGAATGTGCAGCTGGTTTGGCTGTGAAAGAATTGAGAAGACTAAAGTCTTCAGGATTTAAGTAGTCCCACAACATATATATCCCTTGTACATAAAGCATCCACCTTGCACACAGCAGCCTAACTAGTATTGCTGGCAGTTCTGCAGACTGTAAGTAGTAAGGAAGCAGGTTTGTTGGTATTTGAAACAGTTACAGTAAAATGAATCAGGCACTAATGCCATCCTCCAGCTGGGTACAATCCCACTAGGGCTCAGAGCCTGCCCACCATAGGATACTTACATTTTCTCTGAAGATAAAAGCCAGAATTGCAGCTGAAAGCTCCGCCAGGAAGATTAACAAAATAAACATGAAGAACTAGAAGAAAGAAAATGGGGGGGGAGGGGAGGGGAGAGAAACAGAGAGAGATTTCATTACGAGAGTACAATAGGCAGTAGGAACACAAGCTTTTACAAGTTTTACCACAGAGATGGAAAAAAAAACGAAAAAAAAAAACCTATGACAATAACCTGGGGCAGTCCATCCTCTGACCCTGCCACAGGACATGGGAGCTCACAGCATGTTCTGCCATGTTCTAATGTGTAAAGCGGCCACTAGTGTCCCCTGATGAATCGGCACCAAGTTAAAACAGTAAAGCCTAGTTTGATGGAAGATGTTATACGATTGTGTAGATGCTCATATAGGACTGAACTGTCCTGACACAGCGAGGGGAAATGATGTAGGTAACCCATACCATGCATACACATATATATGTACATCTTTGCTCATCACAATCATAAACAGCTTCACTGTAATATAACCACGGCTCATTTTGTGTTTGGAAAAAGGTAGTGGGACATACACTGAAATACCTGGGACAAAAAATGGAATCTTTTTAGAGTTTATCTCAAGGCAAAATTAGCCTTGGTTAAAAGTATCCCCTCTCACACAATGGGGTTGCATGGGGTACCTTAGTTACTCAGCTGCTATGAAACAATATAACTGCATGCTGATATGGTACCCCTGAGAAACCACACTGAGAAAAGCCACAGCCAAATGTGGGGGCCCCCAAAGGCAGCACAGAAAGCTGATCCACAACTTGAAGTACAGTTTGGAGAAGAAAACAGTGTTGAAGGGAACAAATCTCCCAGGAGAAGAAAAGAGAGAGCTCACGTTTCAGTCTGTCTTTAGGACTGATCCTAAGTTACACTGATGCCTCACTTCAGTCCACAACAAACACTACAAGAAACAGGCAGGGATGTGTTCTCTAGCATCCTTCAAACAGCAATTGTTGATGCAGAGGAACACTGAGGGGAACAGAGCAGAAAGTGGTAAGGCTCACACGTTCTCCTGAAACAGCATTTCTAATTTTCACTTCTGGAAACAAAGCACTAAGTTAGTTCAGACTTACAGTTCCTCAAAATGGGCGTTTTTATGATGCTATGGTCATACAAAGACATTATCAATTGAGAAACGTAAGGATTCCAAGATTTAGACCACAGGCTAACATGATTTTAGCAGTCTGAGTGGCAGTTTGGAAATGACTTTGGGTTTTGGTACCATGTGAATAGGGAACCCAGTAACACTGCTTCATATGGAAGGTAACAAACACACGGTACAAGTGATTGAAACAACCAGCAGAAATAAACACAAGAGAGATCTTGATTTTTTTTCTGCATAAAAAGGCTATTGAGGGTCTTTCTGAAACAGAAGGATGGCAGATGGGGCCAGAATTGCTATTTAAGGTCCCCAAGCAATGATTTATAAACAACGTATGGAATGCCATGCACTGTGTACTTTGGTAATGGAGAGAAAATTCCTACTACCAAATTGGAATGAGAAAGTGTTCTTTTGGTGTCAATTACCAGAGCTGTAAGTGATTTTTCCCCACCAGAAAAGTGCACGCACTAACCTGTCCCATTTGTCTTTCTGTCTCTGCAATGGAAACAAAAGAAAAGCATCCCAGGCTCAAATGACAAACAAGGCAAGTCACAGGGAGGGCTGCTAACAGAATGCTGTTGCTTCACTAGTTAACTAGTTGAACTAGTTAATTCTATAATTTATTCTTACTGCTAGACTTTTACATGCAGCTTCTATTTTTCCTGCTCAGAGACTATTTTGTTTTTAATTTCACCACAGGAGGGCAAGGAGCAAGTGATGAGGATGAACCATACTTTGCAAATCCACATTATCATCCATCAAGGGATCTCAGCATAGCCACTAAGAGGTCTAAGGTGGTGATCAAGTGATTAATCTCATCACCTTGCTAATTGCATTTCATTTACTGATTGCTGGAAGATACAGTTCATACGAGCTCCAGCACAGATCTGTGCAGAAGTATAAGCAGCCATCTCCAGATTACCTCTGATAAGGTTCATTATCATTCCCAAACTGATACACACTTACATTGTGCATTACAGATTTGAAAAATAGTTACTGTAGAAAACACAGAAGCAGACATTGGAGGTGATGAGAAAAAAAGAGATGGATCATCCGTGTTTTAGAACTTGCTCTCATTCTGCATTTTAAGGCAACACAGCATCTGCTTATTATGTCTTGCCTCACAGAATTAAATTAAGCAATTACTGAAATACGAGCACTCTGGACAGCCAACTGGTCAACGCAGTGTATGGGACAGAGCAGCTTCACACACAAGCCCATGCCTGAGACTGGGCACTTGTGTAAAGGCACCCTACTCATCCAATGTGAGGGTCTGAACATCATCCTTAGAAATGGGGTCTCCTGTTGTGGATAAAAATCCTGTCTTGGTGACAGCTCCACAATTGTCACAAGCTTCCACAAGTCAATGTTTCACATTTCTTTCCTACAACACACCAGTTCTGCTGTGTTCCAGCTTCAGTTGTTGCAGAATGAGCAGTCATTGCCTTTAAACGCAAAGGACCTGTGTTTTCATGTTGGAAAGCTGTAGAGGCTGAGGTATCTGTATTACAAGAGTGCAAAAAAGGACATCTACCCTCACAGCTAAGCCAAATCAAGCTAACACAGACTTCTTTTGCAAACCTGAATTCAGTCTCCTGTGGCAAAATAAAAACATTTGCACACATTTTGTTTTGTACACTCAGTAGCACTCTGGATTCTGATTTCTATAGTGTTCTTTTACAGCCATAGGGTCTTTAGGACAACCCAGAATAAAGCCAATCCTGAATTTTCAGGCCCACCTTTGTTGTATTTTGTGAGCCACATCCAAATGCTGGAAAATCTAGAAACATTTCACAGCCTTGTGCTTAATGCAGCATGCTGGGTTTCACAAGGATTTTTTGTTGGTGGTGGTAGTGAGTGTGGGTTGTTGCTCTTTCTTTCCAAAAGACAAGCAGCTTAATGTAAAATAAAAGACACTGTAAATACAGAAGTCAGAACCTAGAGAACATGTATGTGTGCATCTGTCTTGTCCCTTCTATCCTTTATTTATATTTGAACCAAAAGTTTCACATATATATTATGCATCACTGTGAAATCTCACTCAAGCAGCCCTGGCTCATGAATTCTTTAACAGCTTTGCAAGAAGACTTGATTTGATCAGGCAACTTCTCCCTAAGTACCACCTCTAAAGCCAAACGTTCACAGTTCTGCAAGCGAGCTCCCAGTCTCACTGGCATTCGCTCATGAATGGTTTGCCCTTTCTATGTCTAAAACACTCCCATTAGACTTCTGGTTGCACAGATCTTTTGTGTATTTTAATGTCAGCTGGTCTGGCCTCCCAGAAAACAGAAATTAGTAAAATATCTCTTCTCACTTGGCATCAGCCCAGATCACTGTGCAAGTGCTTTGCCGCTGTGGGACACCGGACGACAGGTTGAGAGCTGACTTGGACGTCAGAAGCTGGAATGCTAATTCCTCATCCAGTGATTACTTTCAGAGTTCCTGCTAGTTCCAGGTATTATCTCACGCCCATTGAAGTCTCAGATTCCAAGTATATAATAAAATAATAACAAAACTAAATAAATAAAGCAGCAGGGCTCAGAACAATTTCTATGAGTTAGAAATAACAGCCACAAATTTGAATGCACTGGAGCAAAAATAAAACACTGGGAGGAATATTCAAATAACTATTGACCTCAGTGATGCTATGTCAGGAAAGTACAGCACAGAAGTCCCCTCTTCCAGCTGTGTCCTCTATCTGTATGCTGCTTATGTGGTCCAAACTCAAAATCTCTCTCTCACATTCACTTGTAACCAATACTTTTCATCAAATGTAACTTTTAGTTTCTTAATCTGATTATGTTAGGCTCTGAGTAAACTCAGGCTCACTGGACCTGATTCTTCACATTTTGTGAGGCTCCTTTTGGCAGGTTTCCCTGACTTGACAGGTGATACATTGAGTTTTCTGATTTACTTCTCAGATGATTCACCAGCAATCCTATCCACAAAGGCTTCCAGAGAGGGGCTCTCACATGCTGGTTATAAAGTCTAGGGGTGGGCAAGCCAAGTGCTACAGAGAATTCATTTCAGTGGAGCCAGGCTGAACTCTAGGAAAAAAAATAGCTTTGTTTTTAAGAAAGTGGACTTTCCTGTTCTGCTAAGATACAAGCCTCTTTTTTACTGTGAAGCAGCTGTGCAAGACAGAATCATAACAGAATAGTGTAAGATCAACATTTACACAAAAATAAATAAAAACAAACTTGCAGATCCTGAGCAAGAAACAAAAGACCACATTTGACAAAACCACTGAGCTTTGTGTTTTAACACATAACTGATAATGTTTTCTGCAAATAGATAATGGCTGGAAACCCTGCAGTATCAGAACTTAGGGCAGGGGTCAGAAAAACTGATTTTAAGTGTTATCTAATGACTAGAAGGAATGAAATTTAACTCCTTGGGTGGAAAATTGCCTGAAAAGAACAAACTTGTTCATTTCAGAAGCAGACCAGGCTGCATGAAGGATCAACTACCTATTGAGAGCTGAAATACAACGACATCATCCAAGTTCAGAGCTGGGCATTTTTGCTGTGGGGCCTCATTACATAGATGCTTCACTCTATATGTTCTCTCTGCTCTGTTGTGAACCAGTAAGAAATGAATCTACAGGTGGAGCTAATGGTTTTAATATAAAAAGTATCCAGGTTTTGATCACTTTCTATATGTTTTTGAGACAAAGCTTGGCAAAGTCATAACACAACCCCAGATTCAGACACAAGACTCAAGCCTGGTTCAGGAAGGAAGCAAATTCTCTGTACTTCCAGCTGTGTGTAAAAGTGTTCTAAGTGTACTTAATATCTAAGGGAACAATGGCTGCAAAAATAGACACCCATTCATGCACTAATTGCAGTATCACTTATCTAGATTAAGAGTCACCCCATTCTTGGGGAGCACCAAAAGGCTAATAAAGGACACTTACAAAAAGTAGGAGACATTTGTTCTCACGGATGGCACCGCAGCAGCCAAGGAAACCCAGCAGAAAGAGCATTGCTCCCATAGCCAGCATGATGTATGCTCCTGTGAAGAGCAGAGGGTTGGCAGCCACGATCTCTCGAAAACCTGTTGGATCCACGATGACCCAGATCCCAACTCCTAGCAGGCATGCTCCTCCCAGCTGTCACAGCACAATGAGAGGAAAGAGGGGGAAAGGAGGAGACAGGTCAACATTAACAGCTGCTGCAGGAATGCTGGTTTCATCAGTATCTTTTAATCAAAGGTGTTTTGGAAAATCTGTTTCTGTGGCAAACATTCTCTGCTGAGCAGGTGACTGCTGACATGCTGTTATGCTGCTCTCAGCGTTTCTTGCTCACTCAATGAAACATCAGCAGCAAAAGCATCTTTTCTTTCTTAACACTTCGCTCTACCAACTTTTGATTCTCTGCCCAATGCTTGAAAGACTGAGTCTTGAGTCTCTGCCATACCTGCAGGGGATGGCCCAGTGAAGAGGCACAGGGGAACGCTCTCCACCACAGTGGCACCTTGCCCCAGCTGGGGCAGGATGGCTGGGTGCTCCTACCCCTCCCTTCAAAGACAGGAGCAACATGGGTCACCAGGAATGTGGTAGAAAAATCTCTGTTTGCCAGCAAAAACCTCAGCAGGGCACCCAGGACTAGAAAACAATTTCTTCTGCCATCCAAGGACAGACCATGAATATAAGTTACAGCTTTCCTACTTGTCTTTCTCATCAAGGACAACCTTAATGCAGACAGCAGTGGCCACTGGGCTGCCTTACTCAATGTCTTAACACCTTCAGATGCCATAAATTAATATCCTTGGTGATTGCTAGTGCAAAGCTGAGGGATCTTTTGTGGTAACTTCACTGAATTACAGCCTATTCTGTTGGCTGCTGGAAAAAGAAAGAATCAAGATATTCCAAATACTTACAAATATAAAAAAATTGAAAAGAAACATCAGGTACTTCATGCAGCTCAGACAGTCTCCCTCCATGGTCTTCAGGCCGCTTGATCCAACTCTTCCTGCAAAACACCAAAACAATTTTAGCACACTCAATTTTATTTGAATGACACAGCCCTATTTCCATGTCTATTCCCTCCAGACCCTGTGGAGTTCATTATACAGAAGGGCTCATTTTTTACCTGAACAGAGTACCAAAGCTCAGGCTAATAAGAGATAATGATCACTGCTAATTCCCTTTGCATTCTTCCAGGTGTAGAGGGGAATGCAAATAGAAAGGTTGAAAGAAAGCTTTGGCGTTGCTTGCAGGGTGAAATGCTGGGGGAAAAAAAAATGTCTGCAAATGATGGCTAATTTTATTTTATTTTTTTCTAGTCCCTAAGGTCTGTCAAGTTGAAGAAACACTGAACACACCTGGATATTTCAAATCAAGGAAGAAAGCTGTACTGACACAGGAGCCAGAAGCTGTGCCCATCGGCTAGTCAAACATGCATCTTGGACAGTTGGTTCCATACAAGCCTCCCTTACGGAATGAAGCCACGTGAACGAGGAGAATATTTTCAGGAAAACGCTCAGACATTGAGAATGACTGTGGTGTGTGAAAGAAAGAGGGCTTGAGGAGGCCATCCTCAGCTCAGTTCCACACACTGGGGTACACCACCTGCTTGTCATGCAATGTGACATGTTAGTGGGCTGCTGAAGTCCTGTTATTCAAACTGCATCCTGCACAAGTCTTTTCAGGCAGAGCCTGTGGATCAAAGCTGGCAAGCTTTTAATCACAGGAAAAAAAATGTCCATTTTGAATCTCGATATGGTCTAATTCAGACCATAAAGGGCTTAGGACAGTATTTGTATTGGAAGAGAAGCTACTAAGTTTGACCAGGTGAAGTTGCATTGGAAGAAAGTTCCTGTCCCCAAAAATTTGCTGTTTAATGAAGTGGCTGCATCTTCCAAAAAGTAATTTCACCTCCCATCACCCTACAAGTACAAACGAATACATAAAATAGTAAAATTTTCACTGAAACAGAAGTTAATGAAGTCACTGCACCTTGTACAGAGGGAAGCACACATATGCAAACAGAAGCATAATTTTGCTAAGCTCTCTGGAGAAGCCCGCCCAAAGCTCATGTGCTTCTTAGCCCATCTCCTCCCCTTACACTACAGAGAATGTCATTCCCAAAGCAAACATGTACCCACATCTGATTATATGCTGCTAATGAAGCACTCTACAATCCAATTGAAAGAAAAAAAAAAACAAACAGAAATTACACAAGATTTTCACCAGAACAGAAATAAAACTATTTCCTTCACTCACAGAATCACAGAATGGGCAGGGTTGGAAGGGACCTCAAGGATCATGAATCTCCAACCCCCCTGCCACAGGCAGGGCCACCAACCTCCCCATTTAATACTAGACCAGGTTGCCCAGGGACCCATCCAACCTGGCTTTAAACACCTCCAGGGACGGGGCATCCACAGCCTCTCTGGGCAGCTGTTCCAGCACCTCACTGCTCTCTCTCCTTTGCTGTTATTGTTAAGCCACAGAAACTTTGGAGTGCTGTCCTTCCCTCTATGGCTATGGAAACTGCTCTTCTTTAACCAGAGGGGTGAGAAAACCTCAAGTCTCCCAGCAAGAGGATGCTGAGGTAAACAGTCAGATTCAGATTGGTTTAAAAATCAACGCAGTTCCTTCCCAGTGGCAAAACAGATAGAGAGCAATTCAGAAGCCGCTGTAGACTATGAAGCACATGTATAACTGCTCCTCCACAGCACCTGAGCTTTCCTGGGCAGCACTACAGTGTGCCTTTGCTGGCCTGGGGCTGTTCAGGGAGCCCCTTTGTGAGAGGAATCCTCAGTACATCCAAAAAGCCAGTTCTACAATCCACCTTATTTCTGGAAGAACACCAATTGGAATTGGAACCTGAGAACCAAGGCAATATTTTCCTCTTCAACATTTGTTTCCTTATACCTCCTACATCTAACTCTTCTACCCAGACAGACTCATGGCCTAGCTGTGAATGCAGGAGATGAAGTGGGGCACAGAGCTCTTACTTGGGCCTGGAATAGATGCCCACATCTTCCTGAGGGTTTAAAGCCACATCTGCCAATATTCCAGAAAGAAGAGAAGATACGGATACTTCAAGAGCTCCAGAATTAGTGACACCCAAATGTCCCCATCATCACACAAAGGTTATGCTCCAGTGAAACAAGGAGAGCTAAATCTCACTCTAGCAGCCACAGCCTGAAAATTATCAGAGAAACTTCTAAGTCCTGCTGCCTTGAGTGCTCACACTTAATCTATATCATAGACAGAAAAAGCGGAAAAAAAAAAAAAGATAAATAGGAAACTAATTCAGCTGTATTGTGTTACTTTGTGTCACGCACACTCATCTCACTGCAGAGACACCACACTAGATAGCAGCAACTCCTGAGTCTTACCCTGTCCTGCCACTTTGCAGGGTTGATAAATCACATTCCTGCCTTGATTCACTATCCATGTCTGGGTCTGGTTCCTCTGTAAGATGAGCTCCCTTGGAACAGCTCTGATTCATGTGTCTTTTCAAAGACAAGCTACCATTTCTTGCATTGCTCCTCTCCACACTGGGTATGTTAAAATGTTTTCTAGGTATGAACTAGGAAAGGAGACTAAACATGTTCAGCAATCAGGTCTTGAGAACATGACTGCCAGTGCTGGTGTGGTCATGCAGTCACAGTCATATGGGAGCATTAGAAACAAATACACACTTGGCTTTGACTAGTGAGGGCTCCCTTGTTTGAGTCATAAATTTTTACCAGTGCTGTTGCTGGGCTCAGATTTGTAATTTCAAAAATTACCAGGCTTCACACAGCAGAGCAACAAATAAATACAACCTTAAGTGACTGCCTCAATACCTACAGCCTGGGGACACCTGCACAGAGCAGCACGATGCACCCTGTCTGGGCACACGGATCCCCAAACAGCACATGAATACTCACCATCTGGGTGACAGGGGACATTAACCAAAAGCATGATCTGATTTCTTACACAAGACTTAAAACCATTTCAAGTAAGAGTGGAAGCACTCCAACAAACCTGAAATATATTACCATCTTGCTCACATATGCATAGTGCTTTAGACTTGGAATAGTCTATAACTAACATTATTTACAAACAAACTCAAGCAAAATGCAAATAATATTCCTTGCAACTAATGTAATTATTAGACCATTTTACATGAAGTCACTAATCACAAGCTGCAAGAAAATAACTGACACGAAAGGGCAATCCTGACCCAAGAGATGCATTCCTACCCACTTCTCAGCCACACACACAACAAATAAATTTTTTGTTACTCCTGCTGCACACTGGTACAAGTGAGATAAAATCTGAATGCATACATCCTAATCTACCCTTCAAAAATATCTTCTCTCCCCTTCTACAGGCCTCAAATTTGTGAGAGATTAAGTTCTCCTCTGCAAGAGACATTTAATGCTAAGCAAACATTAACAGTTAGAACTGCAGAAGACAGCGGCTGACAGATGCTTTCCCTGGCTTGTCCCATCTCAGATCTGTGAGACATATGAGACGCATTTGTTTTTGTCTGAAATGTAGCTATAAATGTTCCACTTTCTCTTAGGCAGCTTATTCAACAATTTCCCCCTAATACAAGTTTTATCTTGGAAAATGATGAGGAGTCTAAAACACCCCAGCAGCATGGCCATGAAACATACCCCAGCTGCTCTCATCAGTTAGGAATACAGTCCAGGTTTTCAAGGCGATGCAATTTTTTGTTCTCCAGCCACCATTTGTTTCCTTCCTTCTGGCATTCATTTTTGCACGCCTTGAAGCTATACCTTGAACTTCACATATCTAAAGGCAGCTGCTCAACCACTCTCCCAAAAACTGCTTACATGCTTCTCCTTGATACCACTGACATTCTCCTCTACTCCCGCATCACTTTCACACTGGACTGAAACCTGTAGTTTCACTTCAATTGCACTCTCACCTTTATCATGAAGACAGACTCACTGAAAAATGTAGGTGTGATATGATCTCTGGATGCCACCGAATACAAACACCCACTACCCCCAGTCTGGGCCAATTTCAAGGTTTAATCCAAGACTAAAAATTTGAGCAGAGTGCTCAGGGTCACATTTTGTTAAGTCCTGAGTACCTCCAAGGACTGAGGCTCCCTAGTCTCCTGGGCAGTTCTGCTGTATCAGAACTGTATCTGTATCTGCTGTACAAAATATTAGCCAACAGCTTGAGGAGCAAATGGTGCTAACTTACACCTACCCCCATGTTCACACACAATGCAACCAAGTAATAGAAGATACATTTGCTGAAGCTCTCCAGATTCATTGCCAGACAGCCCTTAAAGGAATTAGAAAACATGGACCAGGCTCTCTTCCGTGTCAGTGAATCAATTCCCAGGGACTGTCCCAGTGGATATGTCACTAAAAACATCTCAGAAGCTCTCAGGTTCACCAGTGGTGAAGGACTGCCACGGCCTGGCTTCACTCCACTGCATCCTTTCCTCAGCAACTTGGCAACATGCCTCTTAGCTTGAAGGCCTGGAAACTTGGCGCAGCTTGCTTGCCTGCCTTCAAAGTGAATCCTTCTTCCATGAGGATTTCTATGCTCACCACTGGCAAGCAGTATCTAACTCCTTTTAAACAAAAGTAGTTGGGTTCTGGTAAAAGACCTTGTCTAACAGATGGTTCCCTTCCAGTAAACAGAGTATTACTCTTGATAGAACAGAGATAAGGGCAGATTTATAACTAGGAGACTGAAGGGGGATGACCTGCTGTGCTACACCTCACAGGTGACTTCACCTGACAGCAGGTGAACTGTGCATTTCTTATTCCACTCCTGCACACTACAGCTACATCAAATCAGCCCTGACAGAAACAGAGCATTTGAGATGCTGAAAAACTGAACTATAAGCAAGCTTCACCTTAGCAAATCTCAGGACTTGAAGCACACTGTCTTTTCTAGTCTTTAATTGCCTATGTGCCCCATATTTTTCTCTGTCGCCTGGAAGAGAAAAATACGCAATTACTGCAGAAGTCAATAAAATTCAGTCATGTTAAATACATAACTTATTAAAACAGACCATCGCCTTAATTAACCACCTTAATTTAGTGTACATTAGCACTAATGAAGAGCTTTTAATACCCAGCAAGGATCTGATTCCTCAGAATCTCTTTAACAACCTTTGGGGTGTTTTTAATGCCCACAGACCACACGTAAATCCGTAGTGCCGTTATGTATGCACCTCATACCACAACAGCACGAGATTAATCACAGCTGCACTTTCAATATTTTATAGGAGGTTTAGACAAACTTTAATCTGCTGTGACTTTACAGCCCATTTACTGGGAAAATGGAAAAGGCTGAGGAAGGGAGATGGGATGTGTTTCCAGGAGGCTCATGAGGAGCAATGGTCAGAGATGCTGGGTGCTTCCCCAGCCACCTCCTGCACAAAGCTGAGCAAACAGTTTTCTCTCACTGTCTGGGAGCAATGAGAGATGAACAGAAAAGCTGCAGCAGTGCCTGCCCTTGCAGCCCCTTGGCTGCTCCTCCACCTGTCCCACTGCCACTACCAGACCTGCAGGCAGGGCAGCCCCCATGCTCCATCAGCACCTTGGGCCACTAGTGCCCGGCATGCACCTGGATTGTAGGTATTGTAAGCAAATAATTCAGCCTCCTCAGATCATATGGGAGAACTCGCAGATATTCCAAAATGATCAATAAGGTGCTTGGCCCTCTTCCTGCTCCCTTGTGGTGCAAACATGCCAGAATTTCAGCAAGATCTCTGGAGCGGGTGTATTTAACATCTGTTTCCCACAAACATTTGTGAACCTGCCTTTGAAAACTGCCTCCCATGAAGACTTCTGTGAGTAGAAGTCTATAGTTTGCTGTCGGCAGGAAGCGAACAAAGAGTTTTGAGGTGGCTGAAACTAGTACAGTATAAAGCATTTAATGAATATTCATAGCCTTTCTGTTTTGCATTAATCCCACTTATTTTACGTCCTTCCTCTGTCACCATGGAACTACATTTCTGAACAACGAGCGGGGATGGCTGCCCTTTGGAAACATGGAGGATGCAAACAGTCTCAGCCAATTGCCCTGCTGCAAAGTACTTTGGGTACTGCCAGCAGCTGAGCCACACACCCACTGCACCACTGGATGGGCCCCAAATTGGTACCACATTTGGGGGTCAGCATGTTTTCAGAACATGTTATGCAACCATCCAAGCTGGCTGCAGCATGCGTGGAAACCTCCAGAGGGTGGCTTGAAGAAGCTTGCAGACAGAATATGAGCCACCATCACATAAGGGAGAGCTCCTTCTGGCACACCAAACCCACCCTCACCTTTTTATCTTTTTCTTTTGTGTGCGGGGAACGCTTTGTCCCGAGCTTTGCACATGCAGCTGAGAGACAATTTCTCCAGCTGTTCCATCCTGTGATGTCTTTACCCCAGGACAGCTGCTGCCAGGAAAAGATGCCTCTAACTTTAAAGCAGAAATGGCACTGTGCTATAGAAACCTATCATTAGGAAAATCGCCAGGATGATGGGATTCCTGCTCCTACTGTGCGTGCATATAATTACATCCATACAAGCTTTCAAAGGTCTGTGTGGGAGAGGAATTTTATTCTTTTTATTCCCCTAAAGTCACAATATTTTAAAAGAACTTACAGCACCACAGAGAGGAAGAGCTTGAATGCTTCAGAGGCACCAGCAGGTGCTGTGTCAGAAGGGATGAAAGAGCATGTTTGGTGCCAAACAATAGCAATACTCCATCTTACTCTGCAGCCCTAAAGGGGAGGAAGTCCGTGCCAAACAGACTCGCTTTGGTTAATAGCTACGATTTTGTCATTAGGGAGAACTGTAGAAAGTGCAAAACCACCATGCCTAATTGTGACTTGAGCAAGCTGATGCCTCTAATTACAGTCGCTGGGGAAACACAGTGGAAGCTGGAGCTACGGTGCAGGCCAAGCCTCCTTCCTGAGGCCACGCGTGTGCAAGCCGTGCTGCCTCAGCCACTGAGCAGCTGCGCCTGGCACACTGTCCTTGTCACCCTGCCCATGCCATCAGCCACCACAGCCAGCTCCGTGCCAGCACTAGCTTCTCCTTGCACTCACTGCTTGCAGAGCAGCTCTTTGTGGAGCTGTGTGTTGATGAAGGAAAAGCAGCTCAACTTGAGGCTCTTGCTGGTCTCTGCAGCTCAGAAGAGAGCTGAAGAGCCAGAGCAAAGACACAGGAGGCAAAAAGCAGCTGATGGAGTCTGCAGGCAGCTGTATGAGAAAGAAAAGAATGAGCAGTAGGTCACAGAGAAATATCTGACTGGTTTTGGAGACAAATCCAGTTTCCTGCATGTTAACTGGTGCAGGAAGACCACCAGAAGAATAGCTTATGGGCGTCCTGGTTTAACTAGTGCCCCTAGCTATTGCCAGCCCCCTTTGCTCACCACATTTGCAGGATCTAGGAAACAGAAACACAATGCCAGCCCACATATCCAGCCAAAGGAGGAGCTGAAGGCAGAAGTCGCATCCTGCTGGATCTCCCCAACAGGTCACTGCCTTTATACTAAGGATAAACACCTCTTTGGCAGCAGGTTCCGTTTCACATCAGACCCGTGCAGCAGCTTCAGAAGAAGGTAAAACATTTGCCATTCCTGAACTGGAGCTTGGCACAATCTGTCAGTCCCATGCATTATCCTGTAACTAATAGCTTTTATATAAATAACTAGTTGTACTGGAATTTCATAGTGCTTACATAGCAAAGTCATTGCTGTGACACGACTCCATTACTGCATGTAAATCCAATTAGATCCCAAAGTGCACTGTGCAACTATAATCGGCCCCTGTGGAGTAGCAATGAGGGGACCTGCACAAGGCCATGCAACTAGATACTAAATTACAGTCAATCTACCTCCTCTTTAGTTGCATTAAAATGCTAATGTCACTGTAACACGGGCCCATTTACCACTCATGACTACCTCGCCTTGCAACACTACCGTGAATGAGGATGTTGCACTGCCTGAGAGCATTTAATTCCTCACTGCAGTTGAGCAAGCAAGGCCCTTAGGGGCATTTTATGTCTTAAAATAATAACTTGATTGGTTTTTATAATGCTAAAATCATATGAAGCTGGGGATAGTGTTTATACGAATCTGAACTGCTGCTATAACCACCCTGTCTCATTTCCAAGCAGAGTTCTCTGGACAACCGGACCATGTTCCTCCTGATCCTTGTCTGTTCTTAATGAAGACATTTCAGCCACAAAGCAGCTGTGCTTAAGAGCACACCAGTCACACACAAGAGGACAAAGAGAACTGGACTGAATCCCTTTAAGCTTCATATAGACAACACCAGCTTTGCAACAAGAACAATAATACAATACTTAGCAGTTAAGTTTCATGTTTACAACTTTGCATGATGTGTGCACAGACTACATGAAATCATATGGTGGTAAGATCTCCCACACATATGCAAACATTCTGGATGGAAAGGAAGAAATCCCAGAGTGGGACATAGTCTCCCAAATGTTGCAACATTTGGAGAAGTGCTCATGCACGTGTTTGAAGTACCAGTAGAGCAAGAGGCCACAAGCCATACCACTCCATTTAGTGGAAATGTGCTTACAGCACTATTCAAAACATGAACTGCTCACTTTGGCTCTTTCCCAAGCCAAGTTTAATAATCATGTCTGGCTCTTTCATACTGCCTTTCTCACACAGGCATCAGCCACCCTAAATAAGAAGATCTGTGTACAGAACCAATGCATCTGATTGCTTGCAACTCTTTTAAGTTCTGCTCCTCAAAGGAAAAAAAAAAAAAAAAGAAAGAAAAGATAGCTCACAGGTGTACTTTCCCTCATATTAACCAGAGTACAACAGAACCATATGGAACAGACCGTCTTTCTAAACAGATCACCCAAAGATTATATGTGCTGATAACGTAATAATATTAACTCTGTTCATGAGATAAGAAAACCAAGGTTAGAAGGGGAATGGATGTGCTAGACCTCCTGAGCCAAAATACAGCAAGCTGCTCCCAGGTCCATGCTGAGAGCCATGAAAAGGATGATTACTTCTGGCTGACAAACTCCACTCTTTTCAAGACATTTTCTGTCCCACAGAGAAACTTACTTAGCATATAAAAAGGGAGGTAGATAACTTTGGCCTCCTATATCTGCAAATACTATCCCCCAGGATGGAATAAATGTCACCCTCAGAGTGGGTCATGCAGCTACATCACAAGCTGAGTGACATTACTGTCACATCAGGTGCTGTCAAGTGTTGAGACTCTCCAGACGTTTGCACAGCACTCCAGACAGTTAGGGCACTAAACATAAAACATAAACGCCTGCCACTTCTTCCTGTAGCTTGACACACCTCACCCTTACAACCACCAGCTCCTTGGTGCTCTTTTTCATTCTCTTCTTCTATAGCCATGCTTTGTTTGCAGCAAATGCCTCGGCAGTTTGTGACATTCGTGACTGTTAGGAAAGATGCAGGAATAGATCTCAGAAACACTGGGCAGTTGCTGTGGCAACCCTGTCCTCTTCAGACCATGATATCCAATGCTTTAAGAAGTTCCCGGATACTTTGCGGACTTGAGGGAAACAATGCAGCAGAGAAAAATGAAAGATTTTAAAGTAAAGAGGCAATCAAAACGGATCACCATGAGCCACATGGCCTTGCCCTATCAAACAGATGATAATGATCTCTCCTTGGCAAGGAATAGCAGCTGCAGGGCAGTACTGTGAGGCATAGGCAAGGGCCCATAGACAAGGCAGTTTGAAAACCCACACGTTTATCATCTGTTTTAATGCAGAACAGAACTCCAGAGAAGTGGGTTCTTTTCTTTTTCTCTCTCTCTTTTTTTTTTTTTTTTTTTTTTTTTTTTAAGGAAAAGGTGGGAAAAATACCCCTACCCTTTAACACCTTTTAACTGGGGGGACTAGTAATCTTAATTGCTTTTAAAAAATCCCAAACAAAAGAGAATGTATTAGCTATCCTACCAAAAAAAAAAATTTAAAATAATTTCTTTGTTCCATCTGCCTACACAGATGCTAAAACAGAACAGTTTTGTCAGGTTTAGGTAGTTTAGAAAATCAAAGGTTAGGAGAAACATCCTGTAAAAACAGCCTATCTTAAATGAAAGATCTCAGGAATTCTAAATAAAATAAAACTGCTGGAAATCTGAGAAGTGGCATTATTTATCGGATCCTGGTCATCTTTTAAATCCTATTAACAATAAGAAAACCACATCTCAAAGTGCCATGAATTCTATACACAATAGGAAATTCTTGAACTCACAGAGCTCATAACTCAAAACGTAGTTCTTTAGAAACTCAATAAATCTCACAAGGTATAGGGGCTATATTTTAAGTAAAACTTGAATGCAACAGAGGTGGTAAGAAACACCCTAGGTGAAGAGAGGCAGACGTGGAATCCAAGTTATTCTGCTTAGAGCCAAACTGATATACATGCAACATATTGCACATGGAACTCTAAACTTAGTTTCACTTAATCAGTACCTTTAACTTACTCCAGAACATAAAATCACAGTTAGCGTGGTCTAAAAGGTCAATGCGAGTGATCTCCAGCACACTTGTTCTGATTAAGGTATGAACACACAACCATCCACCCAATAAGAAGGTGAAGGAGCAGAGGGAGAACCACAACCACAGCCCACAAGAGAGTCTCAGCTGATCTACAGGAAAATCAACACTAGTTAATGAATCCCACAACCTTAGCATATGTGTTCCTAGCTGCTCTCCCTTCCCTCAGAAGCAGCACAACCCAGGGCTCCAGCAGCCATCAGTTTTCAGGCAGAAAACGACCCTCCCCTCTGCGCAGCTCAGACAAGGGGGCAGGACTAAGTGAGGTCTAACCAAGGCGTGCAGGCTGGCTCCCAGCTGCTTTTGCTTTCCAAATGAATAACAGATACTGCATCAAGATGCACAATGTCATGCTGGTGAATTTGTTGCTCTCATAACACCTAATTTTTCTCCCCATCTGAACTTATTCTGAAAGCGTGTGGTTCATTGTCCCCCTTCTCCTTTGTCCTTAACTTGTGGCAAAGGTAACACAAAAGAGAGGTGGCTGGTTATATGCATCTGAGAGCATGACTATTAAAAAGAGGGCTTATTCTGGAAAGCGCCATGGTTTTTCTTGCTGTTCACACAGGCAGCTAATGATCACCCTAATAGCTTCTCTCTCTGAAGTCATAATAAGCTTACAAATGAACCCATTCAGCACATATTAAAAAGCAAGAGATGCTCCTTTGATTACAGCCTTTATGGAACTCTCTATTTGTTCAGGAGGTGCTGCTGAGTGCCCACTTGCCTGACAGAGCTGAATGCCACATCAGCACCGTCACCTCTGCTGCACCCATGCAGGTGTTGGGGAACATGGACATCAAGTCCTGGACCACGAACCGCAGCACTTCTGGGGATTAAGTGACAAAAAATGAGTCTAACCCTTCTGACACCCAACACAATGAGGCATTGAGCAGCCAGTTCACGTCTCTGGGCAGCTAGCAGAACCTATTGATGGCACACTCTGGGTAGGAGGCACCTGTTTGTTGTGGCAGTAAGCTAGGCAGCACATCTATCGCTTTGAAAGGGGAGGGCCTTCTGGCTCACAGTAATCCACTTTGATTGCCTTCTTATTTTAAAATCAATCCTTTTTCTCCACTGCATTGTGACTTTGCTTTCCTGAGGTGAGAGTAACAGGGAGCTTGTTTCTTTCGTCACCTGCAATGCTTTCTCTACTATAACATTATCCTTAATGCTTAACCTGCTCAGAGCCTGATCTAAATCCCACTCACATTGCTGACAGACTTAAAAACGTCTTCAGAAGAAGAATAAAAAGAATTTTTCAGGTGGGAAAAACATAGTAAAATCCGGGAGCTCATCTTCGTTACGGTTCTGGGTCAAGTATTTCACATTAGTGAAAAAGTTAAAGGAGCACACCTTTATTTTCCCTTAGGGAAACGAACACTGCGTACAGTATCCACGCTTTCCCAAACTGCCCTTAATCCCTAAGCACAACGTATCCACAGGGAGCTTAAGTGGAGAGATGCGAGGAGTGAGACCCCTGGCACATGAGGAGTGCAGCCTGAGCGCTGATGGGGTGGTGCAGGGCTTTCAGGCAGCCTGCTCCGTGGGGAGAATTTCAGCCGTACTAAATATCACATCTGCTCTTGGAGAGCTCATCCTCTAAGCAAGCACTTCTGCGTTGCCTGAAAGACAAGACCTCTGTGCGGAACAGTCCTTTTCTGCATCTCCAGGAGATCTGCTGGGGTTAAGGCGGGTCAGATGATGAAATACAGATAGCTTTGTGTTGATACTACCCACAGTGCCTATTAGGAAGGCTGTAATTGTAAGAAAACATTTCTCAGCAAGGATATTTAATACAGTGCCAAAAAGTCTCCCCAGGCAAGCTTTGTTTTAAGGTTTGTGAGCTCCAGGCAGAAAGGATTGCATCTCTTGTATTGAAGTGGTTCAGGCCCTGCGCAGTTTTAGCTCCATTGTAATCCGAATAACACACAAAGGCAGCAGTGGAAACTTCTCTACCAGAATCACTTGCAAGATGCTGGGAATAGCCTGGGGCAAAACCTGAAGCACCATCAATCATCCCTATATGTAAGAATTGGCAAGCACTGACAGGGTGTCATAAGGACTCTTTCAAAAATGAAACAGCAAATTTAAACGTGGAAATACTCAGGATGCTGATGAATTTTCTTTTACTCAGCCTTTGTTAATGTTTTACCTGTCAGGAGTAAGTAACTGAAGACATAAAATTTCCTCTAATCCAAGCCAGAAGGCTGGATTAATTCCAAATGTACCAGTGAATGATGAAGGCATGATCTGAAACACCAACCATGAGGAAGTTCACATGGTCTCCAAACAGCACAAAACCCACTCTGTGGTTGGGCAGCAGAGCGCCTTGCCATTCACACTCAAAAGAAGCAAGAATAGAGTTGGATCTGGTCCAGCAATTCCTATTTTTACAAAGACTTAGTAATCTTTTCAGGGAGAACAACGAACAGAACATACTGACAAAACCAGATCTTCTGCAAGGGGCAGGACTCTGCCAGCTAACCTCCATGTCAATCAGGATTGATCTGAATTCTGTCTGCAAAAATCACACCAACTTTTCGTGGCTGAAACTGACTATATTCCATCTCAGCTGTGCCTTTCTCTTGATCAGCATGACATTTGAAAGCAATGCTGCCTTCCAGCCAAAACTAGTATATTTTTCAAAGCATGACTGGTATGTTTGGAGGGCAAAAAAAGCCAAAGCAGCCCAGGTTTAGGTTCAGACATAGGAAGCAGCAGATTCAAGCAATGCCTAACATGGCCAATCAGATCTCTTGAGGCATACTCCTGGTTAGCCTGACACTGCTCTGAGCTCTGCACCCATGAGTCTGGAGTGACACAGCATTTAATGGCCTCTTCACCCATCACTGCTGTCAGTGTGGGGAGAGGAATCTTTCTGAAAACACTGTGGAGTTTTGCTGCATTTAGAGATAAGTTATGACAAATTTCAGTTCATGACTTGTGGTCACCATCTTTCATGTCTAATGATATGTAAACCATTTTGTGTCATTAATACCACTTCAGTGTCATTTGCTTTACACATTATAGTCTGACAGTCCCTTATGAAGCTCTGTGCCTGTCTTCTTTTTACATGTGGGTACGGAGACCAAGAAAGCCCCCTTGCCTTTTGTTCCAAGTTACCCAGCAAGTGTTCCAGGCAGCTTCTGCAGCCCCCTGCTCTAGTGCCCCATTTTTCTCTTTTATTTCCTAGCTTTCCCTCTCTTCTGCAAATACACTGCTTGACACAGATATCTGCACTATATATCAGATACAATATTCTTGTTTGTCACCTGACTTTTACATGCAAGTTGACAAATTCAGCAAATGTGATCCAAAAATCTCTGAGTCAAAATGTATGAATGAAAAAATAAAAGCGGATGCCAAGC
This sequence comes from Centrocercus urophasianus, assembly GCF_019232065.1. Classification (NCBI taxonomy): domain Eukaryota; kingdom Metazoa; phylum Chordata; class Aves; order Galliformes; family Phasianidae; genus Centrocercus; species Centrocercus urophasianus. The sequence goes on along the minus strand of NW_024884586.1, from coordinate 15,397,411 downwards.
AAGCCCTCATTTAAGCACTTCACATATCCTGTATGGAAATATCAGCTCCAGAAATTCAGTCTTTGATGAGATGACATCTCCTTACACAACATCCTATTTTTTGACTATCGTTGGGCCAAACAGTTCAGGTTTCTCAGCTAGTACTTATCTGCTGCTTTCCCTGCTATCTTGGAGGATTACAAGTGGGTTAGGTGACTCCAAAGCATTTTGGGGGAATAGCTAGGATGTCCTCCTGGCAAAGTCAGAGGTGAACAGATAACTATAGAAGGTGTCAATACAGACTGGGGGGATTCATTTGTATAAGTCAGAATAATACTGCTAAGCCTGTACCGAAAACCCAGAACAACGACTTTACTACCACTAAATCTTCACTGTTGGCTCAGTGATTCCAAAATTAGTCCCTTCAGCTGGACTATTACTTGGTCTACAGATTTAAAAAAAAAAAAAAAAAAAAAAAAAAATTAATCTGAGGGCAGGATATTTTTCTAATATCAGATCTCATTTGGGAAAAAAATGACCACACTGGTGGATACAGTATCAGCAATTAACCAACAAAACAAACTGATTTTAATTAGGATGTCAATTGTGCCACGGTGCAATGGCCAAGATCCCTGCCTCTAGTGTTATCATACATCTATAGGAATCATAGATGAGATAAGAAGAAATTTACCACACACATCCCTTCTTTATTTTGAAGAAACACAATGAAGGATTCAGTTCATGACGTTGGTTTTAAGCTACCACTGGTGGTTATTTTTACCTTAGCTTTGTTTGGAGACCTCCATTTTACAGCCTAGCTGTAGCAGCTTGTAAAAACAAAGGAATTTGCTTGGAGCGAAGTGTCCTTAACCTCAACGTGTTTGAGTTATCTTTGTTCAGATTGTGTTTCACTTTCCCAATCCCACAACCAAACTGTGGCCTGATTTGTCAGCTTCTCCTCCAAGGGAGGCCACATTTTTCTAGTTGAAGTACGTATGTAAGAAGGTATGTCGTGACTATGTTTCCTTTCCAGGATCTTACTGCAACTAAAAGCATAGTGAGTGTTCTAACTGAAACTTTTAAATATGGGTGCAATTGCCTTTTTTAAGATGACGTACATTTTTTTTGTTAAAAGATCTAAATGTAGATATACTGGAAAAAATTGTCTTTTCCCATAAGCTGGGGTAAGCCATGCCGCAGTAGGGGATTCTGATGCTCTAACTATGCAGGAAGAGCTAAATTAGCAACCCCGCATAGTGTAGAACAAAATTTCTTAGCATCTGCCCTCTTTAAACAATGTACAGTTTGAGCTCTCAAACCAGTGCAGCTTACTCCAAATCCCAGCACAAAACACAGTCAAAAGCCTTTTGCTCCCATCAGTTTAAAAGCGGGCACTTTGAGCTTTGCACGGCCATTAAAAATATACACCCATGAGCAAAAAAAGAAAGAGGAAAAAAGGCTCACCTAGATCTGACCTGCAAAAGCATTACTTCACACATTAAACTAGAGATCTACCATTAATTACAAAGCTTAACAGATTCTTCGACCACCACAAAATAGAATATGCACTTCTAACGACAACTGAAAAAAACGACATGAAAACATCAGCAGGATATACTAAAAAATGGCTAAATCATAACCTACCAATATTCCTCGAGTTCATTCTGTGGGTAAAATGCGAGCAGAGGCCAACTTCACATCAAGCCCAAACGCCAAGCACTCTGTCATGTCCTCACCAGCTCCTGGGCAGCCTGTCGCTCCACAATCCCAGCTGTTAGAACCCCAGGCAGCAGTGAGCTCCTCCAGAAATGGGCAAAGACCTAAGCCAAGTTCTTATACTTGGGATTGCCGCACAGAAAGAAACACCTGCAAAGCTGGGTGCATTTTGCAGCCTTAACTCTTCATTGACAGTGGTTGTCAAAATGCCAAAGACAGCTAATGAGCGAGTGCAAGCAAGAGGAATGTCCTCTTGTCCTTACAGCTTCAAGTAATACCTCTGTGAAGAGAACCTTACAGACCTCAGATATTACATGACCTACTCAAGAGCTGAGGCCTTGAGCTCCTTCTCATAAGATGTTCTGAACAAAACCGAGTCCCACCAGCTCCTCTGACTACCAGCATCTGTTAGCAGGACAGCAAAAGGGACAGCAGAGTGCCTGCTAAGGAAGTCTGTCTCCGAGAACATGCACTACAAATGGGGAAGACTCACTACAATTACATTAGCAATGGTAGCTGAAGGCACTGCCACATCGTTGTTTGCTCCTTAATTTAACAAAAAAATAGTGTAAGGTGGCTATAATTGGTGGGGAAAAAATAGATTCTGTTTTTGCATAAGTCTGATGGTGATTATAGGATGCTGACACGTCTAAGAGGGAGCTAGTGAATATTTAACCTTCGAAATGGAAGCTTGGTTGTCTCTTGTCCCGTTAACATCCACACGTATCTTCCATTAACTCTAATTAGGGTTAACAGGGTGTTCACATAAGTACCTCTATAATTAATGTTAATTGTAGTGATGAGCAATTCTGATGGGAGACAAAACGCCAAGTTTCCTCTGCAGGGTTAAGCATCGAGAGCCCGGATGTCTCTCATTTCCATCTTCTGCCATTAAGGCCCCCGAAACAATTGCACACATCGCAGACAGACTGACACTCCTCCTTGCAGCAGGAGACACACAGAGTCTTGGGTAACAGCACACGCTGTTATTTATACGAAATGGAAACGTGGACACACAAAGCCCGACACATACTACACTGACTCACTTCTGGATGCTCACTGCCGTTACAGATCCCACAGTAATACAAGACCAGTGCAGACTGACACTTCCCCTCTCCCTTTGAGATGTCCAGGCAGCACAGAAGGGCAACTTTCTTTTCTGTCATATATTAAGATAAGTCACTTTCAATTAACAAACTAAAGAGCAAATTAGATTATCGCAACAACCTCAATTACCCTTACTAATGCCATTACACCACTCCTATTTGATAGGCTATACAATATTCCTAGATCAGACATTAGTAAACCATTAAAGCTGTAAATGAGAAAAGCAAAATCATCTGCCATAATCAGACCAGCAACAATCATGCACCTTCTGCAGTGCTCCTGGCTCAAGCCCTCAGCCCCACAGCGGCTCATTTCAAAGCATTAGCAGTCACTTACTAGCACTCTTCTGTCTCATAAGCTGAGAATTTCCATCAGATCTGTGAGATTCTGAAGCGAAGTAGAGTTGTAAGCTGTCTTTAGTTGGGCAAGTATTTATAAAGCCTCTGGGAGCCAGAGGAATGCTCTGTTGTTTCCCTCACGAGTTGCAGATATTATTAGTAGAAACCTTGTGGTGCTGAAGCTTTTCTGTGGGGATGCTGCAGACGGCAAGAAGTGTCAGAGGAGTGGTGGGGAGAGCCCTTGCAGGAGCCACACAGGAGGAAGAAACAGGATAAAGTCTTGCTGATGCTCAGTGCTGGAACTAGAGTTGGAACTGTGGAAAATCTGACTCATCTGTCCAAACCCTCCCCGTGCCCCAGTGCTAACAATCCTCAGTCTTTGGGACAGCTCCAGCCACAGAATGCAAGTGGGCAGGATTCCCACTGAAATTAGTAGGTGCTTTGTCTAAAGGATGAGAAAAAAATAATCAATTTGTGTACCTGTCAGCTCACCGACACCAACCCATATTGCATTTCTGAAGAGACACGTCCCCAGGATTCACATCAGAAGTGGACATGTTTTGGCTTTCCTACACAAAAACAACTGCTTTCCTTGCTTTACTCGCTGCCCTGGGGAATTAGTGACTCAGGCAGGATGCTGAGCACTCAGTGGGATTTATTTTCCAGCACGTTGAGGTTTTTTTTAATCAGGTATGCAGTCTTATTAATGCAGCTCCGTTCAGACTAAGATTTCAATAAGTCTTCCTGCTTCCTCATTTTACCATCACAATTTTTCAGATGAGCTTAGCGGATTACTGTTCAGGAAGGCAAGGAATATAAAGCACAGAAGGCACAGACTTGAGGTGTGCCCACTGCCTGTGAAGATGACAGAGCCAGCTGTATTCATAGAATCATAGAATCATAGAATCACCAAGGTTGGAAAAGACCTAAAAGATCACCCAGTCCAACCGTTCACCTATTCCCAATAGCTCCTATTAAACCATGTAAAAATTCCTAAGGGACCAAGACCTGTGCCATTCCCTTCTCACCTCCTTTAATCCAAAAGGAGCATCACTCAGCCCCAGGCTGTGCCCTTCCCACACAGGCACTGCTTTTTGTGGCACTTGGCCCCGCATTACTTCCTCTCCCAGGTCTATACTTCAGCAGACATTTCTGAAGACAAATCTGTGTGTAGTGGTGAAGAAGCCACCTCACTGCAGCTTTGTGACAGACCAAAGTGCCTGCAGAAAAAAGCCCTGCCCTTTCCTTGGCCAGGTTTGTTCACAAGAAGCACTGCTCTGTATCCAAGCAGCTATGCTCAGAAGAGGAAAATAGAATATTCTTCCTGGGAAGGTATGGGGCCAGCAAGCATTTTAGCTGTGCTTTTATTGAACAGAGATCATTTCTTCCTAAACAAAGGCTTGCTTTTATAAATGCATTTTGAGTGCCCACATACAATATATATATATTTTTTTTTACAATCACTCAAAGCAGTGGAAATACATTTAAAAGCAATGGAACCAAAACCAACCAGCACTCTGTATTACCTCTCCACTTTGGCTCATTTGAAAACATACAATGAAAAAGAAAACACAGCCAGTTAAAAGTAACACTTGTAAAATTACTTACACTTTAAGATCAGTGTCATAAAGTAGCAGCTTTAAAATAAGGCAAAACACTAAGCAATAAGCTGCACAGACATTTTTATAGGCATTGGAACAAATGTCCAGTAAGTGCTCACGGAAATCTGAGTTAATTGAAACTTCTGGCTACTCTATATTTTAACTGGATGGCTGGCGCAGCTTCAGCTCCTTGCCAACAGGCTGACAGGGATATTGGAATAGAGAGCAGGAGGGAATCAGCCAGCTGCAGCGAGCAGTCAGAATTTAAGGGGATTGTTCATCTTTTCTCCATTATTACTCAACTTAGAAAAGATGTTCTCTGTAAAGCCAGTTAATATTCTCCAGGGCCCTGCAAAACACAAAACTATATTGACAGTACAGGTAGTACAAAAAGATGGATCTTATCTGAAATAATTTGCTTTCACTAGGTGTTTTTTCCCCTTTTCCCTGAGCAGAAACAGAAACAATAGAAAAACTGTGCAACAACTTAATCAGAAGCTCAAAATATGTGCTCCATGCTATATTTCATAGCTTCTTGACATCTCTTTGTCTTTTTGTCAGTCTACTGCCCAGCTCACCTTTACAGCTCTTCTGCTCCATTTAGCTCAAAAGAGACAGCCTTCTCTTATGATGTGTGTGTAAATGGGATTTGGCACAGTGAAGGCTTATGCTATCAGGGGATGCAATTCAATTTTGTACAGGTTAGGAAATGTGCCGGGAACTTGTGGGTGTTTTGGAAACTTCTGGAACAAACAGTGTATAAAACAACCAAATAGACAGATGTTAGTATCTTGCATGGAGCACTGCAACTGGACACTGGGAGATACTCTCCAATGCACAGTCACATTTGTGTTTTGAAGAGGCAGAATCAAAACCAGCTGCAGACTTGGTGGTATAGCAGAAACAGCAGAAAGCTTCTGCAGGGAGCGTGGGCCCTGACTACCTGCTCAGGAATTAACATCAGGCAGTTGACATGACTTTTTACCCTGCCAGATCCACCTGTCCCCTCATAGGACAGTAGAGGAAGCACTGGGCACTGTTTGGGCAGTCCTCTCGTTGCAGGGAAAGCACTAGTGCCACTGACAGCCCAGGCTGGCATTGCTTAAGGTCCAGAACTAACCACAGAAGTCATCTGCATCCAGAACTCACACCAAAAAAAAAAAAAAAAAAGGTCTCTCCAAAATAAAATTAAGCACAGTTATAATCGTCTTAACCGTAGCAGATACTTCAGCTTGCAAACACTCTCAAAGCTGCAGTGGGCAATAAATCAGACGTGTTATTTCCAGCAACTCATCACAGGAGTTGCTTGCTACATGGCCAAAATAAATAAAGAGGCTTTTTTCCTGGGGATGCTCAGAGCCAAGATTTCTTGTGCTGGCTCTTCTCTTAACAAGCACTCCTGTAAATTACAGCTGCCTTCAAATTTAGCATTCAATTCCTAATTATTTCTCTCTAATTACTGAGTTGCTAGTGGGTTTGGTTCTCATAGGCTGATATACAGTATCTTACTTATTTAAAGAATTTAATTTAGTTTACTCAACTCCAAATGTACACACATGATGTCTCCACTACATTAACTCATCATTGTCACAGAAACCACTCTGAAGGCATTCAAGACCTTCTGGTTTCCAAGCATATCGTCTCAAAAGAACAACAAAAAGCAGTAATGGGCAAAAGAAGCCTCTGCAATGTCATGAAAAACTAGCCAAATGTCATGAAAAACTAGCTCTGAGGCCATGTTCAGCTGCAACATCCCATCTCTTCCACATCACTCAGAAGGATAACAGAGCATTTTCAATAAAGCCACAGAGAATGAAGGTTTATACATCTTTGATGCCCTACAGCTGGAAGGAAAGACAGCAGTTAAAAGTTCACTAATCTTGTGCCATTTCCCTTTCATTAGTTTCAATTTTGAGTTTTGGATAGTGCTGAATCAAGAAAGAGAGGTTAATTGTTTAACCTTACAAAAACAATCTTGCCTCTTCTGGTGCTGCTTTTTGCCTGCTTCACGTTTTTAGTTTCCCAAAGGATTTGAAGCTCAACAGACTGATAAATTCTTTAGTGAATACTGCATCTATGGAATTGCTACATAAAATGAGACAAGATTTCAAGGTTTCCTACAGCCTCTGGATCTACCTGTTGTAAGTCCTCTGGAAAAATACAACACCCTCCATTTGTTTGAAATAAAATTTGAAATCGTATACTTCTTTATCTCCATTCAGTGTTTCAATATTACATATGTTCAATTCAATTACTATCACATCACTTTTTATTGTAAGCTGGCTAGGAGAAGACAATGCAGTTGTATGGGATAGCTAACACTGGTTTTCAACTCTCTCAAACACCTCTTTTAATGAGAATTTGTTGCAGTTCCATGACAATTTATTCTCGTGTATATTGTGAGCCATATTTTTTCCCATACAGAGGTACTTAAGTAGTGATAATTCCTCTCACTCTCAATAATGCCCAAAGATACCTTCCTAACATTCAGCCCAGTCTCATCACTCACACTGATCCGTGTGTGAGGTTAAGAATTTCATTCTCACCCAATCAGTGCCTTTTCAAGTTCCTTTGTGCTAATGTGGTTCCCCAAAACCTCAGAATCACAGAACATTACTCCAGTCTTCATTTCAGCAGGAAATGAGTGCACATCCACTCCTCTCATTCACTCCAGAAATCATGCAGCTCTATTGCCTACCGCCTACACGAAACAAAACCACACCATGGACAAAAAGTAACAGGGAAGGGAAAGGGACGTGCTCTTGCTTTTAAGGAAAATTTCTATGGTGTAAATTGTTTAATCTAATAGACTCAGAGGGATGTTAATACTAAAATCAGATTAAGACTTAGGATTTTATTGATACACTTAATTTGCATGTACTTTGTTTTATCAACACAAAAGAGCTGGTAAAACACCAGCAAGTTCATTTTTGAAACCATCAAGCTGAAAAAAAAATCAAAACAACCCGCACTGGTCTCCAGCAATTTTATAGCCAACTCTGCCTTTGGTAGGAGAGGAAAGGGGGCTTGCACCTTCTGCTTCAAACAGATTCTAAGCTTCTGTGAATAGTGTTATTTGCTGACAATCAGTGGCTTTGTGTCCGTATTTTCATTTATGCATGTATGTATATATGTATATTTCTACACACAGAGCCTATGAATATGTAATGTTTCCCTCCCTTCCACTCAGAAAAGCCAAGGCAGAACAGACTGCAGCCTCCAGCCTGGTTTTTCAACAGCTGCCTCATGAGAAGTCTCTGTGAGCTATATCCTTCAACCTCTGCCACTCTGCATACATACATAAATAGAAACACGAAGTGTGCGCGTGTATAACCAAGATGTTATAATTGCAATATAATCAAGAAAGTAAGGCAAAGCAGACAACGATCACAAAAGAGAATAAGCGGAAGAGCTTACCCTTGGGTTGAGCTCACCAGAAGATACCAAAAGAGGGGATCTCCAGAAGAGATCCTTCCCCTCTGGTAGCCAGCTCTTAAATAGGCTCCACCTTAAATAGGTGGAGCCTGGCTCCACCCCTTCCGGCAGCACAGGTGAATTGCCTTCACCTGTGCTCCTCTGGCTGACTCAAGGCTCACCTCAGGTGATTAATCAGAGGTTCAGGCCGTGACTCAGCAGTTCCCATACAGCACGTAACGCTGAAGTGTGATGGAAAGCACAGCAATAATAGCAGGGTAGCAAAATCCTAGGCTGCAGCAAGTGAGGATAAGCCCAAACACAGCAGCTGTGAATGCAGAAACAAAGGAAAAAAGCTGCTTACCCTTAGAAGACGTCAGGTACGCAAGGAACTCCAGCAAGAAACCTTTGCCTCCACTGCCAACGCTTACATGAGGTCTGAGAGCCAGGATCCATCCCTTCCAGTCACTCAGGGCACTACATGCACCTGAGCTCTCCCAGGTTGGCCCTACGTTCTGCCAGGTGCTCAATCACTGGTTCAAGCCATGACTTATCATTTCCACGACAGTTTGCTACATCAGAACAATACATTTTATAATATCAGCACAGTGGAAATAAGGTGCTCTCCTGTTTCAGCTATAAGGATGAGCCAGTCTTCACACAAGACAAACTTTGTCGAGCTCTATCTCTCAGAGAATATGGTGATATGTTTTAGAAGCCCAATGTAGAAGCTATATGAGAGCCAACTCAGTGCCTAGTAAGGTCACAAGACAGGCTTACTATACAATCTGTGTACTACATACTATATAATCTACGTACTACACAACAACACACTATTAATGATGAGCTTTCCAAGTGCTCCATCGAGAAGCACGAGGAAACTTCCTACTGCACAGTTGGCTCTATCTGAAGATAGGAATAATGCATGATGTGGCCAGTTGCTGTCACCAAGCAGTGATGTGTATGAAGTGCAAAGAGCATTTCCATGTTTAAGAGGAAACACTTGACTTCAAATATTCAACAGTCACTTGCCTTTTCCGTGTTGTCCTCCCAGAGCCCACCTAGAGGGAAGGCAGCTCTCCGGCTCCGACGCTGTATTGCCAGGCAGGCTACTCGTCAGTGGTTGTAGCATGAGCGACAGCAGGAGGCTTAGAACAAGTGTGTGAAATAAAATGCTTATTGAGGAGATGGCACAATGGCTGGCTTTCTAAATGGCATGGGGTGCTTCACCCTGCGGGAGCCCTCACACCTCAGCACTGAGCAGCTGGCTTGCACTTTTCTCCTATCAGTAATAATGATAAATAATAGTAATGGCAGCAAACAAAAGGAAACCCTGAGCTGACCAGCTGCACCAGGTAATTACTGCCTCTGCCTCAGGGATTAATCCCCTCATCTCTCCAGGCTATGGCTAGTGATAAAGCTCTGTTAGCCCCTGCAGTGCCCAGGAGCACTGCAGAGCAGGCATCCCCAGACCTCACCAATCAGAAGGATTCTTTTATATATCCTCATTTTAACAAATAAAGGCAGAGCATAAAGCAAGGTCTCAATCTGCCTTCTGAAAACAAAAGCACATTCCCTGGTTTCCCTGTGCTTTCTCAGCACTGCTGACAGGAAAAGTGTCAAGGCCTGTCCTCCAGCTTAATTGTGAGTTTCTTCTTTACTCCTCAGTGCTGTGCATGTTCTCACCCAGGTCCATCTCCTCCTGTTTCAGTAACCTCCCAAACTTACCAGCCATGACACAGCACTCGGTTCCTGGATCTGCACCTTCTCAAGGCAAAATCTGCCTGGGAAAAAATAAGCATAGTCCTTCTTTGCTCCTTTGTGAGCATTAACATGGAACATCAGAAGGGACTGGTTACAGGACACATTATACAGGTGTCCTTGAGTCGATTAATTTATAGTATCCAGCTCCCATTACTGCTGTGAAGTGCAGCTCTATTGCCAGGAGGCCAGATCCTTTGCAAAACATGGTGTGCCCTGCCCATCCAATTACACCAGCTCTACAAAAATTTGCTTACAGAAGTGTCAGCCTTTGTCTGGGTATTGTGTACTTCTGGCTTTTAATTAGTTTGCCCACTGATTCACTCAGAGGAAAGGCAGTTATCTAGATCTTTTAACTCAGCCAGTCATCCTACCAAAATTCCTTCATTCCTACACATAACAAAAACTGTCTTGAGTTACATAAATCTTTTTTATAGCCTTTCCCTTTATGTGCCCTTTTTGGAAAAAAAGAAAAAAGAAAAAAAAAAAAAAAGAAGAAAAAAAAGCCCTTTGCAGCATCACCTCAGGAAAAGCAAAACAACAAGCAGCTGTTTGCAGCAGAGCCTGGCTGCATCGAAGCGTCTGGAGGCACAGAAAGGAGGCAGAGGAAAGGTGGGAAATGTGATGGGTCAGAGATGCGGCACCCTGAAGAGCCAATGGGGAAGGTCCTTGCAGTGCTCTAAATGGGAGCTCACAGAATCCAGGAGCACAGCTTTGTCCTGATCTAGGAAACCACGGAGCCATTTGGAGTACATTCAGCAAACCCCAACACCACTGCCTTCTTCAGGCCCTACAACTTCAATCACATGTTTCTGTGCTGTAGAGACAAAGGCCTTAGCCTCCTGCACAACAAAACCTTCCCGCCTGTGCAACTTGAAGCTCTGTGCAGAAATTAAAACCAAAATGGGCAGCACTGAGAGGACAAGACAGAGCAGCTCTGACAGGGAAGAAACGCAGAGCGACGCTGATTGATTATTCCCAAAGTGCCTTCCCCAGAAGCATTAACAAAGTACGTGCCTGGGACAGCAGCCTCGAGCACTGCATGGAAATGTTTGCAAGGCTAACTGAGCCCCTCCCAGCACCCGCAGACCTCCCTGCCTACTGAGAATGTTTCAGACAGCTCTGCAGTGCGCTACGGCCTGGGTCCCCACTAAAAACAACATTTCCTTCCCACATCTCCTTCCTTTTAAATCAAGCTCAAACCCCAAATCCAGCGGCACCTCCAGTATGTGTATAATGGTCTCCGTCCAACATTCCTCAGCAATAGCATCACTTGGGATGGGGAGGGGAGAGCTGCTCCTCGAAGAAGGCATCATACAAGGGACATGGGCAGAATACAGGCAGTGTCCTCTGGAGGTCTCCAATTTGACCCACCATGGTTGCTGAGGGCAGTCAACTCAGTGCCCAGCCACAGTCATCGGGACACGTTCAGAGAGAATTAACAAAGAAAATAGTGCTTACTAGGTGCACTCATGCTTTATTTCCTGGGTTGCAGCTGGGAGTGCTCAGCAACTCAACAAAGCCAAATGGGGAAGAAGGAAAAAAGAAAGCTGCAGCACATAGGTGATCTGCACCTGTGGGGACAACAGCAACTCTGCAGCAGGAAGAGGAGCAGGAGGACAGCCCTAGTGCCATGCTCCTGCCAGACAAACTCTTCCAGTGAGGAACCACAAGCATGCAAAAAAAAAGAACAAGAAAAAGAGACTGTGCCAGTACCATCAGGATGATCAATAGAGTTTATAGCTTTAGTGACAAAACCACAAAACAAAAAAGAAATCCAAAAAAAAGAGAAGGAAGGAAAAAGTGCTGCAGTTTGAACTTTTTTTTTTCCTGAAACAAAACAATACAAAGATGTTTCCTCGCCCAACTGCCCAGTTTTGTTCGACCTGAGATGAAACTTTTTTCTTTAAAAAAACATACCCTAACTTTTTAAAATAAAACCCAGCTCTTTTTATAAAACATTTGGATCATGTTTGAATAGGAAAATGTGGTTTTAGTTTTTAAATGTAAAAAAGAGTGGCTTAGACATTTCTAAAACAAAATAGTATTCCTTAAAGAAAATCTGGAATCAAATATCTTGGTATTTACAAACTAATATATATAACCCTTTCACTGACTGAACCGATTTGCTTAATTTCAACTTGATTTCACAAAAATTTATGGTCTCCATGAAGATTTTGGAAAAAAAGTTGCAAAATTTCCTTCTTTCATAAAAACAACGTAGTACAGAGGTGTGATTCACAGATTTGATACACACAGCTGATTTTCTGTTCTCCAAAGAAACAGACTGCCACTCTTATAATCGATTTCCATTACTCTTGATCAATAGAAAAAGCACACAGTAAATGACTGTGGCCTTAAGCAGTGGACTAAAGCAGCTTTTTCAGTTTTGTACACCCAATACTCAGAACTATTGAATATCCATAGGGATTTATACTGCTAGCCTGAAACATGTGAATTCTGGTTTAGATATAAGTTTTGCAAGCGACTCATTTCCAACCAGATCTGAATGTACTGAATCTTATCCACACTGTGGTCATGCTAAGCCACTAGGAGAATTAGAGCTTTGATGTGCTGATCTTCAGGTGTTTCAAATGACCATAAACTGCACTCATGTAAATAGTAAAAATGTACACTCTCTTTTGCCTACCGGCCTTTGGCAGAAGGAGATAGACAAGCAGAATGCCAACTCCTGGTTCTCATCAGTGCAGTAAGAGTTTGGCCTTAGTGCAGCAACCAGATAACATGCAAAATCGGGATATGGAAAGGGAAATGGATCAGCAAAAGCAGTTCTGGCAAGGGACTGCACTTTCCAGTAACATAATCCCTACTCTAAAGCCAACTCAGCTAACAGGCCAATAGCTTGTGATAAACTTTTAGCTCCATCCTGAAGATTGAATACTTAAGCACGGGAAAAAAAAGGACAAAGAAATTCTCTGTCTTCTCGTTAAGTAAATACTGGAGAAATAGTTTTAAATTGAGAATATTATTTCTAGCTTCCTTGAAATGTCCTTTGCAGTCACAAAGGTTATAAATAGCATGGGTCAGTTTGAGGACTCGGTGACAAATTCTGCCCCAAAATACATCATCTGTAGAGCATCACGTGTACATGGGTAGTCAGCAGGAATGCCCAAACCCCATAACTTGCCCTGCTGCAGAACATGGGAAAATGAGTGGGGTCAGATAGTCGCAAGCTGCAATATCCTGTCATCAACAGTTTCCAGGGAAAAGTGCCAGAAGAGTCTCAAGATGACAATTACAGCACAGGCAGTTCCCAGGAGAACCTTCCTCCTGCCCTCCTGTACTCAGTGGCTGCTTCATGCTATACAGCAAGGAAAGACTGAGCCCATTACAGCTCTTAGATATTTTGACATTTCAAGCCAATGCTACAGCAGGTCTGAAAATTAACACCCAGTGAGTGGTTGGAAGATGTGAAAATAAACCTTTCACAAATAATTTAAAAAAATGGAAGTTTATGTTGCTTGAACATAACTGCTATGGAACATACTTATTTTTGTATGTGTTACTGGGGGGTTGGTCCACTCCTAGAAGCATTGTGCTCTGCTTTTTCAGGAAAGAAATAGCTGCAGACAGGGCTCAGTTTGGCTCTAGACTTCCACAGGCTGGGTAGGGAAGCTAAAATACAGGCCAAGCATTGCCACTATATCCCACCACATCATCCAACCACACAATTCCTACTTTTTGTCCATATCTTCCCACTCCTGCCACGTGCTACCGAGAACCATCCAATTATCCAATTGTCCAGCACAAGCATGCTCAAGTTTTTCATATTTTGCAAGCTTTTTTGTTTTTCATTTAAGGAAACAGAATTTCTGTATTACTACTTTTTTTTTTCACCATTGCTTATTCCTGTTGTGTCACAGAAAGAATTAGCAACAGAAATAAGAAAAAAAAAAAAAAGATAAAAAAAAAAGAAAAGATAAACCCTCCAAAAAAAACCCAACCATTTTCATCTTCAGGTTTCTCTGAAAATGAATGCAAAGTTTCACAAAGCCAGTTTCTGCACAAAATAAAATACTTTAATCACAACTTTCTACAATAGAAAACTTACCAGCTCTCATCACAGATTCATAGAATCATTTAAGTTGGAAAATACCTTTAAGATCACCAAGTCCAACCTCTTACCATCCCTGTAGAGATGAGAAAGAAAGGCAGACAGGAAACAAGCTGCTTCCGCCTGTCAGAATGTGAGGAGTAGGGCTAGGAAGTGTATGAACAACTGTCAAAACCCACCGCATCTCTGACAAGATAATACTATCCATACTCGTGATTTTAATAGTTAGCACTTTTTACTGATCCTAGCTCTTATTCAAAAGCTAAAGAAAAAAAAGCTTCAATACACGCATATACACAAGTCTTATGTATCTGCTCCCTGAGAAATCTCTGCAGATGGAAAATAATTCCAACAGCTCTAAAACTAAGTCCCCAGCTTCACTTATTTCACAAATCAAAAGCACACGTTACTTCTAGAGGGCTCAATCTAAGAGACATAGAGCCCCTCCCACTTTGCACAGAGCCATCATTCCAGGGCTCAGCATGGAGCTGGAAGGCAGCTCAGCCTCCCTTCCCTGGCACACAAGCAAACCCAACCGTCCTTTGGCAAAGCACCTTGCCCATGATATGGCTGAGTTTGCATCAGTGAGGAGCATTTGTACCATGTCAAATCAAATGACCAATGACAACCATGTAAGCACCAAAAATCATGAGCCAATTCAATGGTAATTTGAGAACCCAGCAAGTCAGTGCCACCTCATTTTGCTATCACAATGGGCAGTATCTAGGAGGCACCAAATTGTATTTTGTGAAGAAAGTTTTCCCGTGTTTTTCTATGTGGGCATTTCCCCTCTATTTTGATGCAAACTCAAGCATCTCAGGAAGCTCTCACAATTACAAGTTTAGTACAAGGCCAATTTTTCACAACAGAAGGTTATCCGGGAAAACTTATTTTGCAGAAGGATGAGAGTAGCACAGCTTTTCCTAGCAATTCAACGCACAGTCTGAAGAGAACTCACAGAATATAACAACCTCCCAAATATGCTATCTCCTTCCTTTGGTCAATGCAGCCCCAGTTTCTAGGCCTTCTTAAAAACAAATCTTTCAAAAAGCCCACATGTAATTTTAAGAAAATTTGAGAAATTGAGAAATGCTGTCTCAACATTACAGAAAGGAAAAAAAAGGTTGATTTCCAATGCATACACAGTTCTAAATACCAAGCAACTAATTTTCTGCAAAAGAAAACATTAATAGAAAGTATTTTCCTCCTTCTCCCCTGCTGCAAACCCACTCCAGGACATTACCGTGGCAAATGAAACCCAAAATGCTGCTGTTTCTAAGAGGGAACATTCTTTTTGTTTGCTCCTTGTTTTGCTTGTTTTTGCTTTTTTAAGAAGTCTGCAAGATCACCAGTTGCTAAACAGATTTTTAACAGGTTCTTATAGGAAAATAGGCAGATTATTACCGGATGAATCAATAGATTCTTAAAGGAAAGTCAGCTGATTTTTATAGGGTATCCCAGGGAGTCAGAAGTGCTGGCAGCCACAAAGAGCTATGCTGAAGACTGTCTCCCCGTTACAAGAGGGTGCAAGAAGATAATCCCCTGCTCCCATGAGCTCTGCACAGACCGTGACACTACACACAGTTCTGGAATCTACTGCTTTCCTTTAGACCAGATCTTCCACAAAAGCAGGAAAACTTTCAGGAGGAAGAAAAATATAAGGCAACTGTAAAAAATCAATTTTTAGAAAGAATGCAGCATGATGCAATTCTCCTTATATGGCGACTGGTATCCCATGTGGGTCTCACACAATAGCCAGTCTAGCAGGAGGTGGAGTGAGAAGACAACCTGGGGGGGGAAATTGTACATATATATATATTCCCTGCCGGTCCTCACCCTCCATTTCCTCTTGGATTTCTTTGTGACTGCACTGAAAGGGGTCAATAGCTCCCAGCTTGAGAAATGCAGCTTTTGAAAGGACTATCAACCAGCATCTGTATTAAAGAATGCTTTTTACTTCACAGCCCCCCAGCTAATGCAGTGCTTTTAAAAAGCGAGCAGCAAGATAAAGCAACAGAAAAAGGGAAGAATGAAGGAGAAACTGTAGTTTTTTGCCTTGGGTTTACACTTTCACAGGAATGAAGCTTGCCTGGCAAAGGTGGGGCAGGGAACGTATGTTGTTATGGATCATTACACCCTGCTTCATTCACCACCTTCCCATCCTTTAAAGTATGTTAGAAAACCACATGAAGCAACCAACCACCAAGCTTGAAAAGAATTTCAACCAATTAAAAATAATGGGCAAATTAGCACTGGACTCACAGAACACATCAAAGCTTTTTAACTCAATCTTCAGTTTAAGAAATTTTGATCTGATAAATACAGTCAAATTTTAATAAGTTTAATTAACTTATCTCAATAATGAAATGCGGGACCAGTGGATATGCTTATACTGAGGCTTTCTATTTGAAGAAATAGTCCAGAAAAGCTACGGCACATTAGAGTCAGGGATTTATGGGAAGGGAGGAGGAGCAGGATTGTAACTTCTCCCTTAATACCACTGAATAAAGCCCATGTGGAATGCTGGCCCTGCTCTTCACAACCCCTGGCCCTGCTTCACATTGCAGTCTCAGTCAAACACCCACCAGCAACTACACTGCAATAGCTTCCAGTTTGATTGTGTGTTTTAATTCACTTACAGTGGATGAATCCAAGCATCAGACTGTACAGATCAGCTGGTGCTGGAGCCTCCCTGCATGAACAGGTTCAAACCCCATCCATGTGTTTGAGAAGCTGAGTGACAGTTCTTGCTGCTAGAACACTTCCAAATTTAAGGAGCAAAACGGATGAAACATCACAGAAGAAAGCTCAGATTTGTAATGAGTGGGAACACAGACTAAAACCAGCTATAATTTTCATCTCTAATTTATTTGGCTTTATATTCAACTGACTATTTGGCTAGAGACTTTCCGTTAGCATCAGCCCACAGTTTTTATTCAAGTCCTAAAATTCACATCTGAAAAGGTACACTTTTCCTCAGTCACCACTGACATATTAAAAATAAAAATAAAAATCATATAGACCCTACCAGTTTGTTCAGAAGAGAAATCAAAAGGCTAGAGAACGCTCCAGAAACAGAGACTTCAATCGCCTAACAGAGTCTCTAGCACAAGCAGTATATGACTCTACATTTAATTTTAATTTCCAACCATACTGTTTTTTCTCACAGGCATTCGAATACATTAGTCCATGCCTTATCAGATCCTAAATTACGACTGTAGAAAAGCTCCTATGAGTCTGAGAATTCTAGTTCAAAGACGTTTATGGGGCTGTAATGAGTACTGACAGATAAGCCACACTCTTGCATGCACGCTTGCTACCGATGTCTGGTTTAACACAATACAGCCCTAAGCCTTCATAATACAGCATAGGAAACAGAATCCTCCCATCGCCTACTGCTAATTGCATCTGCAGTGGTCAGAGGTTGAAAGAGAAGTAAGCAGATTAATTCTATTAGACTGTGGAACAGTATCCCAAAGGGACAAGGGAAAATCCGATCATTTAAAACAGGACTGGTAGGCACCATTGGGAACAATGTTTCATACTAGTAGGGGATTAAGGGTTTGGACTAAAGAGCCTCAACTTTTCTAGATCTGGTTTCCATGAGTCATCGCAATCAGAACTACAGGGCTCTTCTGTTTGGTTTTTCTTTTCCCTTTTGGTTGACCTGAAACGTCTTCCCTGGTCCAAAAGTAAACAATTAAATTCATTTCTTACTTAACCCCTTTCCCCCATATACATTTCTTTCTTCCTTTTCTTAAAAAACTTTCTGTTTATATTAAGATAATGTTCAATATAAAGTTTTTTTAGAACAAAAGGTCTAAGTTTTACTTTATTAATAGCTTATACATATGTAAGATTTTTCCTTTTTTTCAGTATACTCCTCCCACGCTTTTAACCTATTTTTATCTTATCCATACAAGCAGTCTTGTTCCTCTTGAAGTACGTTATTGATGAAAAGCATTTCCTGCTCTGTAAACACAATGTAAAGTTTCACCTCTACAGTTATGTCAGGCAGAGGTGACAGTGCCAAATGAATAGAAAAATCCTCTGCTCAGCCCACTGCAGCAAGCCCCAGCCAGGGCAGAGCTCAGCAGCAGCAGTCTGAGTAGCAGCAGTGCTGCCTCTTACCTGTGTGCTGCTCGGAGGGACAGGCCTCCAGAGAAGTGCTTGGTCACCACAAGTTGGGCCGTGCTAAATACACATCAGTTGGTCTCCTTGCTTCAGGACCTCAGTGCAGTAATCCAGGCTGCTCAACCTGTTGGAAACATCAGTGACACACGTAAGACACATACCTGGATATTGTGCCCAAGGAGGATTGTGACTTTGTCTCAGTCAGTTCCTCCTATTCAGGTAAAGATCAAGTTTTTTCTGCACATCTAAACGCGGTGAGGGGAACCATCTGACAAAAACCCTGACAACTCTAGGAAGACAAATCTTACTTTTTATTCCACTTAGGTGGGATAGAGAAAGGCTCTGAGCAGAGAACAAGAGGAGAACGAAAAAGAGGGCAAGGTGAAGGAGCAGAGAGGCCAGGAGTATGGGGTAAAGATACCAATGTAGCCAGGAGGAGAAGGGTTTGGTGGGAGATGCACAGGTGGTGATAGCAGTGAGCAAGCAAGAGAAGGTAAATCAGAGCGTGGAAAAAGGAAAAGAAGGCCAATGCGAAGGGAGGTTGGCTGAAGGCTACCCTTGTCAGCCTTCCCCTTACAGAAGTCAGCCAGACCTGGGGCAGAGGTGGAGCCAGCGCTTAACAGAGCAATTTCTCTGTAAGTGCTTCTCTCCAGAGAACAGCACTGAGCCTGCATCTCATTCTCCCTGACAGCTCCAATTCAGACGTTAAGCTGGCGCCATGCAAACCCATTTCGTAGCATTGCTCCTTTCCTCTCCATCCCCGCTTAACTCACTGCTTTGCCCTCTCTCAAAACAAAAATTCTCTGCCACAGCCAGTCCTGCCACCATCCCAAAGCCAATGGCAGCTGTGCAAGTGCCCCTTGGAGCACTGTCTGCTCCACTGCATCACAGTGCTCAACAGCTCTCCCAGGGTGAAGGCAACAAGCTGGGGGCAAGGTCCTTTCTGCAAGCACTCCCCACAGCCCTGCAGGACACTGAAGCAGGGCAGCAGCCAAAACTCCACAACACAGGTGCTCATTTTGTATGTGGTCTGAGCAAGGGAACATTGAAGCAGTACTTGTGTGGTTGCTCTTGCCCACATCCCTAGTGAGCTCACACTTCCTCAGCTGTGCTTCATCCTCCTGTTGGTGTTTGTTTACAAGCCTGTTCCCTGCTCTGCACAAACCAGCAATTCAAACACACATGCACTGCCCACATCCTGGTTTCTTAAAAGGGGAAGTGAAAGTGTCTGAGAGGTGCAAGTGCTTGCGTGTAGAAAGCAACACGAGGACAAAGTGGCTGCTGCCCAACAAAACCCTACCCTTCTGAACTTGGTCCTTGCCCTTTCAGACACACGTTACTGGGCAGTACCTCCCAGCTTTCAGAGACAGCCAGGGAAAAAAGAAAAGATTTATTTATTCAGGTTTGTAACACACTCTGAAACCATTATATACGAAGTGTCACAGGCAGGTGCACAAGCTACTGAGAGACATCAGAAATGTCATTCAAAGCCACTTTTAGTACCAATTTTCTCCTTCCATTACGGAGATAATCGTGTTGCCCTTGTAGGTAAAACCCATTCTTTCCCTATTACTATTCCAGGTGATGTACCGCTGTGATCAGGAGCAGAGAGCTCTAATACATTTAGGGCCACTAACACTGCATTTTGTCTTGTGTGCATACATGCTCAGATGAGAGATTTCAATCATCACTCTTCAAGGAACATTAGGAAACAGGAGATATTATGGATCGCCTAAATCCTCTGCTCCAGTGGAGGATCGCGTCTTCCCTCTTAGCACGGCTATGTTCCTATCTAATCCAATTTAGAGCATCTCAGACAGAGGGAATATTCTCCTTTCAGCAGATCTCACAGAAACCTGACAGAGCTGTCTTCAGGACTTGCCACCTGCATGAACAGTCTAATTTTTGTTAATTAGTGTGATTCCTTTGCATCTCCCTCCAGCAAAACCAACAGCATATGTGAGAAGTGGATGAGGACAATAAAAAGTAGGGACTTTCTATGGGGCTGATGGAGAGAGACAGAAAGGGACTGCAGCATTATGGAACCCAATGCTTCCTTTAACCACATAGGTAAATTCTCAAAAGAGGATTTAACCCTATAGATTATGGGTCATCTGGGCTCAATACATTTTTAATATGAAAACAAAAACAAACAGAAGCTTAACATGGCATTTCTCCTGATTAGCTGCCCTGCTCTTACATTCTCTCTAACCCCTGCTGGCTACTAGCAGAGATAAGAGCCTGACCCAGCCCAGCAGCCAGCAGCCAATCCTCCCACAGCACTGCACTGAGGTGCACCCCTGGGGCTTTGGGCCCTGCCTCTTCAGTCTGTTGCAACATAAGGACTGGAATGAATTGGGTTTTGTTTGTTTTTTCCATCTGACCCTGGTTCACAGCTTCTTCCCCCACTTTGGTGTTTGTTAACTTTAGGGCTCTGATGGTGATATGCTTTGCAAATGACTTTTTTTTTTTACATCCCAGTACACTTCTGTAATCATACACATCCTTGCAGAAAGCCACTTGATCAAGCATAAGGAACAAGAGTTTGCACTATCCCCTGACACAGAGATGGGAAGGAACACAGAAGCATTCATGTTTCACATTTTATAAATCACAAGTAACACGAAAACAGATGTAAAACAAGCCAGCTCCTGATCCTATTTTATACCCACCATAACACAAATCTTTGTACATTAAATACAATTGAAAGGGAGCTGTGGAGCTGGCAATGACTTGACAGATGCTGAGACGAACTGCAGCAGAAAGGAACATTACAGCCTGAAACAGTGTATGTTAAAAAGGCATCTGTTTATTGTTTGATATCTGTATTTATTTACAAAGACAGCTCGCCAACATGGGGAGGTGCAGTAGGCTGGCATTTTGAACTCCCAGAAGGCAGTGGGAGAGCAGTTTGTTATCCTTGGGTCATGGCACAAGCTCACACTTCAGTGCAAAGAGGTGGTAGAAGAGCAGAGTGGGTCTTTGTGCCTCGCTGCCTTTGATATAGATATGAGAAGTCCCTCAAAAGCAAGTAGGGCACAGCTCCTTTTGCATTAAAACAAGAGCTTTCTTAGCAAGAAAGAAAATTAATTAAGTGGGTAAAATCCCACAGGTTGGAACAGCAGCTGAGGAATTATCTTTCTATTAGGTTGGTAATGAGGACTAAAAAAAACACTCGAGCAGACATTAACAGCTTTATATGGGCTCACTGGCATTCCAGATCAGATGCAAGGCTTGGCGTTCCCAGAGCAGCAGATGCAGCTCCAGACCTTAGCTTGCCCTACTGAACTGCACCAACAGAACAGCAAACAGTGATACATGTGCAGAACCACTGCAACAGGGGATGACTATCAGGAGGAATCCATGGAGCCCACTGACACACTAAGCTACTAACAGTTTAACAGTTAAACTTCAGAAAATGCATTAACTTCCTTGGTTACTAAAGTGGAGCTCCTTTAGAAAAATAAAAAAAATTTTAAAAACAGAGGGGGGAGGGGGGGAAGAAGAAAAGGAAATGACTGTCCCTCTTTCCAAAAACGTGCCTCCAGACACCTTCCTGCCCTCAAGTTACTATTGGTGACACAAGTGTCCCAGGAGGCTCTGCCCAAAGAGCTTGCTGCCTAAAAAGACAACATGCAGGAAATATTAACACTGCCCACACTGGAGATGTAAAGCAGAAATCCAAAGAAATGCTGGAGGAAACCAGTGGCAGAACTGTGAATGGAACATCTTCACTCTTTATGGATCTTTATGGAGATCATTGTTTCTTCCTTTCCTGTTCTCACATCTTTCTCTGAAAGTTTTTTGTTGTTGTTACTGGTTTTGTTTTGTTACAGATTCTAAAGTTCATCCCCAATAACAAGGTCCACAACCAACTGATTTGATTCTTATTTCCAGGGGGTAAGTTTATGGGCTCTGAAACCAATAAGGACAACAAATTCTCAGCAGCACTCAAAAACTGCCCCAAAGAGGCAAATTCCACCCCCTTAAAATGAACAGCAAACAGTGCTATTTCGTGTACAGTACACCTACTTGTGGGGTATTCAGCTGACCAACTCACTTGGAACCACTCTAGCTCACATACTTCTGAAGCAGGTGTTTTGTATATTACCTGTATGTCATTAATCAACACAGATGATATCCCTGCCAGATGAGATAATTATTTTGCAATTACAATGAAATGAAAGCTACTGCTTGTGAAGGTTTCACTAATTACCCACGCTGACCAAAGGCTACGGATAACAGAGTATTTTCCCACCATTTCTGCCTCTCATTAATCCAAATGCCCTCTGTGCCCTAAACCTAATGAAAAAGAAACCAATGGCACTTCCTGAGCAATAGGATTGAATTACCCACTGGAAGGAAGCTGGTTGCCTAACAAAAGCATTTGCATTTCTATTCTTTTTACTTCTTTTAATAAGTATTCAAAGTGCTTGTAGTACATAAACATTTAGCTTGTTTGCCAGGTTGCAGAAATAAGGCTTTCTGTCAGTCCGAACTGTTATTTCAGGTTTGCTATCACCCTCACTTAACTAGAGGGCTGGCTGCTCTCTGGGATACTGCAGCACAGCACTTGTACTATCACACTCGGGTCTATAACTCCTTTAGCTCTGGTAATCCAGCTGTTTTATATCAGTATTTTTCTAAGGCTCCCATCTGTCTCTCATACCTCTTTTCCCTCAGATCCACCTGAGCAGACACACTGACACCTCTGAGCACGGTGTTCCCAGAATTATGAAAGCATCCAAGGGTGGAAAGAAAACAGGTGCTAGAGACGTTGTAGCCTGTGCATGGCTGCTTCGAGCAGTTCAAGTATGTGGCAGTGAAGATGTTCATTTGCAAAGGCCTGGATTTCTGCTCAGGGAATCAGTGTCATTTGTTCGCTCCAAGAAAGAGACATGGGCCGCTGGTTCCCATAGGTTTGTATATAATATAGGTGCATGTGATTCTGGTGCTTCAAAAGCTTTTTAAGTGAAAAAATAATAACAATATAGAACAGAGCACTCTGTAGAGCAGTACAGCTCTTCAATTATCTTTTGGAATGCATCATCAGCTCTGCATAGCTGAGTTCTCTGCTTTATCTTCTCCAGATCCCCTTTCTTTAAACAAACTCCAGATTCCCATCGCCCCCCAAAAATGCCTCTTAAGACCTGATTGTTTTTCTTCAAAGACATAATAATTTTAAAGGACTTAGCAATAGTATTTCAAAAGGAAAAAGCACACAAAACCCAATAATCAAATGGTAAAGGGCACGGAGAAAGACATGGGCAGCTATGGAAAAGGATATGCAATGCAGTTCTATTATCCTCTTGAAATGAAGAGTAAAAGCTTGTGAAATTCCATTCCAATGCCTGCAACTCAGTCTAAATCCTTCTGACCAGAGTAACAAAGCCATTGTATCATATTTTGGCATTTTTATCATATCCCAGAAACAGGTCTTGCAGCTTTCAACCCTTCAGGTTGATGAATTTTATGATCATGAAATCAGACTGACAAGCATAAAAAGAAAAGGAAGATGATTTTTCAAGGCACGGGAGAAACCTTCCTCTACACTCATATTGTGCTCCTTCCCCACTGAACAGGCTGGGCCTTCTCCCACACATGACCATCACCCCAACCATCACATAGCACCCAGCCTTCTGCTGGCCTATACTGTCTTCTTCACAGCACTTCAGGTGGCTCTGCCTACGCGATCATCCAAGTAAACCACAGTAAAAATTAACTTTGTGTTATGAAGAACGCATAAGCCAGTAGAGACACTTAGCACACTTGGAAGTATCATTCAACTGCCCTGGTCAGAAATCACACCATCACTGAGGAATAGGCTTGTCCACAGGAGGAAACTGCAGTCAATGAAAAGTTGGGCCATAAAGAACTACCTATGGATTTTCCAAGAGCCAAGAATCAAATGCCAGAATGTAAATACGCTTAACAGTATTAATCTTAAAGGCCTAAAAAGTGTTTAATCTGCCTGCACGAGAGAAAGGCAGCACAAGGGAAGCCTGCACTAGAGAAACTCAGCACAAAACTACTGCAAGGAATGGAGAATACACAGGGTCAGTGGGACAAGCAACAGCAAAGGAAAAACTCCATTATAATCAGGGGCAAAGGGATACATCCATTCTTTTCTTCTTTTCTCAGAAAAATTCAAATAGAAAATTGTTTTAAGAGACTTGTTTCTCTTTTTACTCTTTGATCCCTGAAAGAAAGGGAAAATTTGTCATCACCAGAGCAGATCTAATAGACATTTTCTGAAATGCAATGTAAAAATGGTCAAAACTTTTCAAAAACCTACTAGTATTAGCAATTCTGACACATGGCAAAAGTACAGAGGTGAAGTAGTTTTTTCCACAGCTAAGCTGTGTAAGCACCTTAAAGCCAGTTTATATTGCATGGCAAAATAGGAGTGCATCAGAAAGGACCAAGTAGGGAGAAGGCAGTTCATTATTTCTGGCTGGTGTTTTCTTGTGATGGTGCTCTTGAGGACCATTACCAGCTTTCACTTCAAGAGCACATTCCCTATCTGCAAATGTTTTTCAACACCTTCTTTTACCCCCAGTCCATCCCACTATTCTTCTCTTCTGCCCTCTCATGCAAGAGCTTTAAATAGCCAGTAATCAAAACCAGGATGCATAATGGAAGTCACAAGCACGGAGCTGGGCAGGCAGCTTAGCTTAGGGACTATTGTTATTACAGGGCACAGGCAGAACAAAACACTCCTCAGGTTTTGCAACACCAGTGAATAAATTCAGCTCCCAAAAGATGTCCGAAAACTTGAGAAATAGGAAGCCATTCCTCTGAAAGCTGCAGAAAGAGAGCTCTTTGGTTCATCAGCACTACACTGTCAGAGAATACTCTTCCTGGAGGGGTCTGTTAGGCAGTTAGTGAAGGAACACTTCTGGCCTGCTGAACACAAGAGGGATGACAGCCAAGCAAACTACAGCTCCACTGGGAACAACGACAAACGTCCTTGTGTCTGCAACAGGAGCACGACCAGATCCCAGAGAGATGGATGTGGGAAAGCTTCACTCTGGAAGATAGAGCTACGGAAGCAGTTAGGACTTGGGGAACTCCATTTATAAAAACGTCTCAAGCTGTTTACCTGAGGATCTTCAGACAAGAAACACTCAACAGTTTTTAAAAACCTGGCCCTCTGAAAGCATGGAGCCTAAAAATCTCATGCACTCTCAAAACTTAAGACATCACTGCAAAGGTGGGACTTCTGCCTTGCCAGTTTGTCCCACGACCTTAAAAGGGTTTCCAAAATAAAATACATACTGATCATACTAGTTTTATGGTCTGTATTGTTCTTAGAGCCTGGTCAAGTAAGGAATGCCAAAATGCAGCTTTGTATCAGCCTGTGCAATACAGAGCACTTCTGACTCCAAGCTCTGCTCCTGACAAGACTATGTGTACTCTTAGCTTACTGCAAGGGCTATTTCTCCCAACCAGGACTTGCAATGTATTTTTCTATTATTGAGCTGCTTGCTGAGGTACTTCTTGAAAATGAACATGGACTCACCTTTGCCTGACCTTTCCGTCTATCCTTTTTTTTTTTTCTTTTTAAGTTATATTTCAACTTCAGGTTTTTTCAACATCTCAATAAGTGGCACTTCAGTACTTCAGCATTTTGTACCAGACTAGAAACACTGACACAGAGAAAAAAGTAAAGAGACTGACACTAGTTGTAAAAGACTAAGAAAAAGTGTGAAGCAAATGAGCCCATTGGCCTCACAATCAACCACAGGAGCTTTTACAAGCACTTACCTTCTGAGTGTGCAGTGCCATAAGGGTCTTCAGCGGGCAGCATGAAGACTAATGAGGCAGGGACTGCACTCTGCAAACCACTCCATGACAAAAGAATCAACTGCACAAAGCCCCTCTGCTGAATTATTTGTTAGGACTTTATAGAATAAAATATGGCTCCCAGCACTGTTATGGCCAAGCTGCTAAGAGAATACTACCTGCTTCTGCTTCCTACAGCCATTCTGTGTTTCGGATGGAGGTGTTCAGAGGCTTTCAGAAAGCAGTTTCTAGCTGCAGTAAGCTGAGGAGAGCTCCTCTGAGAGGAAAACTTTGTTCCTTTTTGGTTCACGTGATGCTTACAGCCCATGATTACTTCAGTCATCTGGCTACCAGTCAGCAAGATGCAGTAGGCTAAAGAGAGCTCAAGCCAGGACCAGGAGTAAATAATTTCCAGGAGCTGTGCGATGTCTTCTGGCACATAAGGACTCAGCCCAGTGATTGGGGGAAAGAGTGAAGCCTTCAGAGGCTGTGAAATCTCCCTCATTTACTCATTTAGGAGGTAATGACTGGTTTCAGCCTTTAGAGGTTTCTCAACACTTACGCAACCTCAGTCCACTTGGGCAAAGCATCAGACATCCCTCCCAAGTCACAAAAAATAAAATGGTGTCATCTCCTCACCAAGCTCTGTTCTGCCACAGCAACTGTCTACCAACACAATAAGAAAGCCCTCACTAAAAGGAGCCACAAGATTCAACAGCATCTCCCTGTATGCAGTGCTCAACAGGGCCCCTCTCACTGCACGGCTACTTCCAGAGTCCCGCAATCAGAAAATTCAATCCAGACAAGGAGCTCTTCCAGGCAGACACTAAACATTCGCTTACAATAAACACAACCCTGAACTGCAGGGACCAAAGAAAGGTGTACATCAAACGTAATACAAAGAGGGCAGATACGTACTGCCTCACACTGTGGTCTTTTGAATGTGCAAAGAAAGAGAGACGTTTTCAAAATGATCCAAAAATGTAACAGGAAACAGAAACAAAATTTTATATTTTGGACACTTTAGTTTTTCATGGGCAATTTTCCCTTATATTTGAGGAGCCAGAGTTCATGTTTCTCACTGCAACTTTGGAAACATGTAAAAGAATTTCAAACACTTCCTTTTGCATAGCTTTGCAGCACAGTCCTTGGGCTGAAACATCTCCAAACAGGTGATCTTTGATCCTCTCTCCCCAGAGAGGGGGTAGGTGGAGACAACAAAAAGAGAAAGGGGCAGTGAGGCAGCAGGCACGGGACAAAGCTAGGAGGGTGTGAGGCTATTACTCCACGAATGGCTCCTCCTCATCCAGTGACAGCGTGGGAGTATACATACTTACTGGTTTTATACTCACAGAACTGCAGCTTTGAACAGAACTGATGGGTTCTAAGGACACAGAAGAAAAGTCTTTTAAAACCAACTGGAACAACACAGCCAGCACTGATGACAGAGGTCACTATAAGCAGTTTCCACAGAAACTGCTTACAACTGTTAACGATACATAGGTGGACCTTGTTCATACAGTTGGTTTTTTCACATACAGAATAAACAAGTATGGTAAAATTAATATCAGAGTAAGAGGATGGCTGAACTGTTAAATTTACAGAAATGCAGATGAGTAAACAGCTGAAGCTTTACAGCAAATTTGTTCATTTGTGACAATATCCACTGTGTATGAGTATTTCCATAAATACCCTTCTAAACAAGATGATCAGTGGAAACCAAAACAATTCTTTTTAAACAAGTGTTGAAAACAGGCTGCAGAATAAGAATTCTGTCATTCAATGCAAATAATTGTGCAAGAAGCTGGGTCCTATGGATTATATGCATTTAGTCAAGGAGAGGAAATATTATTGTGTGACCTCTGTCAAAATCCAAACTGAACTGTGCAGCTGGAAGCTGAACACTTGAATACTGAATAATAAAACGTAGTTGCTTGTAAACAACCGGCAAAACAAGAAACAATCTCTGAATGATTTCAAATAACGCATGCAATTGAGAAGTCAATAAGCTATTTGTAGACAATTTGTCAACAGACATGTCACTATCACAAGAGCATTTATGATTCATCATGAAGACACAGAAGTAAAGATGCCAGGGGTTGAAAAGGAATTTTGTGTATTATATTCTGTAGCCAATCAGTTGCAAGGAGTTAATATTTTTAGCTGTTTCTGCTGATCCCCAAGGTGTAAACAGTTAGTGAGTGACAGAGGCAAGATGATGTAACTTGAAGGCTCAGTGATCTGATTTGCTCTCACCAAGTCTGAGCAAAATGTGACGTCAGTGAAGTGATACTTTAATGAAATAATGTCATTATTTGCTTTCATTCTCATGGATGGTCATACCAAGTCATAATTTCATTCTGCAGAATAGCAATGGTGTCTTAACTCCGTGCAGCAAAAATCTTGTAGCCCATAAATACTCAAAGTACCTGATTTGTCATTGCTGTCCAACCAAAAAACACAGCACTGCACATCCCTTCATAGAGAGAGAGAGATTTTCCAAGAACCCCTAAGAGATCTCTAATAGCTGTGGGACTTGTTAAATCTTAGAAATCAGAGAAGCAGAAGCGGGTATCACCTTCCTCCCAGCCAATTTGAGGGCACTGTTATTCTTCATGGAGTCACAGAATTGGACCTCATTTAGATCAGGTACTAGGCCAGATAAAGAATTTGCTCTCAGGTGCAACCTGGTAACTCCAAAAAAGCAGCACGGCAGCCTAAGCAGATGGTTACTTTATGCTGGTTACTTTACACTTTTTCTTGTGACTGTACATCTGCTGGCCCGCATGAGGTTACCTGGCAGTAGGTGCTGTAATGAAGGTAAATTACAACTTGTGTTAGCACAGCTGTGTAGTATAAGGAAGCATTCAGACAAGGCTAATGTCTTTGCAATTCAGAGGGAAGGTAATTGAAAAGGTTAGGAGACTGGTCACAAATATACTACACTTTAAGTGCAAGGTTCAACAATCTGAAGTGGCTCTGGTTCAGCTGCCACGTGGAGAGGACGCTGAGCCAGTACAGCACTGCTTCTAGGCTTTTTCTTTAAATCTTCTAAAAAGTAACTGTTAAAAAGCAAAAGCAAGCAATGAAAACTTGGTCCCCAGAGACCTTTGCAGTGGCCACTTGATGCCATCCTTAAGAGACAAACAACTTTATTACTACTTCTCTACCAACATATCCTAACTCATCCCAGCTTCACAACTACATTTTCTCTAACAGATGGTTGAAGTCATTAACATAACTTTGCTAAACTCAGAGAAGTGTTCTTGACATGTATTTATTTAGTTTTGAAGGCTCATGCTTCTATTTCAGATATGAGAAACGACACTTGCGTGTTTAAAAGGTCGTCTCCCTCAGCATTATCAACAGGACTAATAAAAGATACAACCTTCTTTCCCTGTAATCCTTGCCCAAGGAACTGCCACTGCTGTGTGTATTCCAGTACAGCTCTTTTTGCTGAAACCACCCACATTTCTCATTGCTGACCTGTGTTTGCATTTCAGTCAATAAACACCAGAGACAGCAGCTTTCTCCTCGAAGCATACTGAGGCATTTGCCTGCTGTAAATGCTGTATTTGCTACCAGCACAGACAGCATCTTGTTGTTCCTTCCTTAGACCAAGTGCTCATGGAAACAGAAGAGCAGCAGGAGCAGAGTTTGCTCTCACAAGCTGGCCTTTCAAGTCCCTTGTACAGTATTTATAAACTATCGATGGAAGCAGCAGGTAGCAGCTGGTTAACATCATGTAACACCACTACAGAACGGTTCTGACAAGAAGTTAAAGAGAGCACATAATTAATTGAGGCTGAAGGAGGAACGCAGGCAGACTGACTAATTACCTCGACTGCTCTGGCTGAGGCGCATGCTGCTGCAACACGCGTTAGGAGATGTTTAGTGCTCATAAGCAGCCAGGATCTCTGCTCCGCATCTCTCCTGAAGACACTGAAACACCTCACAGGCCTCCCCTAGCCCTTGCTCTTTGCCCTACCACAGCATCCAGCACCTTTCTTCCCTGGACACAGCACAGCCTCGTTCAGATCTGCCCTCTGCTCTTGACAACACTAGTAAGGCTTTCCTGTTATGTACCGAGTGACAAGAAACAAAACATGAAGACTGAGGTAAATGACAAGTAGGAAATAATGCTGCAGTTGTCCCCCCTAGACATTCATTCGGTGACAATCAGCAAATGGTTCTTACACTGAGAATGCTGTGAAGAGCTACGAAATGGGCAAGAAGCAAGTGGAGCAGAGGTATGAGAACTCACATCTCTCCAGATGGAAAATGGAAGGAAAAAAAATCGATTGACTTTCGAATAACTTTCATACAGCATAGGCCAAAATGCCTGCTAACGATACCTGTGCAATAAATCAGCTTCTGATTTTTGCTTAACCCTAAGACCTTTTAAATCCATGAGTGGAAAGCCTTTTGGTAGGAAAAATAAAAATAAAGGAGGGATCAAGTTAAAGAGTTCACCTGGAAAATACACGCTTGGCTGAAAAACCACCAGCCTCACTCCCCCGCCTTAAGCTGTGGTGCGAAGCTGAAGATGCTAATGATTTCTTTCTCACCCCTCCACGCACCAACTCCCTCTTGGTCTCTTCAAGGCAGAAAAATGAGTAATAATAAAATGCAAGTTCTCCTTTCATTAACAACTCCAAGCTCTTATTTCTGAGTCAGTATTAAAACATCAAAAACAAGCACCCCAATCCCCGTCACACAGGGTGATCAATGCCTCTTTGCCACTTAGGGAAGATCTAAAGAGGCACCTAATACATTTATTATGTTACAGTCAGCAGCACGAATTCTTTTCAAAAAGCAATAATCCCCTCCACGTGACACTTAACTCCCCAGTAGGTCCTTTCGCAGTCAGGTTAATAACCTTCACTTTATGTAGGCAAAAGATTAACAGTGAATACGTTGAATCCAAGTTTGTGGTGCTGTACCTCCTCCTTTTGTTTGCTTCCAGGCCCTGCTGGCCTCTGTCTAGGACTTGACAAATAAATCCCATTTGGCGCTGCCAGCAAATGTTTCTTGATTAAGCATTTGGGATCAAAGAGGGTCTTCTCATTTCCTTACGTTGCAACTCTAGAGGTCTAGTCTCAATTTAATTTGTCTCCTTAGTACAGCAGAAACAGGATGAGCAGGGAAAGAAAGCAAGCAAGAGAATAATTTGTTTCCCTTAAAAAATTCAGGTCTTCAAGATTTATTTCTAAGTACTGCTTTTTATCCTCACTGTCTTTAGAACACAAGTCCATAATTCCAAGCATCAATAGGCACCCAAATACCTCTAACCTCACAAAATCCTCATCACAAGACCAAAGGGCAAGCTCTAAATTTTGCATTCTTAATAAAAAGTAAGTGCTTTCTCTCTCCTGTGTTTCCTTCTGGAAAACAAAACAAAACAGAACAAAAAACCAGCACCCAATAGATCTGCAAGCACAGCCCGTTCTGCCCAAGCTGGAAAACTCTCAAAGCTGCAACCTCCTCCATCAACTAAAGAAATATAAAATCTCTACATATCACAGCAAGGTGGGAGCAGAAACCATCACCCAGTCAGGCTCCCAAAAAACATCCCCACCACCTTCCTGTTACAGCTTGTTCTCCTCCAGGCTGTTCTACAAATCAGGTTTTGCATTGGTAACCTGCAGCAACCTGGCACAGGCAACTGCAACTGGGCTCATTCTGCAAAGAGCAGAGACCACAGGAGGTGGCAGGGGAGAAAAAGAAATACGGGATAATAAGAAAAGGTGACAGAGCCTGAAATTCTGAAGCGTGTTAGCATAATGAGAAGAGGATTTTACAAAGTGCAGCCATAAACCTGGTCAAAATCATAAACATGTGAAAGAAAACCATGCTGCCAGAAACCACCTGCCACCACATGCATGCTTACAAATCTCCCCTCCCCAATAGAAACAGAACCTTAGATTTCTGGGATTCAATCATGGTTCCAAAACGAAGCACAGCTGATAATAAACAAGACCCCAAATACCCATGAAACACAGAGCTGTTCACTGAACTAAGTCAGACTTGCAGCTCTGTACTGTACGGCAGTCATAGAGGACAAATCCCTGCATGAAGCCAGGAACAGCCTGCAAAGCAGCCAGCAGCCATTTCTTTTGGGTACTGTCAGTTTCTAGCTGGATTAGGCAGAATCCCTAATCCTTCTGCATCCGGCTCTAGTCTGGCCCCAGAGATACCAACTGCAGCAGACAGCCTTTCAAACAAGTCCACAGTGAGATCTAATTGAGAGGTGGAAATCAGGATTTCCTTACAGCGGTCAGTTCCTCAGGTGGCAGACTGCACATCACTGCTGTCTCTGAATTAAGGTGGACAGCACTGGTGCCATGAACAGGACCCAGTTGGGCTAGAAACATCCAGGCATACGGAGGCAGGGAGCAAAGCTTTGCAAAGATCTGTCTTTTCTGGGTGCACATGTGTTTTACAGAGTCAAAGCCCTGTCACACTTCATCCTCTTCAAAACAAAGAGTTGGAATGAGGAAGAGAGATTATTTGGTAGCTTTACTGATAATGTGTTGTGTTTTTTTCCCCCAGGCCACAAGCTTATCTGATATTTTTTAGCCAAAAGCTCTTCTGAGAACTAAAACCAAACCAAAATACTGCAGCTCCAAGATTGTCCAGGTCTTAAACTAACAAATACCTACTTCACATAAGTTCCACAAAAAGCAGTGCATCTTCCTAGGGCTCAAAGTAACGGGGAAGAAAAGGCAAAGGAGCTCAGAGAAACCACGTGCTGCTGGCTCAAACTGAGCTGAAAAACCAGGAATGCTTTTGCCCCAGACTGGTTGGCAAGAGTCTGCTCTCTCTGCCAGTGTAAGTCCCTCAATATTCAGGCTTGGCACAGACAGTGCATGCACACTGTGGAAAAGCAAAGGAAAGCACTCTTCCTGCCTCAGTGGATTTACATTCTAAGGCTATCAGTCTCATCCTGACACTTGGTACATGCAGCAATCAGCAGGCAGGCTGCTGTCAAAGCACTGCATCCTTTTACCATTTCCATGCTAGAGAGAGCACATCTATATCGGGTGACTTTTCTAAAAACAAAGCCAGTCAAAACATTCTGAATTGCAAACTTTATCAACCAAAATGAGAGAGAAAAAAAATTGTTCCACGGTAATTTCTCCCACTTTTCCAATCACTCTATTCAAAAAGGAGCTTTGAAGAAAATAGTGTTCAAAGAGTATTTGGAGCTGACTGAGCACAGCTCACGGGGAACCACATGAGCCTGAAGCATGTTGATTTACCCTTTGGTAAGGGGGCTGTTATTTACGGGATTGCCTCAAAAGCAGAAACAGGCACCCCTCTGCAGTGTGACCACCAGGGACTTGGGGGATTCTAGCTGCAAACGCACATTTATATGCTAGGATGGGGTAGGATCAGAAAACTGGAAAGACACTGCTCTTTTGAACATACTGAAGCATGTAAGAAGTTGAAGCCCCAGCAGGCAGCACTGCAGATTAGTCTCTTAAGGACACTGTGCCCGGCACAAGGGATGCTGCTCTCCAGAGATCTCCACAATGAAAGCATGGCAAGACTCAGTTTCCTCTCCCTCTGATGGCAACAAGAAATCCTTCAGCAGACTGAGCTGTGCTGAGCATGCTAGAAGTCAAGGAGGCAAATGACAGCACTGTGCATTGGAATGTAAATTATGTAAAATTATGCTTGCAGACATACAGGGAGTGTGGGGAATCAAACTTCTCCCCACTGAGGCAGGCATTAGCTCTTTCTGCGTGTGCCTGTAGAGTGCTTGTAATCCCAAAAGAAAGGGATACACAAGTCTAGAGAGAATAGCCTTAAATGTGCATATGATGCAGAACATAGGCTGAATTTTCTTCTTGCTGACCTCAGCTTCTCTGCCCTGTGACTCCATTTGCATTGGTGGTGTCAGTTCTGCTTTGGGAGCAAGAGAGGGAAAAACCAGGTCCCTGGAGTACAGCTGAGGCACCAAACTGGAACTGTTTCCTGTACAACGGTTCACCGTGTTCTGAGAAAAGAACAAGAGCCAAGAGTGATTTTAAAAGCCTAGAGGAAAATGTCTTAAGCAAGACACTATGGCATGGGCTGCACAAGGCACAAAGCACTGTATGTAGCCTTTGCTCTAGGCTTGTCTTAGTAATTTGACTGCTGACACCAGTTATCATTAGCAGACTTTCTGTTTTCAGCACAGCAAAATTCATGTCCCTACAACAGAAAACTGAATGAACGACTAAACCATCCTGACAAGAAAACCTACTTTCCATCCCCATTAAACCTGAATCCCTTTCAAGTATTCTCTAGCAGCTGCAAGCATCCTTCCACAGGTTTCTAGGACGCTTGCTGGTGAGATGCACACCATGAAGCAGCAGCCCCTGAGGATGCCAGGATGCCTGGCCTTGCAGAAGGGAAGACAGAGATTAAATCTGTCAAACAGGAATAAGGAGCTAACGGGGCCAATAAGGTTAGACATGGAAAGCAATCCAGCAAACAATTCTGGAAAGAACGATTAGATCTAAGCTAACAAAGGATGATAAATGCTGACTTTAACTCAATTACTTACAATGATTTTAGAGGTCTGGGAGGAGCTGAGCACTACAGCACTGTAATCAATGAGTATGCACAAAGCCAGGCGTGCTCTCTGCCTCATCCCACCTCCCACAGAACCAGAAATACAAGCTGAGCAGATCTCAGAGGAAAAATGGCCTTTGGATTTCTCTAAATTTAAAACCTTTGTCTTGAGTCTAGATTGGTGTTGGCAGCAAGGAACTCAAGATCAATTTCTAACGCTATGCTTTTTCTTTTTTTTTTTCTTTTCAGAAAGCTAGTTCTCTTCAAAAACCTTTATGGCCTTTTACAGGTTAAAAGACAATGAAAATGCAGTCTTGGTTTCTGGTCTTTCAGAAGAAAGCTTCTTGCCCCTACAAGTAACATCAACTGGAACAATCAAAAGAAAACATTTGTATCAGAGAAATGCTGATTTCCTTTTTCTCTAAACTACCAGCCCAAGGCCAAGAAGGCATTTGCTACCAGCTGAAGCCTCCTCACTTCCTACAGCTCCAGGAGCACTCTGCTGGAGCACTTATCCTATGAAGAAAGGTTGAGGGAACTGGGCTTGTTTAGCTTAGAGAAGAGAAGACTCTGCGGAGACCTTATTGCAGCCTTCCAGTACTTGAAGGGAACGTATGAACAGGAAGGGAAATGGCTGCTTACAAGGGTGGATAGTGACAGGATGAAAAGGAATGGTTTTAAACTGAGAAAAGGGAGGTTTAGGTTAGATACTAGGTGGAAGTTTTTCACATAGAGGGCAGTGACGCACTGGAACAGGTTGCCCAAGGAAGCTGTGGATGCTCCATTCCAGGAGGCATTGAAGGCCAGGCTGGATGTGGCTCTGGGCAGGGTGGTCTAGTGGTTGGTTGGCAACCCTGCCTGGGGCAGGGGGTTGAAACTAGATGATCATTGGCGTCTTTTTCAACCTAGGACATTCTATGATTCAGGAAGAAAGAAATTCACAGTAGAGGCTGTGGCCCACTTTGCTTGCAGAGCAATGCAAGGTTCCAGGGATTGCAAAGCCAGGACCATTTCTATCAGATTTATGAAACTCTGGATTGGAAAAATCTCCTGGTCTGGCACAACAGCACGTGATGTTTAATAACAGAAAAGACAACAACTATAGGCTAGGCCAGAGAGTTTTGCAGTCAACGTGGCTTTGATGCATGTTGCTTCAATAATAAACTCATCTGCTATTTGCATTTACATGCTGAGGCCTTATGCAGGAGGAATACTCACTCCTTTTCTGCTCCCTGTCACAGAATTACAGAACTGTAGGGGTTGGAAGGGACCTCTAGAGATCATCAAGTCCAGCCTCATGCAAAGCAGGCTCCCCAGTCCTCTCAAAGCATCCTTCATTCACGTCATCAAACATACCAACCCAACTTTCTTCATCCAATTTAATTTGCAGACGAGGCTTCTTGTAACATCAAAGGGTTTCTTCAGCATTTTGGTTAAGAGCAGGCACACACTGATGTGCTTTAGGGGTTTTGGACAGGGAAATTTTGAAGGAAATTGCTTGGAGTGGTTTAAAAAACGTAATGCTATTATGAGGACTTGTAGAACACAAATGCAGCTCCCAGCCATTTTTAATCTTTCAAAAAAAAAAATCTTCTGCACATTAGGAAAAGCCTTGAAGTTACTGCAAACTCCATGCTCACTCCGCACCCAAGGATTATTCTGTGGAGGAGAATATGAAAATAGTTTTTTATTGCAAGCATCCACAGCTGAAATGTTCTTGAATTATGCTAGAAGCTTGAAACAGAGCAGAATGTAAACAGGATACACCAGCAGGTTGTGTGCTGAACCAGCAAACTGAGCACAAAGACAAACCAAAGAAGCTCCAAGATTGTGTCCTCTCTTGCAGCTACAGGACCAGGGTGTCTCGCACACATTCTCTCCACAAACTCTGTGATGAGCCAGAGCACAGTCAAACAGTAAGGGAGAGCACCAAAGCCAGCCCAGGCTGTTTGTTTGTTTCCACCCCCAAAGGAAAAACGTTAGTCTGGCAAGCAGGTAAAAGAAGGGTGGCTCACATTTGCTACTACTGATCTATAAAGAGACTTTGTATCTCAACAGCTTCCCAGTCAGGTATTCACCTACCACAAGGGTGCTGGTAAATACAGACCAGAAAATCATCTTAGGACACGGAGGGAGTTTAAATCAAAATATTAAGTAAAGCTGATCGCCACCAAAGCCCTGAATTCACCTATCAGTTGAGGAGAAAAGAAGAAAGAATGGTCTTCAAAGAAACTGTGTCTAAGTGTCAGCTACAGCATTTGATAGCACACTCAGCAAGGGACTAACACCGTTTTGCCCTTGCCTTGAATTCCCACAAATTACAGCAGTTCCTTGGCTTCCAACTCCACACTCTGCTAGCAGCTATTCCTGCTACCTGGATTGCACCCATGGGAGAAAGCAATTTTCACAGGAAGCACTCCAACCCAGAGCTGTGGTTATGAAACCATTTGGCCCTCCTCAATCTGCAATTTGTTTTGCTGAATTCTTCCTCAAGAGCTTGGGCTCATTAGAAAGAATTTCTAAGTAAAGCAACCTCAGGCAGTGAGGGAACTATCTCAACCGGCAAGAGCGAGCCTGCAGATACAGAATACCTCAGTATCACAGTGTTCCCCTGTCCTGCAGAATTAGTTCCCACTGATGCTCACTGTAGTGCAGGAGAAAAGCTCAGTGGTTTAGGGGAAAGAGCAGCTCCTGTCAGACACTCTCTTTTTAAGCCCCATTTCCCCACAGATTTCCTAAGTCACTTGGCTACACAGTCTCTCTGTGCTGCTTCTGCTTCTTCCCACCTGGAGATTAAGTTCCTACACTGCAAATTGCACTGAATGTTGGACTGAAAGGTGGGTTCAGGAGAAGGAGGAAAAAGTTGGATGCTGTCCTGATGGAGACTGATGGGAGAGTTCCCATATGCAAAATGTGTCTGTCTAGGAGTCACTGCCATCAGTTTCCCTTTGTCTGGTCAGTTTTTCCAGAATCCCAGAACTACAGGAAGTAAAAGCATAAGAAAGCACAACTGCTACAGAATGATCACAAGCCCCATGCCTCTAGACAGCGACACATTCCGGCACAAACACTCTCAGATGATGCTGTTGACCTTCAAACCCTTCTGTAGATCTCTTCCATTTGTAAGACACCTGTATGATGACTAGAAACGTTCCATGAAGAACAGGTTGCTTAGCTAAATGCTGATATCACCTGGCTTATTCAATTTAAAGGCACCTCCTTCTTCTTAGGTAGAGGGAAAGAGAGAAACAGCAGAGAACAGCCATCGAGAAAAATGTAGGGAAGGGGAATCCTCCAACTCTCCTTATGCATACATGATATAGAGCAACAACTCTCTCCTACCTGCTACATTCACCTCTCTCTTTGGGGATCTCATGAAAACCCCAGCGAAGCTAATGGCCAAGCAGAGTATGAGGAAACAGTAGGATAAAGACAAACAAGTGTAGTATTTGAAGGGTGAGTAGCTAGAGAGTGAAACGGACACACACCTCCCTCTGTCCTTGAAAAGTTCTTGTCCTCAGTCACAGGAACAGGATATTAGTTTTCCATCTCATACACTGTGGAGAAAATTCAAACCAGCAGAGGAATACATCCCCACACCACATTTGGTCTTTGCACCTTAGTTTGGCAAGAACATATACAGATATATTTTGGTGAAAGGGTATTGAAGATGGCATTGGTAGAGAAGACAAGAATTCCTTGTAAGCACCAACCCCTGAAACACAGGCTAAGACATTGCTACTTCTAGTAAAGTAGTCAAGAACTTCATATATTCATTTCTCATAGGACTAGAATGATTTCCTTTCATTCCACCGTTAGATTTACAGTGGGCTTTAATTCCCTTCAAGAAGCAAGCAGTACTCCATGAAAGATGGACGGAGAACTGAGCAGGCAAGACCACTGCTGGGACAACACTTACTTTAGCTCTAATTGTCTGGTGACATAGAAAAGCTTTAAAATAATAAAGGCTGTCAAAATATTTTCCACAACAAACTCCTACACGCAGCGCGCTCACCAGACCAGCGTGGTTCCCTACCCAGTTGGTGCACTGACTGCTACAGCAGATATCCTGTGTGCTGAGATTCTGCTTAGCTCAGCAGGAGGTGCCTGCTCACTGCCCTGCCTCTCAGAAGTGGGGCATTTGGGCAGAGCAGAGGTTCTCATCCAAGGGCTCACTGCTGAACCTAAAGGTATCCATTGCCCTAGGCAGAGGAAGGCAGGATAGCTCTGCAAGACGTAATACATCTGGGTAGGCTGGGGAGGACAAGGCTGAGGTAACTTCACTGCTTTGCTTCCCGCTGCCACGGTTGTGGAAGTAGCAGGGGTAAGGCAGATTTCCATTCTGCTAAGCATCAGTGGCAAGGCAAAGTACACCAAAGAGGTGCACCCAATTTGAGAACAGCAGATTCATTCCTAACAGGAAGCTTTTCTCATTCCTGGCTTGGGATATAAGCTCTGGAACAGAGATCCTGAGGCTCTGTTATTTCGGACCTTCATTCAATGTGTTAGTAAAGCTTAGTAAAGCTTTTATTAAAACCTTTTTTTTTTTTTTTTTTTTTTTAATTGGGGCTGTAAAAAGGGAAACAAACAAAAAAGCCCTCAAAAACCCACAACAGGGTGAGGCGCCCATGCTGTCTGCCGTAATAACATTCGCTAATTAAAACACAAAACAGCCAGGGCTGCTGGATTAATGGACATGGTTTCCTCTTTTCAAGTCTCGCCCGCTGACAGATCGCCTTCATTCCTTCCTTGCTCTTGAACCTCTCAGAAAAAAAAAAAAATCCAGTTTGCTTATCTTACAGTGTGGGGTTGCCATGGGAACCGCATCCCCCTGTGAGATGCTCTGTCATAACATTTCAGCACTGTACGGAAGGCTTAAAGACACAGCATCCCCTGCTCCAGGGGCTGCCGAGCAGCCCAGCTCTGCAGACGAGCAGCTGTCAAAGCCTGCCAAAGTTTCAACTTGTAAGCAAGAGAGAGAAATAAATAACAGCAAAAACATTCAGTTGCCCACTTCTTTGCAAAAATCTGCTCTTTGAACTCTTGATTAATACCAACAAATCTTTCTACTTGGTGCAAGACGTTTGGCTTTTTGGAAAACCTGCCTCCTGACTGCTTTCTGAAAGTGCTGGCACCAAAACATAACCCCATCATTCTGCCATAGGACAACACAAAGCACCTCTTTAGTCAAGGTTTTCTGTCCGATTAGCCTCTGAGCCCTCTTTCCTCCATGATTTTGTAAGAAAGGAAGAAGAAAAGTAGCAGGCACATTAATTGCCTTTAATGGAAACAGGCCTCCTATAGCCCACTCCTTAATTACAGGGATGGCTTCCAGGCTGTAATCACCAGGGGTCCAGATGGAAGTTTTCCAAGCTCTTTGAGGGACAGAATGTGTCAGTTATTAATTAAACATATGAAGCAATTAGCCTCAAAACTTTGTAGTAAATCACTACAGCTGTGTTACTTTCGCTTTTTCCTTTGGTGAGTGCAAGCAAATGCACAGTGCATTTCCCAGGGGGGTCACGAGGACCACAGCCAAAAAGCATTCCCAAACAAGACCTTTGTTGTTGGGTGGGAAAAACTATCTGCAGAAAGCTTTTTTTCAGAAGTCAGCTACTTCACAACCCCATCTCTCACAAGAGATGATGGATTCTGCATACGGCAGCTATTCACCACTCCATTTGGTGTGCAGCACAGCTGAATTTTCTCTGCCACCCCAAGCAGCAGCCTTGAGTACACCATAAGCAGCTCTGGTACATCAGGAGGAAGCAAACCACTCCTGTGATTCCCGTGGTTAACACTGTACATATCTCAGCATCAGCTACCAACTATAACTCAGTGTTTTCAAGCTTGCCAAGGCTTCCAGTCCTGCAGACTCCAGCACACATAGGCTCTTGCTGCTGGTTAGTCACACATTTCAAAACAAGATGCTGCATTGTGTTCTTTGTACATCTCTAAGTTCAAAAAACAGACCAAAACTACCATTGTAGTTAAAATCCATTTAGTGATTTATTCCAGTTCTTGTATACTTGGACAAAAGCATCCTCTTGGTCACACCAAGAAAACCCAACATCAGTGCATTCTTAGCCTTCGCTTTCCTACTCCTCTGGCTCAGAGCGCAGTCTGCCTCCTGACTGCATAAGCTGCACCTCAGGGAAGGTTCTCAGGGTACACTTCGTAGCACTTGTTCAGCTTCCCAAGAGAAAGACAGAGAGCGAGGTTGAAAGGATAGTTTGTGTTCTATGAGAATAGCAATGCATCTCATTTTCATATATTGTTAGGGTTTGCACCAAGGGGGCAACAGGAACTGAGTTACTTATTATCATCCCCATATAGATGGAGACAAGCATGGACTCCCAACAGGCTCTGTATTGAGGTGGGCTACAAGACGAGCACAGAAAGTCAGCCATCCTACAGTCCTCACTGTCACAGCAGAGGTAGTATTTCCACTTTCTCTACCCTATCCACCAAAATATTAGCATTAAAACTTAATAATGAAAGTAATTTAATCACGCTAGTACATTCAAACCTTGACAATCCTTTGACATTCATGAAAGCAGGGAAGTTGTTCAGTATACAGAAGGCTACCCAAGAGTAACCTGATAAAAAACAAGCATCAAAATAAACCCAAACATCAAAAGAATAATCTCTAATTAAATATGCTGGGGATTTTGTTAACCTATTACCAGACTCTTGATGATCTTCTGATTTCCCAGGGCTCAGGCAGGAATAACGATATTAAATATTCTGTGTGTACTTGAAAGTAAAGAAATAAGAGAGAACTGATACAAGCAGCTTCAAGTAACTCCTAAGACCCCCTGCCTTGTGCATACAAAAAGATGAACTTCAGTGTGGTCAGCTCAGAATATACTGTGACTGCCAAACAAGTCCCAGGAACACTGTGAGCAATGAGTGTTCTCTGGAGCTGACTGGCAAGAAGATACTGCATCATTCTGTGATGCACAGGCAGACTGCTTTTGTCCTTCAGAGCTTTAATTATTTTTTATTTTGTTCCAACACTTCTGGACCTCTCTGCCTAATTGCACCCACTTCATCCGTGAAGAGAGATTTACAAGGGAACACAATTTTGAGGGATTAACTTTGATGCTGTTACACGGCCCATCCAGAAGTGACAGCAAAAAATTTATATTAGCTGCTGCTCTTGCCAACGAATAACACAGAAGCTTATTACGGAGGCAATCAAGCTCCCAAATTAGTGCTGATTTTCACCCCATGCCACTTTAGTGCTGTTAATGATAGAAGTGGCAGCAAATACAAAGCGAAAAAACCATCAGGAAGCCAGCTAGCTGTCAGTCTTTATTACTGAATGGGGTGACCACAGCCCTTGTTCAGGTACCAATCTCATCAAATGCCATGAGAGCTGAAGATACACCACAGCAAAACTGCAGGAGTGATCTGTTGACCAGGGCCTTCACTGAAAGCTTCTTGGGGAGCTTCTGGGTCACAACGGTGAATTCACAGGGCTAGGAAAGGACTAGTCCTAAATATAACAGTCACCATCACACTTCCACTTGCATAAGCATATAGGTAGGAAGGCAGGGCTCTCTCTAGACTTTCTCTACCACATATTTTTTGGAATAGAATGGAAGTGGACAGCACTTTCACAATAAGGAAGCTGTGAACTATGGTTCTTAAAATATGGGCATTGCTGCGCATCAATACCAGCGTTATACTGATAGACCTGAACCACCAGAAGGAAAATAAATCTTGTGAAGAAGAACAAACTAGGTATCTTTATAACTTTCAGTAGAGAAAAGGAAGGTTCTCTGGGATCTGTCATCTGAGAAATTCCCAAAGGCATGACCCAGATGGAAATATACAAAATATTATACATTTGATTAGAAACAAGGCTAGAAGCAAGTCATCCATACCCTAAAATGGGATTGACACCATAAAGTAACCAGAAAGTTAACCCTGATCACATCTTTCCTTCAAGGAGATCCTGGACCTTCAGATCACCTGGACAGCTTCCTATTCACTGCTCTCTCTCATATACTGTTGATTTCTCATTGCAGTTAAAAAACTCTCTGCTTTCTCCTTATTTTTACATTTGTATGCAAGAGGCAACTCTCACAATGGACATCTCCATATGCCCTAAGTCATTTCTATTTAAGTTCTCTTCCAAAAGTAGGCTGATACCTTTCTTGGCTCGGCTGAGATCAGCTGGATTTCCTCCATCAGGCTACAAGCTGGCATGATCTTAATTTAAATGGTGTATATATGTAAACGTGTCCATACTTTGTACAGAGTTTCTGTGGATTAATCCAACTGAATAAAGACCACTGTCATAGATAATTGAAGCCCTGTAACATGAGGAAAGTCTTCTGACAACACGCCTAAGTTACAAGTAAAATATCTATGACTTACTGCTACGTGCCATTGTGCTTTGCACAAGGCTTACTTCTCGGCCTTGCCGATAAACCTCTCCACACAGTTTATCTTAATATTATCTTTTAACAAGACTGATCACCTCCATTTGCACTATGCGTGGCCATTGCTATGGCTGAGCAGAACTAGTTTAT
Organism: Centrocercus urophasianus; assembly: GCF_019232065.1. Lineage (NCBI taxonomy): Eukaryota > Metazoa > Chordata > Aves > Galliformes > Phasianidae > Centrocercus > Centrocercus urophasianus. The sequence continues at coordinate 15,354,396 of NW_024884586.1, read as the reverse complement.
GGCCAATACTCAATTATTTTTAACAGCTCCAGCTGCTACTGAAAGAAGTGCTTTGCAGCCAGAGAATGCATGGGAGAGACCCACACTTACAACTTGGGTACAGGAATGCCACAGTCCTGTCATGTACTCCTGACGTGGTGAGATCAAGCTGACAACTCTGTGACATCCCTTCTGTTCACTTGCTAATAGAGTCTAGAAAAGCTTTTTATGGTAGCTGGCAGAAACAGTAATAGTAACTTGAGATAAGTTCGTGCTACACTTACTTCACTCATGTTTGGATTAATGGTACACTTTCATAAATTTACACAGTAGGCCCCCCTTACCAGAGAATGCTCAGTTTATAGGGTCCTGCTCTTGTTGGTAATGAACCCAAGCATTCAGCATCCCACCATCCCACGCAGAGCACCTAAAAAGCTCCTCAGCTCCTTGGTGCAGGATACTGCAAAGGGAGGTTAGACCAGGACAGGATTCAGACTTAAAGGGTAATTTTTTTTAAGGAGTGACTGTGATTCACCACTGTGCAAATAAGTAGGTACGTCCTAGGAAGAACATGCAGGGACTATTATAGGGATATTTAAGTTACAGCTTCAAAATAGCATCAAAGCCACAGTACCATGGGTGACAGCCCAGAGGGTAGCATTAAACAGGGTGGGTGCAGCCATGAGCCACATGAGACAAGGGAGCAAACCCATGAGGGTATCATGCGCTGGGGGCAACACAGATCTAACACTGGGGAAGGAGAGCTGGCAGGGACTGCAGCTGCCAGAGGAAGAATAGGCTGCTCCTAGCCTCCAAAAGCATGTTTTCTGTAAATCAGCCAGCAGCTCCTTAATGTACAGTTTCACCATCAGCACTGCAACCAGGGATGGCTCAGAATTGCTATACCAGCAGAAGCTGCAAAGTGAGTTACAGCACTGGCCTCAGTGTCATTACAGAAAAAACAGCTGGAGACAAGGTTCTGAAATATGAATTGCTCACAAAGAGTGAACTTAACTCAGATAACAGAGCACATTTAATATACGTATAGCCATAATGCCCCATAACACAGGGGCCTATTAAAGGACCAAAGACTGACAAAAATATACTTCAAATGGAAAAGAGAAACCAAACCTCAAAAAAAGCCACACAAAGCCACACAAGGTGGAGACAGGGCTGGTGGGGCAGCATTACATCCCTATATATGAGGCATAATCCATACCAAGGAGTTTGCTGGACCCCAAGCTCTACTGCTGGACACTCACATCTGCAGATAAGTGAATGCTGCAGCCTACCTACCTGCAGCTCTGTTTATTAGCCAGCCAGATGCAGCTGCATGATTTCACTTCCAAAAGCAGATTTGTAAACATCAGTTCTACCATCTCCTCCGTGAGGCACAGTCAAGAGTAAAAATAGCTTCCATATACCTTTACACTTCTCTTCCCCTCTCTGTGTATTTCTGTATCTCATTTTGTAAAGAGGAGAGCAATAACAGTCAAGTCATCCAGCAAATGTAAAGTGGTTATGGTTCCTTCTATAAGAGGCACTGCAACCATGAAGGTACAATTGCAATTAATGATTTTAGGTCGAATGGAAACAGCAAAACTACACTGTGAAAGTTTCAGAGAGTACTCACAGTACGCTTGACAAGCACACGTTAGGTTTGAGGCAGCTGCGGCCATACAGATTTATTTCAAGGTACCAAGATGACATCCACATGTACCTGAAAGCGTCCTTTTCATTCCCCCATTTTTAACCTAATTGAGTGGATTGAGTCTCAGTGGCTCTCACACATTAGGCATACAAGTTAGCAGCTACGAGCATTCTCTTCAGTGTTACACTCTTTCCCTTAAAGCTTGCTGCAGGTGTCACACAAAAGCTACAGAGCTTCGTTAAGCTATCCAGAGGTACAGGGTTGATTGGGACAAACATCATCTCTGCAACTGCAACATGGACACAATACACTTTTTGCTTTCTGCACTGGGCTGGTTTCGGAGCTGAGAGATGGCAGTCTCGACATGGGATCAGGAGTTGCTGCTGCTGCTAGCTTTGCTGGCTCTGGTGCAAAATTCCTGATCTCGCTGCATGCAGTTCTGCCTTGGCAATTCCCATGGCAGTCCGTGGTGCCTCTGTGTCTCAGCTTTCTCATCCATAAAGCAGGGGGAGCACATAGCACTTCTGTATCTTACCAAAGTGCTTCATTATGCATGGTTTGTACATGACTAAAAGGAGACCAAACAGTGGGCTTCCTTGGGTTGACACATCAAGAGACAAGCTCTAGTCCCAACTTGAAAGATACATGAAAAATTAATATCTTTGAGCCTCCTTCATCCCCACCAGCAAAATCCACCCACCACCATAATTTGCTTTGAAATAAGAAAAAAAATACTAATTGTTCAGAATTATTTGTTGTCCAAAACACCAACATCTAAGAGTATGCATTCTCTGCAGACATGAACTTGCTCTATCCCAGGGCTTGGGAAAGTACCAGCTTCCCTGGTGAGCAGCACTGTCTTTTGAAAGCCTCACCGCAGTGTGCCCTACATGAACTCGCCTGCCTTAGCTTAAAAATCTAAACCAGAACAAAATATATTACTGTGAAATAGGCAAGACATGTCTGAGCAAGTTATTTCCAGACAATTTTCTCCGTGAACATCTAACAAAACTAAGTTTATGTTCAATATACACTGAGCATTTTCTTTCTTTTGAGGGCAATCAGCATCTGAATTGCTCTGCTCCAGGAGGTACTGGCACAATCCACACTGATTAGACACAGGAGAGGGAGAAAACAGACAATTACTCCGATAACAATCTTATCTCAGGACAGAAATGAGATTAGCTGCCTAGTTGCTGTGATTCTTCCTCAGACTGAGTGTTAGAAGCACTGACTAATGCAACATGGGATAGAAGGAAAGTTTGCGTACAGAGCACGCTGGCAAGTAAAATAAGTTAAATTCCTCCCCTGCTGGTCCCTTTCAAGCAGGGAGCATCATCTACCAGGACAAAGTGGCCACGCATGGCACGAGTTTCTGACTAGACACCTTCCTGAAACTTCAGTCAGGCAATTCTTTCTTCTAGTTTTCTACCTCACAAGTAGAAAGGAGTGAGTAAGAATGGCTGGGATCCTTCTCTGCCTGCAGAATACAAATCCCTCTAGCCACATGTTCTCCTGTGTTATTGTTGCATATAATTCTCAAAACTCTCAGATGGCAGAACACACATTTGCTTTCCATGAACTCAGTGAACAACACTGCCGGGAGGTTCTCTGGAGATAGTTTTGATTTTATATCTCTAATTTTACGCCCTTTTTCTTTGTTACTCCCTTTACAACAGGGACATTAATCCCTCTCCCCCAGGTGTTTACAGCCTTCTCATCTCTGGAACCATCTCAAATAACAGAGAGGGCAACATCAAGGGGTACTAACAGAACACCCCTGAGATAAGGATCCCAGATAAGTCTGTACTTGAAGCAAGTCTCACAAAGAACAGATGATTAATATAGTAATAGGAGAGAAGCCAAATGGCTCAGGAGGTTGCTTACACCATACCCACACCAACGGGTTTACAATGGGGCCTCCCTGCAGGAAACACAATGGATCAGTCTTCCAGAGGTGCCAACATTACTGCTGCAATTCCAGATGCTGAGAGCTCAGCTCAGCAACTGGAGCATGAGGAGACGGATCTTCAGCAACTGGGCTACAATGTTTGGATCTTCAACAAAGCAATTTCATCAACTCTTTATGTTGGCCAATTACAAGCAGGAGAAAATGACCTCCAGAACACATTCACCAGAGATGTCATCCCCCCAGCCCCATGCCCCTATCCCCCTCCAAAAAAAGAAAAAAAAGGGAATTAAAAAAAAAACAACCCCAGACCAGGCAAATCAAGCTGACAAATCTGAAAAAGAAAGGTTGCTAGCAAAAAGGCAGAGTGGTAAATTTCCTCTCTGAAATATATGACAGCACTCTGCTTCAGTGTATGCAGTTTTCTTCATACATCTATTTAGGCTAAGATGAATATCCTTATTGAAAACAAATACAGAAGCAAGCAGACACAAGACACAACTTCTACACTTCTGCCCTGCTGATCTGAATCCATGGCATTTATTTAGCTATAATCCTTCACATAGGAAGTTTATTTACACAGACAGGGATTTCTGGAATTTTGCAGGATTAGTCAATCTACAGCATTCTCAGCGCATGAGTTTTAGCATCAAAATTACCCTGCCCAGATATTCAATGCCTAGAATAAATATTTGGGCTGATGAAGCCAGGGTGCTCTGCTTATTTACTCAGGAGCTTAAATATTGCTCTTCTTCATTTAAGAAGCCTAGTTGAAAAGAAAAAACGCACAAAATGAACTACACTCACCCAATCTGCAGTGAGACAACTGCCACTGTCAGCCTGGGTACCCATGCAACAAATCTCACGTCTCACACCTTGGCCTCAGTATGGCAAATGCAGAGGAAACAGCAGCTTCAGCACAAACTGAGTTTTAGCTGCACAGGGCAAATGGGATAAACAACAACCCCCCTCCCAGATCTATTCAAAAGGAAGAGTGAAATAATTGGTGTGAAAGCCATTTGCAGTTGAGTTACGCTTTTGAGATGTAAAGAAGCAGTTATGAATGACTGCTTGAAACCAGATTGTGTCCATAGGTTCTACTGCAGAGATTTCCAAATGCTCTCGACAGTGCTACACATCAGCTTTCTACCACAATCAGCAAGAAATCTGCACCCATTACCAGTGGAGCTGTGTTAAACTAGTTCCAAAGTTCTGACCCCTGTTCCAAACTGCTCTGTCCTCTATCTGCAGCATGTCAGGTGCCCAATCCAAAGCCCCTTCACTGCCATCAACGTTTGGATAACACAAGGAAGGAACAATAGTTTGACGTTCAAGTCAGGAAGCAAAACTGTTTGATTTCACTGTTTGATACACATAGATTAAAATTAAAAGGAAAAAGGATAAGCAGTTCAATAAAAAGAAAAAAGAGTGTGTGTCAGCAGCAACAAAAGTAGCCAAAGCTAAGAGTTCGAGGATGGGCAGGCAGGCATTACAAGTTTACATTTCAGTCAATTTCTTCAATTTCAATTTCAGAATCAATTTTATTTCAAGGCACAGACATTAAAAGGTTTTCTATTAAGGTATCAGGAAAATAAAGCCCGCATCACAACTGAATTCCTCTGCATAACACCATTCCCTACTGCCAGCTTCCTCTGCTGTGTCGTGCCAACCATGCTCACTGAGGTCTGGTCTTGTTTACTGCGCTCTCAAGGTAATTTAGGCAGAAACTTTGGACACCTGGAAGAGGAAGAAGTGTCCTTCCTCCAATCTATGGTTGCTCCACATAGATATAACATTCCTAAGAAGCTCTCAGCCGGCTGCCTTTGAAGCCTGGAGAAAAAGAGGGAAAAAAGGCTCGACCTTGAAAGCTACATTTTTTCCCTTGAAAGAAGTCATCTCCAGGGGCTCTCGAGAAAAATAAAAAGCAAATTCTCCGGATCTTTGTCTCATGCCAGTTTTGAGAGGCTTTTGTTTCTTTGCTCCTGTTGTGGTGGTTTGATTACAGAACTTTCACAGACATCGCGCACCGCAAGCAGCTCCCGGGCCCCCTCACTGTCTGCCCCATTCCCAGGCCTGCCCTGCAGCACACAGCCAAGCGTGACACGACAGATTTTATGGCAGGCAGCTTGCAAAGAGGAGTTTGTTGAACGTAAAGCAGTGACCCAAAGTGAATTCCCACCCACACACGCGGTCACAGCCAGCTCCCTGTATGACAGATGTGCTCTTGGCAGAGCTCAGCGCAGCCTTGCGCACCCACAGCTGATGTGGAGCCACACAGTGGCCTCTCACACCCCATGGCTGGAGGTCCCACTATTTCAGAGGACAGCTTATACTTACCCCAAAATTTCCAGTGGTGACCACATTAACTTTAGCATGACAAAAAGGGGCTGCTGCTCCCGTTCTACCTCCCCGTGCGTGCTGCCATGTCCTCAGCATTCCTCTCCTCCTCTCCCAAGCTCAGCTCCTCCTCTGTCAGTCTGCCCTATTAACCTTCTCTACTTCCCACCCACCCAAATTTGCACATTATTAAGCATCCAAAGCCTTTTGTTCAGGGTCCTCAAACAAAAGCGCAGCTACAGCGTTTCCTGGCAAGAGGTGCCTTCCATCCAGCAGTCACTTAGGGCAGCTTTAATAGACTCATTTCTCCCAAACACAAAAAACGGGGCATGCGAGATAGGCGAATTCAAGGACGTGTCCTTTCCTGAATTCCACAGAACAAGATAAGCCTGTGAGCCTTGCACTTATTTTATCTATACTAAGAGGCTTCCTCCATTCTTCCAGCCGGTAGAAAATAATTATTTACCACCGAGGCACAGAATAGGTTAAAGTTTCCTCTGTCTTGTCTCAACTCCCTTCACAGATTAGGGGAAAACAATGAAGTCTCCGCACTTTGTGATATTGCTAATGCCTCCTGTGGGGATAGCAGCGCCTGCTGTGAAGAGGATTATGATTACAGTTTAAGAGGAGCGTGCACAGCACTGCCGCAAGAGGCACAGCCTTATCAGAAAAGAAACCAAGCTGCCCCCAAACTATGCATGCGGGACTCCCACCCACCTTCAGCTCTGGTTGCTGGCTCTGTCTCAGATCACACACCCGCTTATCAGGGGAGATAGAGAGGCAGCTGAGCTTGCAGGGAGCACGGAAAAGACTAGGGGGATAAATGAGTAACACTGTGCAAACAGCTTGCACACATTCACCATCAGAACATGCAGCAGTGTTTACAGATCACCCAACCACATTCATTGGGATCACAACACAGACACGCCAGAGCACAGCGCATGTTGCATGTTCCTGGCCACAGTTAGGAAATCCTGAAGGAAAAACTGCTGATGGAGCTATGCTAGCTGTGGTGACATTGGCTGGGTTAGCACAGGCAAGACTGCAAATACAGAAAAGCAGAGCATCATCCACTAGATCTGCTCCGAGCACTTAGCTTTGAGGTGCAGCTTCACGTGCTGGTGAGGTCTCTGGCAGACCTCTCAGTCTTACACAGAGCTGACTCCACTGGAGAGAGAATAATGAATTGCCACTGAGTATTTGTAAGATCCATCAGTCTGGACTCTCAAAGGTACCATCAGCAAGTCAGCTTACTCACACCCATCCATCTCTACCAGCTACTACAGAACACACACAGCACAATTTCTTTTTTTGTAACACAAAGAGCGTCAGCCAAAATAGTCATCACAAATTCTTTGACTTCAAGAGACACTCAGACTAGCAGAAGGACACACCGCTGGCTAATGCCCATGTCAACACTAAGAGGACTCAGCCTCATGCCGGCTGAAGTCTCACATTCTGGGTCATAAATATCCTGCTTATGTGAGAGGGTTCTTGTTTGCTTGTTTCTAAATCACTGTCACCATGCTCGTTTTTCTCCAAGATTTTACAGAGAGATTCCTCCTCATCCCTAGTTCTGCTCAGAGGGGTATAATGGCCCCTATCTGCTTACTAGAGGCTAGGACTGAGAGCTACGGTATTAATGCATGCTCTCCTGAGTTTTCACAGGTTTAGAAATCACAGCTTCATTCGCCCCAGGGCTCGGCTCTGTCTCATTACACACTGTTGTTCTAAGCAGTCCTTGCCACCTCGCAGCACACACCAGAAAAGCCATAGACCAAACCCTCCAACCGCTCATATTACTGAACAAAGCAATAGTTTTAAGATGCTCACAAGGCTCTTCCCTGAACTGTGACATGACTTAAATCAAGCCGTTTGGTTCCTGCAGAGGGCTAAGGTCTCCTAGAGACAGTTGGATGCTTTTAATTAGCCAAAACAAACCTTCTTGTGCTGGGACAGCTCATGCAGCTCTCTACTAACCTTCACTGCTGGGTGCCAGGCTCCTCTGGGTTCCCTCTTTACCCGCTTTTCCTTCCCATTAATCTCTGTGGAAGAGAAAAAGAAAAAGAGCTGAAAGAGAGAAGATTAGGCTGGATTATAGTTCTAAAAACAGAGCACTTACTAAAACAGCAACTTTCCCATTAACCTGCCTTCAACAAACTTGTGCTTTTGGGGGGATTTGTGAACCACTATATAGATCTGAATTTAAACTGACACTTTCACATTCTCTGAAATGAATGGGAACTGGGGTGTTCGCAGCAGTAGACTAAGTCACTGTCTTTCAAATTTTAATCAAGTCATCATGTGGGCCTTCACCCTTGGGAAAGCAGAACTTCAGTGCCTTTCTCAATATCACATCCAATGACGATGAAGTGACACAGCAAACTGAAGAATCCTCAGAAGAAATGTCCTTCCTTATGGCCGATGCTTTAAAGATTGATTGTTTGAAGAGGAGGATTTCATAGTAGGTTTGGCACAAGGTGGTGGTGAGAGAAAAGGCAAGGAGGAATAACAAAAAGCAACAAAATAAAATGAAATCCATCAAGGTGGGGGTTGAATGAGCGGACATAAGGAAAAAAAAAAAAAACAAACAGAAGACAGGTTTTGATAAAGGTGCCTATTCACCATCACCTCTGCAGATAAGTCATTTTCATTTGGGCAACAAAGATACTGAACTGTATCAGCAGTGTCAGGACAAGCTTTACACTCAAATCAAAACATCTCTGCTTCTTCCAGCCTCAGTGGCCTAACAGAAACCTCAACTGACAGGGCCACACAGCATCATTTTATAGAGGCCTTTGATACCTTCTGCAAAGGGAATACATTCACAGAAAGAACAGTTGGCTTAAAACAGAGGAAAAGCAGTGAGAGCAAGCACATCATCTTCCAGGCTACCATAAACAACAGTACAGATGGAACATTTTGCAAAAGACAGCTGTCACAGTTTGGGCAGAATCAGACAAAACTGCTAGCCAAGAGAGGGCTGGAAGGGGGCAATCAAAAGCAGATATACAAGAACACCCCAAGTTGCAGGAGGCCTACAAGGACCACTGAGTGCAACTCCTGGCTCCACACAGGACCACCCTCCATCCTGTTTGAGAACGCAGGACTGAGCCTGCCAAAACACTACCTTAACTGGTATTTACAATTAAATGTTGATTACTTCGATGACTAAATACCTGACTTTCACTCCAGACCAGGCACAAAGAAAACTGCACTGCTGCCACAGTAAACTGAAGCAAGAATTAACCTCAAAACATGCTTTATTTCCAACCTGCTGTCAAATGCAGTGATTCACATGACCTGCCCATACTCACCAACTCATTTCTCACAGGCTGTCTCTGCCATAGCAACAACTGAACCAGACAGGAGAGAACTGACCACAACACACCAGAAGCTCTACACCTCTGCAGACTCTTGAGCTTCCTTACCCAGAAGACATTCTGCACCCTAAACCACTTCAAACCAGGTAGTGCTTGCTGCCCTCCATAGATGTATCTCACTCTGCCTATGTGGAGACGTTGGTATATCAACTTCCAGAATGCAATTTATTCATAAATATATAATAAATATATAAAAATAAATAAATATATTTAAAAAAAAATCAATCAGAAGCTCTAATCTCTTACAAAGGGAAACGAAAAAAAAGAGTCAAATACCCATCGGATCTAGAAGCATAGGTGAATAAATTAAATGTCTCCAATTGACACAAGGATGAGAAGAGCACACACTATATTGAAAGGCTCTGGTTAAAGATCTCTTAGTATCAAAATTCAATTTCTTTCAGGTTTTGCAAACAACAGCCTTGGGCTGAATGCTGCCAGCCTGCCTGCAGCCTTTGAGGAGATTAGGTTATTACCAGCCAACTATGAGACTCTTAAATCCAGCATTAATCCTAATTCCCATTTAACCAAATCTTCATTGTGCAGTGAAAGCTGGCTGTGCACACATTTCCACATACATCCTGCCATGTGCAGTGATCTGTGTCGCAAACAACAGATGTTACACCTCATGTATGCTTAAGAAATACATCCTGACTTTTATTTCCAGAGAATCCCAGTAAAGAAGAATAGAGCAGGGAAAAAAAAAAAAAGCCAAACTGAAATGATTTCTGGGAGACAGTTGGAATGGAATGGCTTATAACCTGAAAGCTTTTAGCAGCCAGTAACTGGAGATGTCAGCCCTGGCTTGGAAGAAAGCACCAAATCACAAGGGTATGGAGGTGTATGCAACCCTGATCTCACAACAATGCAGTGGTGCTGTGTGTCAAATCATCTACTCCAAATGCCTAAAATCAAACTATAATCATAACTTGCAAATGCAAGACCACCTTAGACTCTTTTCTACACCACTTTATTCCAATTTCCTTCTAAAACACTCTTACGATCACTAAACTGTACATGGCTCCATGTTGCCAAGGTTTGCTGAACTGCCTGTGGGTGAGACATTCTGCTTGTTCTGCTACTCCTGGGCAAGGTATTGACGCAAGAGACAAAGAAACCGTAGATTAGGACCAACTGCTGCTTGGTCTATTACTAGCAGGACAATTTTAGTCCTGTTAGAAGTTAACACAGTTATTTCGGGAAGGTGAAAACCGCAATAATGTTTCCTGTTTTTGAAGCTCGGGAATTGACTGGAGATAGAGTCCTGCAGGCCAGCACACTCCCAGGAGAAGAAAGACGTGTTTGGCAACAGTACCTGTTACAGGCAGTAGGTCCTCCTACTGGAAGAGGAGGCCGTAGTTGTTGGAAATGGCAAACTACTATTTCCATCAATTCCAAACTCAGCATGTTGACCACTTCCTCCCAGCCCCCTTATCCCCCCTCCCCCAAACAAATGAAAAGAAAAAAAACAACAACACAAAAAAACACCGAACCAAATAGTATGAGGTTTAGGGGCAGGCCATACCTGTCCCTTTATCAACAGGCCACACAGACAGAGGCTGCAGCAGAGCTGTGGTACAGTGCAATAACAGCCATCCACACAACAACCAAGCTATGGTAGCTCCCCAAGTGCACATTCCTGGCCCACAGCTAATAGGAGCCCATTCACTTTAATGGGATAGAGTTCAGTTGAATTACATTACCTTGCATTTGCCATGGGTGAAGACCACACATGGACAACAATCACAGCTCATCTAACAGCTGGTAATTTGACTGAGTGCCTGGCTTTTGGAATACTGCAAACTGGTTCATAACTCTTTTTTGCCTAACTTCAAGGCAAAATTTGAACCAAGGACTTTCCCAGAAGGTAGCCTATCCATCCTGCTGGTGCTTATCCTGGGCATTCTTCAGTCAGTCTGCAAATAGGAATTAATGGAATTGTTGGAAAGAATGACTGCTCTAACAACTACAGAGATCTCTCTGAGCAGAATAGCTCCAATATGCCAACCCATTATTCCTTTGACACAAAATCACAGATTTGTCCAGGTGAGAAAATAGGGAAGCTTTCTCAGCCTCCTCAGTGATGAGCTGGATCCAAGATCCTTCTCACCTCAGAAAAAGACCAGAACACGCAAACAGGGCCATCAGCTACAAACCAGTACAGATGACTTGCAGGTTTTAGATTGTGTTTTCTGATAATCAGCGTTTCGGCACTCCTTCTTTCTGCATTCAGTCATCAGCAGGGAAAACTGGGGCTTTTAAATTACACAGGCAATTAAAAAAGGAAGAAGTCAGACATTCCCATTTTATTCTGCACAATAATTACTCTCCCAAGGCAACTGTAAATAAAACAAACACCTGCACTGTTTTCCATCATAGAGAAGGTAACCCATTCCCATGCAAGAAGCACCCTCCACAGCTCATGGCTGCAGGACCCCTTTTTGGGCAGCCCAGGAGCCTGCTTCTCAAGTTCATCCAAAAGCCCAGCTCTGAATGATGGGCACCTTCAGAAATGGTAGAGGATTTTGTTTTGCATTTGTGCTTAGTATTTAATCTGCAGATTAACTGCATACTTAATCACGGAAGTGAGGCTGATATGTCACACACATACAGTCCTCTAAGCCCTACTTTTCCTACTGCCAATAACGTCATCTATTAGTATGGAAGAAGGGGTTGTAATGAGTGGGAAAATGCAACTCAAGATCCACTCTCCTTGCACATGCAAAGCCAACTACAGAAACAATAGAAACAACCTATTTATGCATACAGTCTCATATTTTCAACATAAACCAACATACACTTCGTGCAAAAAAATAAGTAACTTTATGTTGAAAAAAGTAATGAGATTTTCCCAATAGAACACTAACATTTCAGAGGAAATCATTTATTATTGGAAGGTACTGTTCAGAGTACCTAAAGCTGCCCAACGTGAAATGGAAGAAACAGAGAGATGAGCCCAATGGAAACAATCTTTAAGCATAAATGGCAAGCAGACTGTAACTGTCCATGCTGGGAAAAATACAAAGCACAGGGAATTAGAAAACAAATCTACTCCCTCTCACAAATACATATATACACACACACCCAATGTGTTAAAAGTCACACAGGAAATTATGGTCAGCAAACAGATTGGATTTCAAAAGCGTCCCATTCCTAGCTCACTACACAATAGCTTTGTCTTTATATCATTTAGAACAACCCCTTATGCTGATTTCCCCAGCTTGAGATGCCTCAAGCAAAGCAATACCTCACGATACCCTTTCTGAAAGGGAAAGAAGCATATTCCAGCCTTTCTCCGCTACCCAGTCCATTTACCTTTGGCTTGCTTCGTCTGCCCTCCTGGTTCTGTCCCTGAAGGACACCCCTGCAGCAAGCCCTCCTCCACTGCCTGCCCCTGCTCCTGCCCTAGTGTGCACTGGCAGTCACACTCCTCTAGGTAATAAATTCAAGAGGGAAGGCGCTGCTACTTTGAAGCTGTGAAATAATTGGGCAGACAGCTAATATTAGAAGTATGCCTTAAAAACAAAACAAACACACACACTGAAAGTTCACTGAAACCTCAATGTCTCAGTCTTAACGGTGAGGATGTCCCTGCAGCTCAGTGATTCAGGCACTTCTAGGGGCTGAAATTATCTGGTCAGGCCTGATCAAAGATAAGAACAGACAGCTCCATTGTTCCAAGACATTTCAGAGACAGCTAAAGGAATGACAGAATCTCATGGGTTTAATAACACTCAAAGTTTCAGTTATTTATATTGCCAGTTATCTAAGTATTTACCTGGCTCCAAAGCACAACATTCACAGAATCTCTGCAGAGCTGAATGAGATATTTCCAACACGTCAAAAATCTCAGTTGAAAACCTAAATAAATAGAGCAGAAGTTTGTCACAGCTACAGTTAATATCCCAGGAGGAGGATGCTCGCCCTGCCTCCTGAGCAGACCCAGCAGCACAGAGCTAGGCAGGTCCTTGCTCCCAGATCACAGATGCCTTCTGGCAAACACACACAGCCCTCCCAGCTGTAATCCAGAGTTTGAGCCTTCCTCAGTGAAGATGGTTAGGTATGAAATCCAGAAGAATCAGACCTGCAGCTGGGACAAGCCATCCAGTGCCAGGACATGGCTGGATGGGCTGTGCTGACCCCTCACACAACAGATACATCTCCAACACTGTGGACAGGGTACACATCCTAAAAACTGCTTGGGAAAGCACGGAGTGTCTGCACTACCATTTACCAAGTCTGGGAAGAGTTATCCAGCCTGATTTCCACTTCCTTTTTCCTTGGGTGCTACCCTCCCCACAGGGCGCTGGTTGCAGCATTACCTGATTGACACCACACCTGCAGACTGGAACAAATGAGCATTCAGAACCACTCCATCCTTATTCCTTATTGATAGGAGAAGTTGTGGCTGACAGAGGTAAAAAGCCACTTGAAACTTAATTTCTGTCTGGACCATGCTTTTTTGTGGTTAAAAAACATCATTCTTCCCCACTACCACCCCAATTGCTCTCTATGTTGAGAGTTAAAATAGACAGCAGAACCATTAGCATTTTGATAGCTTTCCACACAAGTATAGCATAAAGTCTTTAAAATTCATTGCATTGAGATAATCCTTCAAGTCTAGATTTCCTCCTCAGCTTGAGGCAACTAAGGGGTTTTCTGCCTCTTAATACCTTAATAGGAAGCTCCAAGGAGCCGCCAAACTAGAGGTCTCAAATACACTCAAGAAAAGCAGAGTCCTGAAGTTCAAGAGAAGCCATGTGAAGTGTCTGAGGTTGAATTAAGAAACAAACACAGGGGCATCATCTTAGACACTGCAGTCCCCCAGAGACCCTGGCTTCTGTACACCACAGCTCACAGCTGCTGCCTTTCTTTCAGAGCACAAAGCACTCCCAGCATCCACTAATTGCAGCTACCACCGAGGGCACTCAGCATTTCTTAAAATGAGCAAATTAAGACCTTGACCCGGATTCAGCACAAGCTCGGGGACTGGAGGCTCCTTGTCAGGATCAAGGCTGAATTTGTTAATACTAGCACAATTTCAAGAGCAAAGCTGTGGCTTTGAACTGCATAATTGGCATTAATACTCAGCAACTGCAAACTTGTGCCTGGGAAGTTTCTGCGGCGTGTGCCTGAAGAATTCTAAAGCACATTGCTTTCCCAGGGAAGCACCCAGGACTGCCTCAGGGCGAGGAAAGCAGCCATCTCATCACCTCCTGCCAGTGATTAGGATTTCGGCAGTGAAACCAGCTGGGTGCTGCAGGACTGCAGCACATCTGAGAGATCACCGTCTTTCAGGACTTGAGGAGTCACTAACTTGTTAAGGACAATTAGGCCTGATTACATTTTCCCTGCACAGGCTTTTTCCTTTGAACAGACTGCTACTCAACAATGTTCATTAGAAACCTGTGCACACTTCTAACGAAGGTTAACCAGTCAAAAGTGCAGTCAAAAGAAGCCAAGAGCTGCAGCGCATGCACTGCAGTGGGAGGTAGAAAACTGAGGTTCAGATCCAAGGGCTGTGACCCATAGCCTCCCACGCTCTGTTTGTGCATCCCCAAACCACAAATGTGCATTAATTTGGCTGAGATAAGAAACTCCAATCAATAGTCTCAGAACTTCAAAAACTGTTTTTCCTATGAGAAACAAACAACCAGAGCTTATTTTACAGAGAAAAAGGTGCTTTATCCAAATTTAGTGAATGCATAATTAACACAGTGAAGAAAAGGGAAGACTTTAACAACAGAACTCTGAGCTATCAGAACATTCAGCTCCATGAGATTAGTAGGGAAAGCTTTTGATTTAGCTGGCAAAACTCTCCCTCTAAGACAGGAAATATTCCCTTCCCATTTTTCAAGCTCAAAATATATTTTCTAGGAGCAGAATCTGGATAGGTCCTGTTAAGGAAGAAAGTGATAATGGCTCTTTTTAAAAATAATAATAATAACAACAATAATAATAATAGATTTCCTATTCTCTTATCTGTCCCAAGTTTCTTGCATCACCATTGTCAAGTCATTCAGATTTGACACACATCAGTAAAACAGTTGCTAGTAAACAGAACTCTCTGCCTGCAAAAGGTGTCACAAAGAGTCCATTTGCAACTGTGAGATGCTGAGATCTGTGGACCACACATAAACTCTTGATAACAAAGTGACAGGCAATGACTGAGACTCACAGCAGAGAGGCTACATGCGCCAGGGTGATCTGAGCACCACTCAGGGAGGGAAAGCACACACAGGCAGTTCAGGTGCCTGCCCATGCTACTCATTCGAGCAAACTGCCCACTTCATTATCTACCAATCAATCTCCAAGTGATGTCCAGGAGTATACACACAATAACAAACACTTCTACCAATGCAAATCTTCTGTTAATTGCATTTACAGCTATCAGAAGGGTGAGAAAATTACCTTATCATCAATTTCAACAACTGCATCTGTTTCACTACTTCCTTGCTAAGCAATAGTGTATCTGGACACATCCTTACCATTCTTCATCACAAGGAAAAAGGCTCAGGGAGGCTAGAAAAGATGGAGGAAGCAATAAGTCCTGTCCACGCAGAGTCACGGTGCTGCAAGGCAGCCAAACAGAGGCCATCTGGCATTTAATAACATTCTATTTGAAAATTAATGTTTGGGCTCACTCCATACTGTTGCACTTCATAAAGAATCAATGATCAGAGCTGAGTGACAGCCTATAGATATAATCTTATACTGGATACTGGAAAAAAGGTCCACTCCATGGCTTCTTTTGGGCTGCTCAGCTTTACATGACCAGCCCTAGACTGCAACACTGAAGACTTCAGGACAGCTCCAGCCACAGAAAGGATTTTGCATGTCAGTCTGAGTGTGCAGCCCTCATCTGAATTCTGGCTCCAGATCACATCTTTGAGACATGCATTTAAGTTGACAACTTAGTGAGAAAATGATTTCATTAATGAATGTTTTTTTTTTCAGTTCTCCACCCTGATTCTGGAGAATCCTAAATCAACGGTTTACTTTTCTCAGTAATTCAAGTACATTTAACCAATATAAAGAACACAGAC
Source organism: Centrocercus urophasianus (assembly GCF_019232065.1). Taxonomy (NCBI): domain Eukaryota; kingdom Metazoa; phylum Chordata; class Aves; order Galliformes; family Phasianidae; genus Centrocercus; species Centrocercus urophasianus. Next base: position 15,338,091 of record NW_024884586.1, on the reverse strand, counting down.
ATGCAATGGATGCAGAGCAGTCTGCTCATTCACTGATTAGAAGATGCATGCTGACCATCCCGAAATACCAGCCGTCACTCAGCAGAATCTAAGCCTCTGAGGAAAAGCAGCAGCTTATCTTCATCCTCCTGGGTACCTAGGGAACCTCAGCAATCAGCTTCTTAAAGGCTGCTTTAGAGGTTCCTTCAATGACTGCAACCAAAAGAAGTAAGAGGCAGAAAACTGCTGATGTTTCAATTGAAGATAGACTTAATTAGTTAAAAATACTGACGTAAGAAATAACACCAATCTAAATAATGAAAACTAAGAGATCATTGTCATCTAATATTTCAAAAGAGATACTGTCTACTTATCACCAGAAACATTATAGCAAGGCTTAAAGTGTTTTTGTTCTTTTTTAAAGGCTCTGTATCTGGGGTTTGCCCCCTCACACACGTTGGAGCTCTTCTCACACCCAGGAGCAGTTTGAGTTCACAGAGGATCCAGAACTGACAGCCTGCTGTGGGTCCCAAAGCCATCAGAGCTCAGGACAGATATCCTGGCTCTGGCTGCCAGCTGCTCAGGCCGTCTGCTGCCCTGTGCCTTCACCTGGTGTGAACACACCTCATGCCTCCTGCTTCAACTTGAAGGAGGAAGCAAAAACAAAAAAGGCAAGCTCGGGCTTTTCATCTACCACGGTGTGAACAAAAGGCTTCTTGAAACAGGTCAGCAGAGACCATCAGAGGATGCATTTGGCTTTTGGAAACAGGAAACTCCCATTATTTAAACCTCAATTACACAGCAACAGCTTGGAACCTTTTGCCTTTAAAAGGAGTGTTTTTTTCTTTGCCCATGCAAAAAAGCAACTTAAAATAACAGCTTCCCCCACTTTGCCACATCTCACCCTTCCTTTTTTGAAAGCTGGAATTAAAATCCAAAGAATAGGCAGGGTGGGATTCTGACACAGTGAGATCTGGGTAAGCACCTTATGCAGCACATCGGGATGCACGTGACTGAGGGGCCCAGGAGCACCCACGACCTGCAGCTTTGGTCACAGCCAGCAACCACAGAGGTCAAATGCCCTGGGTAAGACACATCTAGCTCCCTAGAGACCTCAGCCTGGCTACCTTCTAACTCTCCAAGGAGGATTAAGGAAGTATGAAGAATGAACCATTTTGCTCTCCTCTCCATTAAATGGGAGGAGTGAGGAAAGTGGAGGAGAGAGGCCTCCTGCTGCACCACGTGTTACCCCTGGCTCTGCTGAGCTCACTGTAATCAACCAGCATGCGTGTGTTTCATCCTCTTCCAGGCAGCTCCTCTCTTGCCCTAAGCATTATTTTTCATACCCTGCCCAACAACAATGGCCCAGGCACAAACATATCAGCAGTGCTCAGCTCTGTTTTCCTTGGCTGCTTCAGGTGGTTTTCTAACAATGCTCCTCAGAGAGGGCAGGAGCTTAACAATGTTTTCATCCTATAATCTCTTGTGAAGTCCTGACCCTGCCAAAAACACCAGAAGTGCTTCATGGACAGTTGCTCTTCTCCTTTTCTCTTATTCCCTTAGGGATGAAGCTATGAAATCCACCTTGGAACTCTTCATGCAAAACTTCTCATGCACTGGAACAGCAGTCTTGTGGTTAGGACATGCATATCTGGCATGCAAGGAACCTGCTTTCAGGACCCCATTTTGGATTTGTGTACATAGGTGAAAAACCCCAACGGCCTGACATCTGGCCAGTATCTCTGTTTTGACTAAGAAATTCTGTTCCAAACCCAAGAAATTCACCCAAGGAGAACTGAGTGGAGACCAGCTCTTTCCCACAAAGCAGCACTGGTTTCAATAAATCAGCATTTTTCTTCAGGCAAATTGTTTCCTTGAAAAAACTCCGAGCCAGTCCCAGTCCTGAGCAGTAAGTAATGTGGTTTCAGCTGAGGATGCACTCTGGAAAGCAGCCTGCCCAGCAACGGCTCTGCTCAGAACACCTCAACTTCTCCAAGCCAAAGGAACCAGCGAGGCTTCCTGAAGTCTGTCCTCTGACACTTCAGGTTTCTCTCGTCTTCTAACTGTATTGTTTAACAGCGGAAAGGAGGCGTGGTGGGAAAACCTCACACACTCCGTTCCTGTTTACATCACTTGTTCCTCTGTCTGTGTGATCCGAGAGTCAAAATGTTGCTGATGTCCAGAAACATGTAAGCATATGTACATGGGGGGAAGCTCCAGAGCCCAGCCTGTGTATCATGTGGGCCAAACGCTAGGGCAGCTTTCCCCTCTGTGGCTGTAAGGAAACCTGACAGAGAGCAAGCTAAAAGAAAACACACAGTAATGGCACAAATGTATCTCCGTCTGTCTTGCTGTTTTAAGACGCTTCCTGTGAGCTCACTTGAAAGTGCCTCCAAAAGTAAGGCCTTCTTAAGCTAGGTTCTTCAAAAAGAATGCTTTTCCCCTTCTAAACGCAGGGTTTTATGTGCAATACAGGATTATCCTATATAGGTCACTGACACTCCATGGAAACTTGTAAAAGAAGGACTATTTAGATAGACAGCTCTATTCCCACATTAAGGTTTTTTTTTTTTTGCTTCTCTTCCTTTATTGCCATGAATATTTCAAGTGGAACAACAGCTTTGTGCCTTTGAGGTTATCTGCTCCCACTGCCACTTCCCCACCCGGAGCTATAATCCTACGTTTGTCACAAACCCAGCCGCTGTGGCAGAAGTTATTATGGTTACAATCTGCGGATTATAGCAACTTTTAATAGGGGATAAGCAGCAGGAAAAGGTGAGCTTAAGCAGCAAAGAGCCTGCTGGTTCAAAGGACTCTATTATTAATATTTATTATTTTTAAACATTCACTGAGTGCTGTAGAAGATAAAAGAATGAGCTGAACGCAAGAACCAAGGAACCAAGTTGATATAAGACAAGGCAACGAGAGAGCATAAAGAATGAGTGCACTGTCTGGAAAGGAGGGAAGCTGGAGGAGAGGCAGCAACGGCCAGGAAAAAAACCCACACCTTTTGTAAGCAAGATGTTCCTAATGGCAAGAAGTCTGAAGAGAATTAAAGAATTCCTCAATATCTAATCAGAACTGCTCCCCATAGGGAATTTTCTGAGCACTATTACAAGGCATTGGCATATCTTTAAAGAGCAGAGCTTTGATCATAAAATGCAAGAGCGTGGAGCATAGGGGAATTGGAAAAACCACAAAAGGAAATGCAACTGCATCACCCTGTGGTGCAAAGGTGAAATCCAGCCCTGGACAGATGCTTTACAAAGCTCCAAGTAAATCCATTCAGACTGCACAAGAAATACTTCTTATCTGGGATCCCTATCCTAGACAAATCCTTTGACCCTGTTGCTCCAGAATGACTCTAAGCTGGTACTTCCCTAACAAAGATGCAAGCTGGTGGTTTACACCACATAAAACCTCCACACTTCCAAACTGCAGACCATGGGGCTTCTCAGTTCCAGCCCCTTTATCAAGATCAGCCAACAAGAACACCTATCATACTCGTGTACTGAGGCTTCTGTCTCCACACAGCTGGCAAAGCAGATGCTCAGAGAAGGAATGCAAGTTGCCCGCAGCTGAAGAGGCTTTATTCACAGCAGCCTGATCCTAGCAGTACTGGCATTTGCACTGCTCAGTTCTGAGCACAAGTTCTGAGATGGATTCAGATATCCTTATTGGTCTCTTCTAATTAGAAATATTCTATTACTCTATGAAAACCAATGACAAGGCTTGAGAGGGAGAGCCCACTTGTTTCCCAATTCTGTTGTATTCCCATGCAATACTTCAAAGCTGCTCCCATCACACTGCAGAAATACTAACTGAAATCCACTGCTTGTGATGCTTGGAAATACCTGCAGTGGCATTAACAAATAAAATTAACGTTTTAAAGTTAAACCAACTTTTCTCCTGCCAAGCCATCTTCATTGCAGTATCAAAATACAAACACAAAATGCAAAGCACTAGACTTTCTATTCCTTCCAGCACAGTGAGGGAATAAAAAAGAAAAACAATAAAGACCTTAATCCATCCAGCTTTTGGGAAGTCTGTTCCTTCTTAATCTCATCAGACTACTGCTCATGAGTGATGTGACCCAACAAACATTTAAAAGGACAAAATCATTTCTTCATACCTTCACACCAGAGTGGCAAAGAGCCACTCTGAGCTCAAATCCACCCCAGTCTGTAAGGTCTTTTTTCAAGACTGCTGACCCAGAGTCAGCATCACATCAGCAAGGCATTACATTGTCAGTTCTCGGGCTGTTGAAAGAAAACATAGGTCAAAGACCTATTGGTGATTCCAGCCTCATGCCTTGAGCGTTTGCAGAACTAATTGCAGAAGAATCCCAGCACTTCCTGTATCTTATCTGTATGTAACAGTGTGGTTCAACTCCAGAAGACCCATTACGTGTCTGTGCTTCAGCCACGGCCCCATAGGAAGCAAAAGCTTTGCTGATCAACACAAGATAAGCACCTGCTTTGACAATTCCCCTCTGACATTAACAGGAACAAAGGACATCCAGCAGTTCAGAAATACACCAGATCCAAAGTCTGCCCCTCTAAGAACACTTGAAGACATTCAGTCCTTCATTCTCAGTTATTTCTCATGCATGTGCATTGTAGACCCCGTTTAAGCCCCACCAGTTATTACCAGCCAAGAAGGACATAAAAGCACTGTTTTCATGAACTCACTGAAATAAGAACATTGACAACAGTGACTCCCATTGCAAATGCTGAGTGTCCACGTTGCTATCTCATTTACCCAGCAGTGAATTCAGAGAAGCTCACTAAGAAGGTACTGTGAGCCTCAGAGACGTCCCCGAGCAAGGAGTTCCCAGCAGGTTTGAGCCAGCCCAACCAAGCCAAGCAGCTCTCAGTACAAGAAGATCTGGTTCCCTGAACTCCCCAAGAAATGAGATGTGCCATTAAGTGAGCCAAGAACAAGTCCCTTCCCTGTTTTCCCAGCATAATGTGTTCCAGCTCAGTGCCCGGCCAGGGCCTTGTCTCAAGAACAGGCACAGTGCCAGTCAGCTCATTTGGTCCATTTTTTCCCCTGAAGAAGCGCGGACATCACCATCTAGTGCAATCTTTATTATCCCAAACTCCCTCCTCATTACACTGAGCTTTTCATAAAGAGTAAATATAGTAACTGTTTCCACAATAACGTTTAAAAATACACTAACAGATTCAATTCAACGGATGAAATAGGGCCATAAATACATATGTCTAGCAGCGTGACCAAAATCACCCCTCTTCAAACTGGGCACAGGGCCATGAAGGAAAGCTGCTAGCGCTACAATTGCATTGCTGAGCCCTGTGAGAAGCACGGAGCTGGAGCAGTGAGCGCGGGAAAGCTGCATGCTGTACCCAGCCCAGGGCCCCTCAGCCCCTGCCAGGCTGTGCCTGAACCACAGGGAACAAGTCACCATATGGACCCCCACCCCGCCTGCTCAGCTGTCCCCTTGGCTTTCCAGGCATTTGGAATGGCATATAATTTATTTAAAGCTGTTTATGACTCGAGCGAGAAGTTTGAAAGAATATAAGAGCTATTATTATCTCTGCTGTACTTCATGACTTTTCACATTAGCAGCTCGGTGCCGTTCCACTTCCCTGTGATCAACAAGCTGCTCCATGCACTGCTTCCCCAGGATCAAATGGGGCAAGCTCCAGACCACGAGGCAGCACAACAGCATCCAGAGATACGGCTGCTCCAACAGGGCTGTACTCAACCAAACAGGAGAGCGAGAAGGACAGAAAGAGGGGAACAAGCTTAATACAGACAGCAGCTGAGCTGAGAAAATCCAAACCTACGTCCTGATTCACAAGATAATTGCAGCCCCTTTCATAACCATGTCCAGTAGTAGTGAGGGCACGGATGACAGTTTCAGCGCTGCATTTCATCTAAAGCATCCTCTCTTTCTTCCTGAATTGATACACTGCTCAAAAAAATGGAAATCCGTGTGGGTTTAACAATAGGTACTTCTACAGTGACCTGCCTATTTATTTACTAGACAGCTGCATGTTTCCATTTTAGACCAAGTTTGTGTAAATATATAGCAAAAGGAACACCCTGACAGCAAAATAAACTGCCACAGGCATAAAAGACAAAAACCGCTAACGAAACTGATTGTAGGGATTCCTACATGTCATGAGGGATCCAGTACAGAAATAGGAGCCTTCCCAGAAGCTTGACTGCTCTATCATCTTTAAGGACAGCTACAAAATACCAGGTTTGTGGTTTGCTTTATTTTTAAAACTTAGGCTGGATATCTTCAGCTGCCCAGCAATCATGAATCATCCACATGGAGACGTGACCATCCAAGGTCTCCTGCATCAAGATACCCCCAGAGGGGAACTGACCCCAAATCTCACAGAACTCACTAGAATTCCCAGCCTCTGTCTTTAGCTCTGCAGAAGACCAGTGAAGGATTCTACCAGCTGGAAAAGCCCTGGAAAACACATGCTGCTTCCTCTCAGCTTGGGCTGAAAGGAACTCCCCAAGCCCATTCCCACAGAGCAAAGGCGGCAGAGGTGCAAAAGCAAATCTCATCTGGGATCAATTCATAAAACACCTTTAAATTATTTGTTTCTTTAAACCTTATCTGTGCAAAAAATAAATAAAAGCATCCTGACAAACTAGTCCAGCAGCTGGTGCGCTAACAAAACAAGATCAATGCAACACCTTCTTATGGCCTCTTCTTTCAGTCTTGGGTCATTTATATTAAATCAGACCATGAGGGATCTGCACCAACAGCTAAGCAATGGCTCAGTCCCACTGATTATTTGATAGGCAGGGAATTCATGTGAATTCTCTGGAACTAAGGGACAAAGTAATTCATGCATCATTTTGGAAACTCAAGACTGCTCAAGCGCAGGGAACAGAAAATAAGAAAGGTTACTGCAGGGGAAGGAATGGGAGTGAGGGATGCTGAGCCTCTTCTGTGTAACTAGCAATAGGACTAGAGGGAATGGGCTCAAGTTGTGCTGGGGAGATTCAGGTTGGACGTTGGGAAAAACTTCTCTGAAAGAGTGGTCGGGCTCTGGAATGGGCTGCCCAGGGAGGTGGTAGAATCGCCATCCCTGGAGGTGTTCAAGACACACTTAAATGCTGTACTGAGGGACATGATTTAGTGGGAAATATTGGTGGTAGGTAGACAGTTGGACTGGATGATCTTGGAGGCCTTTTCCAACCTTGGTGATTCTATGAGCACTGCAGTCCTAAACAATGGTAGGGCTGAATGCAACTCTGCTGTCATATCAATTAGAAACAAGACAGAAATGATCATGAGACAACAAATCTCTAGTCAGCTGAACATCCCTTCACTGGAAACCATAATGAAAGTCCAGCAATACTTCCAGTGGTGGGAGGGGAGACAACAACACAACATAGCCAAGGAAGCTTTAGAAGGAAAAAGCATCAGGAGACACAGTACAGGTATCTGGACCAATTTTTCTGAGCAACCTAAGAAATTGCTTATAAGGGAATAAGCAAATAGCCTACTGCTACCATCTTAGGGCAGAAGCAAGTAGGCTGTGTCCTTTCTACACGAAAACACTACTTGGTTTTAAGTTTCCATTTTGAAGTCACAACTACAAACTTCTACTTCCCAAAGCAAGTGCCTTTCCAATTTCCATTTCACTACTAAAAAAAAAACAAGAAAAATGAATTTAAAATCTTTCCCTAGGGTTTTGTTGATACCAATTTAAGCTTGGGAAAATAATTACACGAACATTAGTCAGAAAGACTCTTTAAAGAAAAGAAAAAGTAGTGTTTAAAAATACAACATTGGGTTTGTAAACAAATGCCAAACAAGAGCTACCTCCCCAGCCTCTAAGGATTACCAAGAAGTATAGATGCTCATCTGGTTTAATTACAGCTCCCAAACAGACCTTGGATCTACCACCACCTTATGCAGTGACTCATCCTCAAGATGTCAAGAACTAAGCACTGCCTCACAGAACCCCCTGAACACAACATGGACCACCGTCTGCTTATTTAGGTATTTGGAGCCTTAGCTTTTTTGTGGCATATGAACTTCTTGTTTCAAGTCCTTCCTGAGCCAAGACCCACGGCCCCATAAAGCCAATAGCTTCTGTTTGCAGAGCAGTGGTGTCTGTTTTCCTGCAGCCTGGTGAGAACGGACAGGACTAGAGATAATTAAATAAAAACACAGGAACTGCATTATTTATTTTGAAGGAAAACGCGTCTTCTAGGAAGAAAGTCCTTTATTTGGGCAAATCTGTAAGCTGTTTATCAGCTTAAACTCATTATCTGCCCATATGGTCTTAGCACTATGATTTAAAAAAATGGGCATGCACCAGTTGATGAAATGTCATCTGCCCTTATGCCAGAACCCAGTATTTTTGCATTGACGTCAAATTAGGATCCTTGCCACTAGTAAAGGACTACCATAAGGATAGTCATAATATTTTAATTATGAAGAGATCTCACAGAAGGCAGCAAGGAAGACAAGAAAATCCATTCACAAAAATCACCAAGACAGTTGATTCACTTTTCTCCTCCTCTGCTCTAGTTATTTTGTTTGGGGAGGCAGGGTGGGAAGAGAGAACTAGTTTAAAGGAAAAAAAAAAAAAGCATGAGAATAAGAAGCTAGAGCCAATAAACACACATCAAAGCATGAAATGGCTCTGCTTCAACTGACTACAGTATTCAACCTGGGATAGATTAAGGGGAGATAAAAGGTGCTAGGAGTGAAAATGCTGCCCCTACAGCAGCACAGACCCCTCATGAGTTTGGCCCCAAAGCGTCAACCCCACCAGGTCCCTCACACTGCAAGTGGCAAACAAACGAGATAGACCAGTTCACAGGGACCCAAACTAAGCAAACTCAACGGGGTTCCGCTGCACACAGTGAGGTGGTCCAGAGCCCTTCCTGCTCCCCCACTGCAGAGCAGGAGCTGCATCCATCGATCCTGTGAATCACAGTGAGCCGCAGGAGGCAGGAGCAAAGGTTTAGCACAGGGCATTAAACCTGGCTGCCCGAGCTGTCACCTCGGTTATTCCACAAACAGTGAAACAAATTGGAGTCACAGTGACAGATGTTACTCATGTTTTATGAACTGCAGTGTTATTCCTGGTTACAGCAATTGTTTCTGCCTTTTAACAACAGACCTGCAATGCTGTGTGTATGAAATCGTTTGAATTAAACAGCATACAGACAACTTGGCAAAAGAATTAAAGATAGCTCAGCATTTTCATACGCACACAGCCATTCCTGTTTCCCTTCTGCCCAGCCCCACCCTGAGAAGTATAATGCACGTGAGAGCAGCCAAAAGTGAGATCACGCCAGGACAGAGCTGTGTGTTGCCATCAGCTGAGACACAAACACCCACATCCCCACTCTTCTTTGTGGAAAAGAAAAAAAAGAGACAAAACAGCCCTGAGCCTCCTCTTGGTCCAGCATGGGGGGGGAGATAAAGTTGCTGGGCTCCATTCTGACATCTTAGGCAAGTCTGGAAATGACAGTCCAACACTCTTCCCAGCATGCCGCATCCTCACGCCCCGGAGAGAATAAAGGGATTTCCCCATGATTTACAAAGGAAATATAGCATTCCTGCCTTAGGAATGAAGGCAGCCCCCAAGCTGGCTGGCTTGCCCGTACCTGTGAGGTGAGCAGCTGTACAGAGTATGGAGATCCAACATGGCACGCAGCCCTCACACCGGCATCCCCAGGGCCAGGCTCCCACCTGGGGCTTGATCCTGCCCTGCCACTCAGATGCACACTGACATTTTGTGCCTCCCCTGTCTCCATTCACCTGCGTCTCTTCTGGGGTTAGACCCAGCTCCTCCAGTTAATTAATCTGCAGGAAACAGAAGTCTTCTCTCAATGTTGGGGCAGCCTGGGCTACCTTGGAGAAGTTAGGGCTCTTCCTTGCCCCTCCTCACCCCCCAACCCTTGCATTCATGGCAACAGCACTGCTTGGTGCTTCAGCCAGCGCCAACAAAAGCAGCGCCTCGGCCACAACAAACATGAAATATTAACTGCCTTTCCAGGAGGGTCGGCCGGCTGAACCTTCTGAACATACAACACAAGTATTGCAGAGACAGCAGGCAGCAAAGAAGCACATACATCACACTGCACAGCCTACACTTGACAAATTCTCCCCAAACTATGCAAAAGAAAGCGCGCACCTAGGTCTTCCAACAACATTCCTATCATTTGCTCTCAGCTCGTATACTTTTGAGACTAAACAACTGCTGCCCCTTATGAAAGCACTGAACACCACTTTGCTGGCGGAGCCCATGAAGCACTTGAGTGTATCCCATGAAACGGAGACAACTCTACAGTAAGAGCACACACTTTTTACTTGCTAGTAAAAAGCCAGGGCAAGCCAGTACTCAGAACAGAGTGCAGCCAGCCGGGCACACAGCCATGGCCAGCACGCTCCTGCCCAACCAGAGCTGGTAGCCACTAGCTATTCCAGGGAATGCGTGCCTACGATCTATTAATTGCATCCAAATTCTCTGTTATTAAAGAAATACAAGCAGCAAGCACGCAGATCTTACCAATTGCCAAGAAAAGCATGATGGATAAATGAATTACACTTACCAAAGAGCGCAATGCATAGAGAACGCTGCCTACTCGCTTGCTACAACACATAAAGGCAAAAGTTAGGCTCAGACTCCAGGTGCCAGATGCACGGCTTACAACGCCCGCCCATCCCAGCGGGACGGCAGCTCACCAACGCGCTGTTACCGCCCTAAATCCCTATCAGACAGCAGGGACGGACAGCGGTCTGCACATCAGCAGCGGATGACACACTCCCACCGCCAACTCACCCCTCCTTCAGCCCGGTTCCAGGGGCGGCCGCGCACCCGCAACACCACCGAGGCACGGCGCCCAGCGAACCCTCCCACTGTTTTTGCGGCGACGGGTCTCGGAAACACCGAAATGCTGAGTGTGGGGACCGCGGAGCCGTCGGTCGGAGCCTCCAGCCTCAGGACCACCCCCTCCCCGCGCCTGCCGAGCCGCCTCCCCGCGCCCCGGGCGCTGCGGAGCCGGTACCCCGTCTGGCACCGCGAGTCTCCGGGCAAGGCGGGCGGCTCGCCTCAGAGCGAGTCCCGGCCCTTTACCTGCCGGCGGCGGCTCCCGGAGCCCGGCCGAGCTGGGGCGAGCGGGCGGCTCTCGGCGGCTGCGCTGCGCTCCCGTCGCCGTATGCACCCCGTGCCCGGAGCCACGGAGCGCCCGAGCCGCCAGCGCAGCCGGCTCCACCTCCGGCCGTGCCCTGCTCTCCGCCCCCGGGCCGGCCCAACCTCCTGGCCGCGCCCCGGCCCGCCCCGCTAGTGGCTGTCCCGCGCCCCGGTGCCCGGCCAGGGGAGAGCCGGGGGCGCCTCGATGTCCCGTGTTCGCAGAACCGAGTGAGGGATGGGAGGTTTGCGGACCTGGGACTTAAGGAGCGCTCCCGAAGTGCGCGCAGAGATCTGCCGAGGGCACGTGAGAGTGGCACCGCGGCACCCCTGGCAAACCTTTCAAAAGCACACAGCAAGGCAAAGACTGCCCGTGTTTGTGACACAGGAAAGCAGCCCTTTTAAGCCTGGTTTCCTAAGGAAGTCAGGCAGTGCTGTTGTGCTCTGTGTGCGTGCCAGCAACTTCCGACTCTGGTGAGCAAATTCAATTCAGTGCAGCATCCACAGATTTGAGGAAAACAGATAACTGCCTGGGAGAGGTCATCCCTGGCTCTTGCACGCAGAAGGGCTATCCTGAGACCAACAGGGTCCAACACAGAATCCACAGGGCGATTCATAGGGGCCTTTACCAACCTAAGTGAGTTGAAATCATAGAATTGTTGAGGTTGGAAAAGACCACTAAGATCACTTAGTCCAACTCCAGCACATCTCCACCATGCCCATTAACCACGTCCCTCAGTGCAACATCTACATGTTTGTTGGGTACCTCCATGGTACGTGACTCCACCACCTCCCTGGGCAGCCTGTTCCATGCCTCATTAATCCTTCTGAGAAGAAATTTTTCCTAATACTCACTCTGAACCTCCCCTGGTGCAACTTGAGGCCATTACCTCTTGTCTTACTTCTGTTACCAGGGCAAAGAGGCCAACACCTATCTCACTACAACATCCTTTCAGACAATTGTAGAGAGCAATGAGGTCTCTCCTGGGCCTCTTCTTCTCCAGACTAAATAATCCCAGTTCCCTTAACTGCTCCTCAAAAGACTTGTAACCTGCCCTCTGGGGAAACAGCACTTCATGGGGTCACAGAAGTACTGACTGCATTGATGGGAAAGAAACCGAGAGAGGAAAAGGCATGTAGAAGGAACACCATTATTAATAATAACAATCAATACTTGGGAGCGAATTTGCTAAAGTGGTCACTGCACTCATGCACAGTAACAGAGCTAGTGCTAAAGGATTTGCAGTCCTGCAGGGCCACATCCTGTCAGGAAGCCCTTGTTCCAATGCTCTACAAGATGAGGATGTGGATCTGGGTCCTGCCAGGTTAGTAGAGAAACCAGACACAACGCCAGTTTCTAGCAGCATGGTGCAAAGGCAAGAAGATCTCTTCATCAGCCTCTCTGTCTGATCATCTCTGCTAATGCCTCTTATACAGGATAATGAAGAGATACAGGACTCCCCAGGTGCAAATATTTGCTGGTGTTGGTTTTCATTTTTTTCTTTCCTAATGTAATAATAAAAACAAGGAGATATACACAGAATCTAACATTTACAGCCTCCAAATACGTTTCTGTGTAATAGCAAAACTAGATTGTACAACCAGATCATATTTGTAACGTATGTTTTGTTACAGTCCATTGCTGCTTAAGACAGGCAATCACTTCAAGGTCTGATATTTTCTTATAACGTTTGAGCCATGTTTTCCACTGCCAGTTCACCATTCATTTATTTGTATCACAGCATGAGTCTACCTCAACTCCATCTTTGTGGCAGTGCAGGGGATTAACATGTCTTTATTAGGCACAGTGTGACATGAGGTAATAGCCTCGTTCTTCTGATTCCTGTGCACAGGGCTCAGTGTGCAGCTTTCCAGGCTCGTCACTCCATGAGCACCTCGGGGCTCCTTTGGACAGAGACAACACCCATGACCAGCAGAGCTATGAGACCCCTGTGCCAGGCAGTTCTGCTGTGTGCAATGAATAAGCTGGGGATAGCCTCAATGCATGCGTCCTGCCCTGTGTCGTGGTCTCGTACACAGGTCTTGTGCTGAGGGTTCCTAGGGAAACAGATAGCCTCGGCCCTACCCAAAACACTGCAGTGTTAAACAGCTCCACTCTCTAGACAAGATCCCCTCCTCCTTGGGGGCCCCCTTACATTTTTCCAACAACCCCCTGTACTCCAGTGACATCATTATTCCAAAACTATTTTGGAAAAATGCACTTAGCAATGTATCCAAAGGCTTATATGCGTTTTCTGTTTTCCATCCTGATTCTATGAAACAGTTTTGTAAATGAACAGAAGTCAACTAGACGTGACCCCGGCTTTCCATCTTCCACATGCTCGCATCGACACAATAGCTCTCTTACATGCTCAACTGTGCAATTTAAGGGGCCATGGCTGAGAACAAGCTTCCCGAGACGACCGTGCTCTCATCGCCATGAAGGAGCTCCTTTGTGAATTCCGGCAGCACTGAGCTGGGTTTTGGATTTAAAGCCGGGGTTTACATTTGTCATTGCATGTAAGGGATATTGCATGTCCCCTGCAAACTGAACATGCAGCACCAACCTTGAATAAAACCAATTACATCTCCTGTATTTCTGATAGATACAAGTTTTCAGGCTGCTGTGTTGGGAAGCCATAAACAAATTGGGGCAGAACGCTCGCTGGTGTGACTACATGGATGTTGAAGGAGTTGAACTGAACTCCACGCAGCTAATCCGGCACTTGCAAACTCTTTCCTGCCTCTGCTTTATGCCTGCACCATTTCCTTTCTGCTTCCTTTCCTGTCCTCCCTACCATCCCTCCCACTTCCACTGCCTGCAGACTGCTCCCTTTCTTTCCCTACTATTTTCTCTCAGCACTCCTCCTAATGTCTGGAATTGCCATAAAGCAGTGATTCGGCCACACCCGGCTTGGCTGGGGTCCCCAGGGCTGGCCTGCCGTCCACCAGTTCCATGCCCAGCCGCATGAGCAGAGAGAGCTGCTGGCATCTGCCTGCTGGAACTCGAGTGTCAGTCTATTTCCAGATATCTGTGGCACATTCCAGGAGCAGTCTGTGCTCAGCAGAATTCGCGTAGTATTATTAACTCTGCCACAAGACCAAATGGCACTTCTGAGAGCTCAAAGCAAACTCAATCTCAGCCACAGAGAGCAACAAATGGACTGTCTGAGGCCCAGCACCTGCTCCCAGATAAGGGCACCAAAGTTGGCAAGTACACTTTTCCAAATGTCAGGCACTTGTGTGCCGACTGAAGCTCCACAGATCAGGCTGCTGTCATCTGCCATCACATTGCATCCCGGGGCTCTCAGCCAGCCTGGGAGAGCAGCAGAAGCGGGCAGCCACTGTGCTGGTAGCAAGAGGTCTGAGCAAGCTTCAACATTACAGTTGTAATTAAAACCTTGCCAGAGTATTTTTCAACCCAGCTTTTCTTTCCCAGGCTCAGCTGGAAAAACTGAAGCTACAATGCCTATGACTTGGTTTCTTTGTCAATATCCACATTTCCCAACCTTCTTAAGCCAACAACAGCTAGCATTCTGGAGAAAGAAATATCAGGCCCTCAAGCAGCTTTGCACTGAATTTTTTCAAATGAAGAATTAAGTTGTTTTTTGCATATTCAGAAAAAGATTTATCTTTCCCCAATTTTGTTCTCATATTTGCTTGATCCCATTAACATTCATGTATGTTTTTCTGGAGGGAAAAGCATGCTGCAGCGCAATTCTACGTACAGCCTTCTTCTGTGTCAGATCCATGATGACTCACAGACCATAACATGGAACCCTGTATCCTAGGGCAATGGACACTCTCTTTCTGTGATGTTCCAGTCCATGAAGCTCCATGTGCACTGCCATACACAAATAGGTAGACATCACTTAGCTAACCACTTGTCTGCATACTCCCATCCTTCTTTGTAACTTTGAAGTAATAGGAAGAACTGGCACTGGTGCCTAAAACCAAATCCCACAGAGCACTGGGTAAATGAACCTTTGGTCACTGTCCATAACATTCTGTATTAAGAGAATCCTTAATTCTAATTTTAATATTCAGTTGAAGGGATACTTTTAAGGAAAACTAAATGTACTTAAGACTACAAACATTTCTACTGCTAACAACAGATAAAGCTCTATATTATTGAGCTGGAAAAAAAAAAAACAACACACACAAAAATAGAAAATAGGATTTTGTTTTGTTTTCTAAAAAGGAGCTTTTGTCCAAACCTATGGTTTTCAACTGCACATCTTTTGAGAAAGTTCTCAACTTTCTTATTTCTTCTGAAACTTGCAGCTGATCTTTTTCTGTACTTCTTGAACTTGACAAGTAAACAAAATTTGTTTCCCCACAACATTTTTAGCTGTTTTCACTCATTAAGGACTAGCCACATGGAAGACTCTGTTGTACCAGATGGTCCCTTTGCCCTGAAAAGACGACAGAGCAACTGCTATCCCTATATGCAAACAGGACAGTGAGACACAAAGAATGAATGAATTACTGGAGGTCTGTGGCAGCTCCGGGACGTGAGCAAGGAGATCCTGGATCCCATACAAATGCCTTACTCATCCAAATATCTATCTCAAAATGTTTTGACTCTTCTTGGCATTTGCATTTCTCTTGTAACACTAAGGGAGGAGGCTCAAATGCACTTTTAGAAGTCCAGCTGACACTAAAATCTGAAGCTATTTTTGTTTTTATAAGATTTCACAAAGCACCTCTATCCTCCTTAAAAAAAAGGAAGCTAACAAACGTAACTTCAGGGTTTATTGTTCCAGGAGATGTTCCAATTAAATAACCCTTTGTTGGACAATTAGTGTTCTTCATGCTTTTTCTGACAAATTGAAGGGACATAGTTCACAGACATCTACAGAGGAAAGCAGTAACTGCCAAGGGGCAGATGGAAGTGTTGAAAGCTTCACTTTTGACAACAGCGAGATGGTCACCCTGCAATTTGTTTCAACACAGTCAGTTGTGTTGCTGTAACTTGTTAAACATCTGCTAAAAACATATGGAATCCTCCTGGGGGATGTAAATTGATGCCATTCATCAAACTATTTCACAGCTTCCCTCTCCCCAAATGACTCCCTCCAGAGAGCCATCTGAAGCAATGGATCTTACCGTCTTTGTGCACAAAGGGATCCTTGGCCAGAAAAGTGCTGAGAGCTCCCCTTGAACACAAGAGATGATTCCATCCAGGCATGTCCTTCTGAAGCACATGTAACACTTCATCAGAACTCTGAATCAGCCATCCTGCCAACCTCTTCAGTGGTGTCCTACAACAGAACCAGTCTCTGTTCTGCAGGAGTTAGTGTCCCTAGCAGTTAGGGACTGCTGAGTTAATTGGGAGACCTGATATAATGATCTTTGGGGTGATAAGACCTAAAGTTACTCCAGTTGTCAGATAAAATGGAACTTCATTAAATCCAGAGTGTAGGACTGTGCAGTGCCTGAATGTGGGATAAGTGCTCATGACTGTATAGAATGGCTGTTGATCACTGTGTGGTGGGATTGAGGGCAGACTTTGGGCTAGGTTGAGTTATTTTTAAAAACGTAGTAATAAAATGAGCAATCCTTGTGAATTCTTCACCAGGCACTAGTTAATTAGCCAACCATTTTTACAAGTGAGGACAAATGAGGGATGGGTGGTGATTTCCTCAAGAGGGCATCAAGATTAGAATTCATAGCTCCTAAACTGTGATCAGAGCACGCGATCACACCTCGCAGCTTTTTGAGACATGAGGTGTCTTTACTCGACAATGGAAACCTTCCACTGGGTCATTTATCAGAATGACTGTTACACAGATACGGTTATTTTACAACTAAAATATGAATTATTGTAGGCCTAAGTGGAACACAGGTTGGAACTATGCAAGCCCCTTATCTGATTGATTCCTGCTGTGAATATTCTAAACAACATTGTAAGTTACTGGCTGCTGTTTCCTATCAGGAAGAGATAACTGGATTTATTGTAGGTTGGAGCCAACTTCACCCCTGGTTTAACTAAACTGATTTCAATGAAAGAAAAATGCCAAGGACACATCCTCTAAGCAGACCCTAGCTACCTACCAGGGTTAACTTATTGTACATACATTGCAAAAGCTTATAAAGCAAGGAAAAGAAAAAGCTTCTCCATGTTTCCTGTTTTTCTGAACTACACAAGAGAAGTATCCAGAATGCAGGCAATGCAGATTCTGTTCTTAAGCATCCCCAAAATATTCTTCCAAACCAGTAGATGTTGAATCCAGCATACCCTTGACACAAGCTTGGCAGAGGCTCTGATGCTTCCTGCTCCTCCCTCTCATAACCAGTCCCTCTCAGTGGCCTTTCATGCCATGGTTTGGAACTTGTGATGCTGTCTGTGATAACAAATTGCAAGAGAGGCTGTGAAAGTTAAAAATGTGATAAGAAAAAATTAGCTGGGCTTTCTGAAATCAAGTGAAGTAGAGTTGAATTGAGACTCAAGAGTTCAGAATCAAATATGGGTTTGCAAAAACTGTTTCTGCAGCACTGCTTTTAAGGCAGTTGCAGTTTTTCTAGTAGATGTGCAGAGGGAAAAAAAAGCAGTGCCAGCCCCCAGGTCGGCTTTTCCTGTGCAGTTTGCAATAGTCTGTAATTTTCTGTATCTCTCCTTCTCAGCCTGTACTCTCTCCAGCTTTCATCTCCTCTTCTCTGGGCTCTTTTACTGTCTCCAGCTGTGTTCTGTTTTCTGTAGGACTTTCACTAATTCTTCCTTTTCTTTCATGTCTCCCATAATATATTCTCAATCACTTTTGTCAGGTCTCTCACAGTGTTCTTCCAGGTGATCTGATTTGGGTTGCATAGGGAAGAACACAAAAACACAAAGCAGAGACTGAGCAGGGAAAGGAAGGCCAGAGACAGAAAAAAAGGGGCTTTTCTGTTTAACCTGACGGAGTGGGTGTGAATACCCCTATCTCAAGCAGAAGCAATAGCGTGTTAGAAAGGCTGAGAGCAGAAACTCTTGCTTCCTTGGAAACAGCCACTGAAATGAAGCAACACTTCTGTGAAGGCCAGGGTATTGATAGAGCAGCTGGTCTTTTTCCAACTGGGATCTGTGATGTTCCAGGGCTGTAATCAGGCAAGTACACAACTTGCCAAGCAAGGCTGTGTTCAGTGTGCCAGGGAGCAGCCACCCCGTACCTGAGCCAGAAATGGCCTCACTAACACACGGAGTAAGCACAAGCCACTAAAGAGCCCTCACCCTCCATCAGTCAGAGCAGTGCAGTTGGGTGTGCAGCAAGATCCGCAGAGGCAAGGGGATGGCAAGCTATTAAGAATGAAGTCTAATGGCCCCTTGAGAACTTCAGGAGTGGGGAAATAAAAATAAAATTAAAAAACCCCTTCACCTGAATTTTAATCGCACCCAAGGGAAGACATGAGATTTAATACAAAACATTACACAGCTGCTTTGCTACACGAGATTAACTTCATGTAACAGGATGAATAAAAATACTCCCGCTCCAACTTTCTGAAACATTCTGCCCTGAGGCGGTGAGAGAAATGGCACAGAATGCAGAATGAGGCGGGGAGATGAGCTAGATGCTTTTAAGCTCTGCGTAAGTCACCCAGCCAAAGCTGGGCTCTGACACAAATCTCCTTCAGCATCTGAAATTAATAATTCGTCTTTAGTTGGGTGATCATTACAAGCCCCTTTTTGTAGACTGGCAGAGAGAACAAACATAAGAGTTAATGCAGATTGGCAATACTGTGAATCTTCTAAAGCAACAGGCTGGGATCGCGCTTCTCAGGTCCCCTGAGTGCTATGCTGACAGCCTGGGCATCTGCAACAGATTGCACATGTGTCTGTGTGAGGAGTGACCCACTTCTGCAACTGCAAGTTGGAATGCCTCCCAGAAGCACGCGTGACGTTATGGCAACAGAAAGAAAAAAGTTCAAGGAAGTTGGTGAAAGAGTTTAATACAGGAGTGTGAGCAAAAATGCCAAAGCAGCAAAACATCCACTTCAGAGCTCTTTGAAACCAGCGGCCTGAGATGAGCTGCTATCAAGGTCACAGGATATGTCTGTTGTAGAGATGAGGAAACTTCCCCCTTCCACCAAGAGAAGTTGCAAGCTCTTGCCATAGCCTGTCAGAGTCAGCAGGGATTCCGTTAGAGATTGATTTACGAGAGTATCAGCTGGAGAGATAACCTTTTTGCTTTACGGGCTGCAGAGCAAATTTGTGTCCCTTGACAAGTAACTCTCCCCAGTAACCCCATCAGCCCTTTGTGAAGCAAGAGCAGTATTTCCCTAGTGCTCAGAAGGACAGACACGGTGCAACTCACAAATACACCTCCAGAATCAATGGTTTCTGAAACTCCTATGCCTGATTAAAAATACATATATATTAGAAAAGCACAAGTGATCACTAAACACACCATGCACATGCCTTCTGGGGGAGGCAGACCCTTTCAGTCCTCGAAACCAAGCAGCTTCTAGCTCTTAGGCCTTGGAAAATAAAATCTATATCTCACAATCACTTGTGACTCAAATGTCATTTTCTTCTTTTACTCCCAATGAGGATCGCCAGCATCAGTGTTATGCCAATCACAGCAACAAGGAAAACAGCTGCTATGAGATCAGTCTGCCCAGGGACTTCCTGTGCTTCCTCAGATGCTGCTGACCCTCATGAGAGACTGCGCCTATAGCTGTGGGGCAGAGCCTGAGATAATTCCAAACAGGTGGAGCCCTCACTTACCTGAGCTCTAAGGTATCTGGCAACAGCAGCTGAAGTTCCCCACTGTTCTCCCCTTCGGTCTGCAATTACAGTTGTATCCCCTCCTCTTACTCTTTCCTTGCCTCTGGAAAAAGCAGTCTTGCCGCAGTCTCTCATCTTGGAGGCTGAAAGATTCGACCTTGCCTATGTTGTTGAGAAGCCCTGAGTCACTCCAGTGATGCCCTGTGGCTGGAGGTGTTCCGACTGAGAGGTAAATCAAGACACTTGGTCATAAAAAAAACAAGTGACAAGACTTGGAGGAAAAAAAAAGGTGTTATCTTTAGTAACCAGGCCAAATGCCAGCTCCAGCTAAGATAACAGACATTCTACTGATTTCCTGCAATTTTCCTTCAGTGAAATATTATCCTTTTTACTTCCTGCCAGAGTGTCATTTAACAGTTTTGCCAATCTACCATAATTCACCCAAAGGAAAGTGCATTCCAATAAAGACTAAAGTAATTCCACTACATTAGAGATACATCCAAACTTCCAAAGTGTAAGATTTAGATACATATTCAATAGGCTGCATGAATTCCAAGGTTTAGTGAAATTTTGTCAGTCACATTACCAATATTGCTTTCGGCAAGAAGAAAACAACTGACCAGTTACATACTTGGATGATGTGAGCACTGCTGCCTGTATGCAGAGAGTAGATGTTACTGTGCCTCAACAACATCTTGCCAACAGCATCGGGAGATCAAAATGCTCTGTCATATCTCTTGAAACCAAAACAAACCTACACCAAAGCAATTTATCCCGACCTGTGGATTTGCACTGGAATATGGCCATGTACAACAGGAAGGCCAAGTGGCTCACAGAGTAGGCAGGAGCAACTGTTCTTTTTCCGTTCACAATGGGTTTCCTCATCTATCAGGCACATTCATTAAAGCTTGCTTCCTCTAGCAGGATCACTATAAAGAGTAATTATGGAAGAGGAAAAGGAGCGCAGACTCATGACTTATCTTCCAGGATTTGTCCTGAGCATTAATCGAATCCACCACTTTAATGAAGCTGAGTCCCCAGGTGACCAGCACCTCCAATGTCTAGTGTGACTTCACAATAACAAGACTCTCTCTGCTCATGTCAGATCATGTCCTTAGCAGAAATATTACATACGAAACATGAATCATTGGCCAAGGAGGAAAGGTACAGCTATAGCATTAGAGCTCCAGGATCCATAACGCCAGTTCCACTGTAGCTGATAGGCAATTTCTCTATTAACTGTCAGACTGTTGGTGTGTTCCTGCTTCTCCCCTTCCTCCCAGAGCAGTGGTGGTATTGCTGATGGAAGTGGGATTTCAGCCAGCTGTTCTCTGACATGAGGTGCGTCAGGCAGCGGGACGCTGCTCTTAACTCCAGGAGCTGTCAAAGCCATCATGGATTTATGTTCTGTGGAAGTAATTAGGGACTCCCACTGCTCCTGTGCTCACTGCCCATTTGTAGGGCAATCACATCAGACAGAGCTGTGCTCAGTGTGCACTGCCAGCCTCCCCTGGAGCCAGTAGAGATTATTAGGAGAGGTTACTAGGGCAGATGGAATATTCCCCACTAGGATGCAGACACAGAGCTATAGATTTTGCCCTTGAACATAGCCTGTGGCAATTTCTAGCAGATAAATGAAAGATCCTCTTCTCAATGATTTATTTTTTTTTTTAAACAATAATTTGCATCACCTCTTGCTTCTAGTCACAGTGGTCCCAGTTCCACTCCATGGCACAGACACTCACTTCCTGCCTTCCCTGTTTGCCTGTGTTTCCCTGCTACCAATACAGTAGCATGGAATCGTTGGGTCAGGAAAATCTGTAGGACAGCTGCCGCTGCTGCTCACTGGACCCCTTAGGATAAGATTTGCACAGAGAAAGGGCAGGCTTGAAAACAGTTAAGTGGATTTCTTCAGCTCTCTTGGGCCCCTTACTCCCCACCACCAAGCAGGCCCAGCAGCACAGCGGCATGACCTGAGCTCACATTATCCTCTTGCACCAGGTGAAAGCCTTGACAGAGCTGGGAGTTTCCCAGGCAGTGGGCATCCCCCTGCAATGAGACCTGCTGGCAGATTTGACCCCTGGGTTCTGCCAGGATGAAAGGTCAAGCTTTTGTAGCTTCCTGCCCAATAGAGGGTCCCTGGCAGAACCCTTGCCCTCCCCCCTGGGTGAACTGCCGCTGACCCAGTGAATTCAATTAGAATGGTTCTTTCTTTATCAAACAAACCCCACATGGCCCAAACCAAACAGAGCGTATTGGAAAACAAATGGATTGAAACAACCCTAATCCACTCAGACTCTCTCCTCTGCGCATGTCCCTCTGACTAAGCTTACCCACAAATACAATCAGGGAACAGCCAGGATCTCAGATGGTCTGCAAGGTGAGCAGGGAACCTGACCCTATAGAATAAAGTGCTGCTGGCTAAGGCCTCTATCATATAGTTACAGTGCTCAGCGAAGCCCTTTAGGCCTCTTTCCTGACTTTCCCACTATTTAGCCCTTAAGGGAAAGTGGGAAAGTGCCTTAGCTGGAATCCTAGGGAAGAAGGATCTCACTTGTGTGAGATTAGAATCACAGAACTGTTTAGGTTGGAAAAGACCATTCAGATCATCTAGTCTAGCTGTTGATCCTTCACCATCATGCCCACTAAACCATGTCCCTAAGCTTGACTCATAACACCTGCCCCCTACACAGTGATGCACAGAACAACACAGACCACAGAAGCACTTCTACGAGCCACTCTGCAGAGACTGTATTGCTCTGCCTGGAAGGCTCTGAACCATTTCAGCCACTCTGGACATGAAGATGCAGGAAGCATTATATGTCAGCCATAGGATGCATGTTTCTAAGAAGAAATCCCACATCAAAGAGGAATTCCCTTCCTGACTTGTCCAGAAGAAGAACACAGCTACAATGAGATGAGAGGCATCTTGCTGACAGATCTTCACAGCCACACATGCTGCACCTACACTGACAGAGACAGTACAGACCCCATGTCTGGAAGTCCTCCAGAGGCTGCTGGCCATGTAAAATCAAATGTCCCCAGCACAACCTGTCCTCTCAGGCTTCCTCCACATGACATTCAGTCAGCAGAGCACCATGGGCCATGCCCACTGAGCCACATAGCAGGGGTTCTCCTGCAGCCTCTTTGTGGCAACCTAGCACCAGGAAGGAGGCAAACAACTACCAGGGCACGCAGTCATTGCAGGGAGATTCAAATCCAATGAAGCCAGGAGGCAGGATGCACATAGCCCTGAGGAGGCACATGGTTTACTCCATCAAAGGCAGAAGTTGGGGTTTTTTTAACTGTCAAAAGATTAAGAAGATAAAAGGCAGAAATGAAGGGGGAATATTCCATTGCATGACCAAACCACACTCAAAGAGCCATTAGACAAATGAAAGAGATGGTTGCCGAGCCCCAGGCTCACTACAGTGCTGGGGGCTCTCTGGGCTCACTGACGAGAAGTTCGTGCACGAACTGATGCATTTTTTTCCCTGCACAGCCTCCCTGCAGGGAAAAATAGGCTCCAAAACCCCTTTGGGAAGGCCTTCTGAGGGAGCTGCATGAAAAAACAGTCAGCACTGAGTGCAATAGAATCGACTCAGAAAATGCATGGATCTGGTTCTGAGATTTGAACAACTTGGGAGAATGCGCTCATTTACATTTTGTTATCCAGCATGCTGTTCCAACTCATCTATTTCCCACAGGCACCAACATCAAAGCCAAAGAAACAAGCTATCTTTGCATGAAGGTTTTTCTTTTTAATTAAACATTATAATCTAAGGCCAGAAATTCCTTCTTCTCTCACAGCTGGAGAAAGCATAAAGGGGGAAGCGAGGACAGAGAAACAGAATCCATCAGTCACTGTGCAGAGAGATTTCTTGGCCCTCCATGCTTACAATTACCTTCTGACTGCTTGGCTTATTTGTGCAACATATGGCGAAGCATGGAAACCCACCTCCATCCCAAAGGTCACCGTGCCACCTGCAGACCCCCGACAACACGCGGCCTTGCACAAATACACATGGAAGTAATTAGGGAGGCGAGGGAGCTGGGATATGAAGCGGAACCCCCTCAAGTCTGCTGCAGTAATTCTTTCAGCTGAGCTGGAGGAGAAGTCAGAATTCCCAAGGGTCTGATTGCTGCAGCCTGGAGCCCAGAGTGGAATACAGTTATTTACTGCTTCCCTGCCACTAACATGCCATAACATTTGTGGGGTTGGGCGAGAGGAAATCCAAAGGGAGTTCCGAGGGGCCACATTTACTTCCCTAGTTACCTGTGCAGCTCCAGCCTAGCAGGCTTACTCTTTCCAGAGTCACTCTTCCATGCATGCTCAGTTTAGGAATTACATTTGGGTTGCTCTTCTTATCAATTCGCAGTTAAAGGTGGCAAGGTCTTTGCGACCAGTGTAGTAGATTGGATACAGAGATGCTGAGTGACAGGGAATTTCAATTAGTTTGTAATACTGTGTCCTCTAGAAGTCTTAAGCAGTGCACTATGATTCTCTTCCTTATGCTTTACTGAAGAGGACTATTGCCCCTCTCCCCAAAAGAGATGAAGCATCAGTCAGGAAATGACAATGATACAGAGCCTAGCTGTTAGCTGGGGACGAGCCAGAGCAGTACAAAAGTATTCACAGACCACAGGCCAGTGCACAACTCTCCCCTCAGCTGAAAATAGCAGGTTTGTGGCATACCAGAGTGAGCAGTCTCTGCAAACTGCTAGCAAGTGGCATATCATGCTCATCTCACTTCATCACATTATTCACACACACTTAGTGAAAAACAACCCACCGCATTCGTCTTTTTGCCTCCTTTAATAAATGAGCATATATTATAAGCCCAACCATCTACAGTGTTTCTATTCCTTCAGTCCCCTAGAGGTTTTCTATCTAATTTTAAACTAACTGTTTACGTTTTCTAGACTGTGTCAAATAAACAGGCACTATGTGGAAGCTCAAGATACAGGAAGAGGCAGGCAAAGGAGCACTGTTCATCTCATCTCTTATTGGAACTAAGCACACAATTCCACAGTTCTGCCCTTATGGAAATGTCTGAGCAAACTCTCTGGCCTCACACAGAGCTGTCTCTGCTTCCTGAAACACCAGGCAACATCATGGGGTGCAGTTCTGGTTGAAGGGCAGGAATTCTTCTGCTCTACCTCACTGTTGTCAGCCAACAATTTCCAGGAATTGTGCATGATGCACTCACTTGAACCCCGAGGTCAGGGTTCTCTCTCCTTCATGGTGGTTATCAGGGTGGAAGGAGGCTGCTGCTCCTGCTGAGCCTCCAAGCTCTGGGAGTTTTCTACCCAGCTCCCAGTAAAAATCATTATCTTAATTGAACAAGTTGCTCTGTCTCCTGGTAAGAGATTGGAAAGCAAGATGTGCAAGGACTGCCAAGTCAGAACTATAGGAGCTGCTGTGTATTTCTTCTATCATATTGAAAAAAATCAAGATAGAAAGGCACAAGCCACCCAGCAAACACCCTTACTGAGTAAGAAGCGAGAAGCTTATCCTATGTTTGATCCTATGTTCTGATTTTGGGCCACCACCCTGAGCTGGTCTTAGCTACTTCTTACCTTTGAAAATGAAGAGTAAACCTTTCGATGGTCTAGAACAGATATTACTCTGGCTAGTTAGCAGTCACATGCCATACAAATAAAAAAAGAATCACAAAGATCACAAAGCTTTCTAGTAATGAGTTAAGTGTTACTTAATTCCCTATGTATGAGTAAGTAGTGATAAGATGAGAGGGAATGGCCTTAAGTCATGCTAGCGGAAGTTCAGTTTGGATATTAGTAAAATTTCTTCTCAGAAAGAATGGTGAGGCATTGGAACACATTGCCCAGGGCGGTGGTGGAGTCACCATCCCTGAAGGTGTTCAAGAAACTTGTAGATATGGCATGGAGGGCCAGGGGTTAATGGGCATAGTGGGGATGGGCTGATGGTTGGACTAGATGATCTTAGAGGTCTTTTCCAGTGTTAATAATTCTATGTTTTCTCCCTGGTGAAAGATAAGGTTCTGTGGCTAAGAGCCAAGGAGCACATCTTCCTGTGAGAGAGAAGTGGATTTCAGCACTGTCAGACCAGTCCACAGTCAGGACACAACCTTGGAATAGAAGAATAGATGCACACCTCTCCCAGAAACATAGTTCATATTTGATTTTCTGATTTTCCTAGGAAATACAGGTATATCTGATTGCCTGTGCTAGGAACTTACAGCACCTTACAGAGATGATTAAAAGCCAAATCCTCCCTCATTCTTAGCGGAACACTTTTCACAGGCAGTTCAATTTTTGTAGAGCCATCAAGAAACACAATGAGGAGGTGCCTGTTTTCTCCAAACACACTTCCTCTACATCACTCAGAGGAGAGCAAGTCTGTTCTGAATCACTTCCCATCAGTACAGGGAAAGAGCTGTAAGTGGTAAATCACACCCTGCCAAGCCAGTGCCTCAGTGACAGCAGAATGGCTGAGGTGGGTTCTGAAGGAGTCACTTCTCAGTGCTCATATGTTAAAATGATTATCACAGTAGCCAGGCTTGTTGCTGTAAGATTGATATATACCCAACACTGTAACCACATGCCTGACTCTCCCACTCTGGAGTGGCTGGGAGCAAATAAGCTGTCTAGGCTGTACTGAGATGGCTGCTCCTACTGCTAGGTAAACACTGCATGGACATTCACTGTCATTAAGTTCATCTTACCAATAGATTCTCTACACGAAATCTAGTTGCAGTATGGGCACAGAGAAAGCACATGGGATTTCCTCAGGCCATGATCTCCTTGTGAGCGATATAAATACAGGGACACTATACAACGATCCCTCACCAGGGATAAAAACCAACACAGCAAGAAAAATGTGGAAAGTGTATTTTGAGCACATGACAAGTTCCTTACTAAGTTACACGAGTTTCTTACTAATTCAACTCCTGTTTGGGCCAGGAAAAAGCTGAAACGCCTAGCTGAGAACTGACGTGTACTTTTTCACTGTTCATATTTAGCCAAGAATGTTTTCCCACCTCTGATAAATCAGTGTCTTGGCCCTTCCTTCCATGCCAGGGAAAGGAGGGTATGGCATTAACACAGTTTGAAAGGCTCTGATTTATGGCTTGGAGAAACAATTGCAAGTAAATTAGTTACTACAGCTTAAACGAGCGTATATCAGCTGAACCCATGCAACTGCGAACACTCTCAGCTCACCGTGAATGCCTTTCATTTAACGAGCACATTAAATGGCTAACCTGCTGAGTCTTTTTCTGGTTGCCTTTGCAATAGAAATAAGGATCTGCTTTTAAGCTCCTTTCTTCTGGTGACCACAGTTATTTGTGCCATGCATTCCCTCCTCTAAATAAACCTCTTTCAGAAGTGAATATTCATGAAGAAAGACTCAGCCAAGCAATGTAGCAAGCTGAGGCTCTGGAAACATCTAATCAAACACACCACAGCAGTTGCTGTCACCATCTGCTATACCAGAATCAAGGTGCACCACTACATCCTCTTCTGGGCTGGAGGCTGTTCCAAATTTTAATCAACATTTGGAAGCAAACAACTACCAGACAGAATAAATGAGAAGATCTCCATTATTCTACACTCTAGGTGGCACTTGGCTGGCTTCCACATTTGTGTGTCTTTGTGTATCACTGTGCCTTGCATCACTGCGTGTGTGATGGAGCTGTCAGATTCCCCAGAAGCACTGCAGATTGAACATCCCCTTCCGGCGGCCCCTCCCCAACCCCAAACACACAGAACATGGTTTGATGGAGGTTCATTGGAGATGGGATTATGAACTGACTAGTCCAAGCATCCATGTGAATTTTGCAACTGCTTGAACACCCACAGTTTTCATCCAGAATAAGCTTGAAACCTTCAGTATTGCAAGGCAGACTTAATGAGAACATGAAGTACAAAATTTAGGAGACAGTGAGAGCAGGAGCTGGCACTGAATTACAATTCAGCCCTTCTCCTCTCTTCCACCTAGATTTTACACTCTCAAGCTGAAACCTTAAGTAGGATAATTATTTGAAAATATTACAGCAAGAGATGAATCACTCAGCTTTATTAAGCTTTAATGATTGTTTTGATTGCTCTGATGAGATGACAGGGCTGATTTGACTGTATTTACTAGACTACTTTAAAATAATATCAATAATCTCAACATTAGACCTGCTGATCTTCTTGTTCAACACTTGGCCAGCAATACAAACTCTTTGTGTCTGCATGTTGACTTGTGGAAAATGTGATGGCATAACACCTCAGCCCAGGGAAGTGTTGTCACCCACATGAGAATGATTGATTCAAGAAATGAAAATCAGCACTGCTAGGTTACTGTACCAGAAGCTGGAGAAGAGAAGCTTTCGCGGCCCTCTCCCATATGAAATGATTTAAAAACACCCTGGAGTTTGGCTGGATGGACATTTCCTTTGCAAGAAAAAAAGGATCAAATCCCACTCATCCTGATTTTGCCAGATGGCTCTCCACATCGTTATGAGACCAGCAACAGCAATTTCATCACACCGGAGATATTTACAGATGGGCTAAGAGATTTTTATGGCTAAGTTGCTCTACAGATACACACGTCCCAGTTCTCTGTTGTGAAGGATTGAGAATGTCCACACTATTTGTCACACTTTTTGCTCTGGCAACAGTGGAAGCGCTTCTCATGGAGTGCTGTATTACATAGGATCAGATCTTGAGAGCCACTTCCAGTGGTTACTGACTTTTTTTGTTCCATTCCAAACCTTGAGTTACTGAGGTCAAATACAGTGACCCTGGCCTTCATTTGGCATCAAAGAGCGGGATACAGTCTTCATGCACTGTGGGAGCTACAGCTTCAAAAGCCGTAGTGTCAATACACACAGGAAAGCGCCTCCAGCACTTAGTCATTACTAGCTGGGGGAAGGCAGGGTTTTCCTATAGGTTCCCTGTGGGCCCAGGCACAGAGAACAGCAGCAGAGTAGGAGCAGCAGCTGAGGACAGCAAAGGTCATACAGAATGGGGTTTTGTAACCCTTCCAGCCAGCCTGTTCCATTAGGATGCAGGGATTCCTAGGATGCACATAGGAGGGCACACCCTGAGACTTCAGGCACTGCAGCGCTTTGCAGATATGCCCTAAAATAATATTAAGTGTTACTGTGAGGAATTCCTGAGCTATCGGCCACCCACCTCAACTGCCACTCTGACCAAGGATATCATCCAGACATTTATATTCCTTGGAAAAAAACTTTTGTCTTGGCTGCAGCTGGAGGGATAACCACTGCTTTACTGTATGATTTCAGCTACGCTTGTAAGTCTGCCTTCAGTTCACATCACCCAGACCACACTTCTCATACCACACCAAATCGCAGGTAACAAGTCTGCTCACCAGACCTTATACATCACATTTGCCCCTTTAAGCAAGGTCCCACCTCAGCTCCCAGAGGGCTGCCTTTTAGTTTTTGGATCTGGGAATTTTTCAAAACCGCAGGGAAGCTGCTATCAGTAAGCTTCAAACTGACATTGACTTACAAGGTTGCTGGCTGCTGGGCTGTGAGCAGATCGTAGGGCTTGTGGGTTTTTGTTTTGCTGGATCTCAGGGAAGAGGTGATATTTTAAAATGCTTTACTTGACATGTTTTCCTCCCCATACTGTAGTTCTTTGTTTTGTTCCATTTCTATTCTCTGCTAAATTATACAGTACATTGTACTGTCAGTTGCTGAGGTGGCCTAGCTTTAGACACAGATATGTTAATGCAAAGAGAAATCACTGTGGCTATGGGAATGCTGCTGGGAGCTGCATGTCTGAATTAATGTAGTCGTCCATTTCATTTAATATAGAAAAGATCAAGAAAATATAACAGATTTTTTAGAAAGCAACAATAACCTCCTAACCAAAACCAACCAAAGTAATCTGTCACCCTGCAGGAAAGCTCTCCCATCCGAGGAGCATGAAGGTAAATATCTTTTCCATTCACTCCAGCTGTGATCAAAAGTTCTTTAGTAACTGCTTGAATATTCCAGTCCTATTGCCAAGCTCAGATACTTTAAGAGCTGCTGCACACCCTGACATCCCTTCAGGCTCTTATTGGGCAGGGTTAAATCCCATTTTGACTTGGAAGCATTGGTCTGACAACATCAGCTATAGAAGGCAATCCCGGGCTCTTAAATAACAATCGCCAGAAAATATCTGGAACCAGCACTGGTTTGATAAGGGGAAGAACAGAAAGAGGGAAACAAAGGGATATCAGGGCAGCTCATCACAGATGCCTTATTTTGAGACAGCTAAAGAGGGTCCCAAATGATAACTTTATAACATATCCCAATAAAAGAAATAGACATCACTGCTTAACAACATACTTTTCAACTCCACCATTTTGTCAAAGATTTTGGTTGAATGTTCTTTTGTGTGTGTGTTTTTTTTTTTTCCCCTAAACTCTTCAAGCCTTTGTCCACGGCTGCTTCAAACAATGGCAGCTCGTGAGGACGCGGAACAATTAGCACAGTTCTTTTCTGCTTGTTTGCTGCGCTGGGAACAAGCAGGGAGAGCTCAAAGGAAATTCTACTTGAGAATAGCACAGGTGAGAGGAGAGGTGGCACGGAAAGGCTTTTGCAATTACAAGCCAACATTTATTTGCTCTGCAGAGGAAGGGAGAGAATTTTTCTCCCCAGCTAAGACCATGGCTGAAAAGGGAGGCCATTCTCGGTCTATCTATGATGCAAAGTTGAGTTTTCATGCCTCGTTAGAGGGTACCAAGGGCTGAGGAAACGGGGGCATAAAGGCAGTCTCCTCCTGACAAAGCTTTCCCTAAAATTCCTGTTTAGAGTAAACAAAGTTGGAGGTGGGTAAACTCCAAGCAACAGGAGAAGAGACTTGCAGGCTGCAAAAATTCCTCCTAACAATGCCTCAGGATCACATAAACAAGGTTATTAATAGAAACCTGCCTCTCATGCAGCCCTCAAAGGCAGTTTCCTCCCATTCTTTTAACTGCACCAATTCAAGGCAGAGAAGCTCTGCCTTGAGAAAACCTCATTTGATCCCTTCTTGTTTTTATCTTTCCCTCCACTGTATTTCCTCCTGAGACTGCAAGGTCAGAAAAGCCGGAAATCTCTCTGTACCTCTGCGACTGCCAAATTCTGACCAAGAAATACACCCCAGAGAGAGCTCAGCAGCCCACGCACTCCAGTGTGCCATCACATCAGGAGAGCAGAGCGCAGGTGGTGGGGCAGCAGGGCTGTTTGTCACCAACGGCTCACACTAATGAGGGGGAGGGTGGGAGCGGAGACTGCTTTTCCAGTTGCTCCAAACATGCCAGCATTCCTGCTTTGCAGCCACAGAACACTCAGAGGATTTGACCTTGCTTTTCCTGACCCTCCCAGTGAACATCCCAACAGACAGCCCCAAAACACTGTTTTTCCTCTTTCTGGGTTCACAAATCCCAGTGCTTTTGCTTGGAAAAGGCAGAATTTCATGTGCCCCTGGACTTTTCTGAGGAGCTGACATACTCTGAAATAATCAAGTATTTTATACTTCCCAAGCTTTTTGTTTTTTTTTCTTGTTCTATTGTTCCTGAGATTGCAACCATATCCTTTCCCAAAAGTTAATTTGCTCAGTTCCTAGAATTTTAAGAGGGCTAGGGGATAAAGGGAAAAATTTACACAAACTCTGTGATTACCATCCGCCACCACCACACATGTACCTACCACACAGAAAAAACAAGCCTCTACAGTCAGATGAGCATGCAGAACAAGTGAGAAACCATTATTAATATTGCAGAAACAAATGATCAACAGGAACGTCTCTACATCTATCTCTACTTTCAGAAAAGAGTTGGTAAGGTTTGATCCTCTTGAGCAACGACCCAGTCAGAAGGTAAAAGAGAATGCAAACTTAGGACCTGAAGCCATACTTTGACCTGATGGCTTCTTCAAATTCAGACCTAACAAGCTGTCAAAACAGTCTCTGCCCTGAGGTAGAATTCTGATCCAAATCACATACAGAGTAGGCATATGCTCCTTTGCCACTCCACCTATCCATATGCTATCCAGAATATCTGGGCTTTCCAGCTCTGATGTGATACACAGGTTGTTTGAAACTGAAAAACATCTCCTGAGCATACAAAAAGCCTCTTCCAGTACACATGTAAAATGAAGCACAAGCTGCCATTGTCTTTGTCAGTAATAGGACAGCAAAATATATTCAAGGATTCTCAATTTGTCATTACCTCACCATCAGAAGGAACATTCCCAGAGCATTCAGTACTGGGTGAGTAAATAAAAAACAAAGCCATCACTGTTCCGCACAGCATGGCCTTACAGATTCAGGACTCAAGCCTGGCTCTGACCTTCTCTCTTCACAGATCTTACAGACACACCTTAGCAGCTCTGCTGGAAACTGAGAATTGTGCAAGCACAGGAAGAACTTTACAAGTGCAGAACAGGAAGACAGAATCAGGAAATATTTTCACCACTGTATTACTAACTGTTGAGATTCACTTCTACTGCTGTCAATAGACTGAGAACGCTCAAATGACTACAGGACACTTGCACAGGTAACAGTACATATAAGGTTACTATAAACAGTGTAAAGTGGATAAAGTAATAACCCCTAACCCATATAGTAAGATGAAATTTGCCCTCTTCTATTCATCAGTAGTGACCCTGTATTTTCCATACTCTTCTCTGAAACTCTGCTTTTGGGTAGTCTCTGAGACAGACTTATTGTCATATATATATATGTATGTATATATATACACACACATACGGATACACATCATATTTTCATATATCAGTCTGGTTGGTCCTTGCATAACCTACTATAATCACAAGATCCCGTTTGCATAGGAAGTCAAAAAACACAGGATTGCAGGGAAGCCAGGGAGGTTGTGGAGTCTCCTTCTCTGGAGATGTTCAAGACCCGCCTGGACACCTACTTGTGCAACCTGGTGTAGGGAACCTGCTTTGGCAGGAGGGTTGGACTCCATCTCTGGTCCCTTCCAACCCCTACAATTCTGTGAACACTCTGCAGGGGACATAACTTTTAAAAGGAGATACACCTCTGCATTTGTTTCCTTTTCTGTCACATTCTTTATTGATAACAGAAGGTGGGAGAACGTAGGGCGCAAGTAAATCAGCGCAGAGAGAGGTCTGTACATCCAGTTGCAATGTCAATCTGTAGTCGTATTTAATCTTGTCAAACTGTGATCAAGAAGATACGTAGCTAAACAAAGAGGTCAGAGCCTCCCTTACATTAAATATTCAAAATTCAAAAGGACTACTCTCTAGGCACCACTAATGATAAAAATCACAAAGAAGCTCAGGGCGTGCAGAGCAGGCCACGAATTTCCAATGACTGTTCTCTAAGGACAGTGTTACTTATGGCAACTACTACAAAGAACAGTCATGCTGATGGCACTCCTCCAGCAAAATGTTATCAACACTCTACTTCTGTAATTATAATTATACCGTGCCCAAATGCCACAGGGAGATGGTTGCTCTATCAGGAAATGCATAGAAACATATGCTACCATATGGAGGAGACAGTCTACACTGGGCCTGCTTCTCTGTGTGAAGAAGGCCTCCCAGCCCTATTACTGTTTATGAAATAACTCCCCTGGAAGATAAGCTGGGGGGAGTGGGGAGGGGGGAGAGAGGAAGGAAAAAAAGGCAAGGGAAAAAACCTCAAAAAACAAACCTCTAATTTTTGGAGTAAGAACACCAGAAAGGAAGAAAAGCTGTCCCGAGGATTCTGTAGAAGAGATAACAATGTGGACATACTGCATAGCCCTGATTCCTAAACAGAAACTTTGCTTCATTGTAAGAAGCATTACACTGATATACCCTACAATGGAAATTTAAAGTAACTCAAGGCTCGTGCACCACTTAAAGCTCATGTAAAAACTTAATTAAAATGCAGTTGTACCAAACTAAGTGGCTTGATCTCCAGCAGCAGACCAGCCAGTAAATCTTAATTAGAAATCATCAATTTCATGCTAACCAAAACCCATTTACATTTTTATCCTCGGAAAGCAATACCTCTCGTACAGAGGGATTGAGGATTTTCTCAGCTAAAGGATCTCTATTCTCATTCTCCTTCCCAGGTAGGAGGAAACTAAGGGACTCCTTTGTTAATTGTCCTCACACTTAGTGACCTGTTAGAGGACTGGTATAACTACCAGTTGTCAGCAGTCGTTCACATTCGCTGCAGAGCCTCTAAGATGACACTAAGTAAGAATAGTAACAGCTTGCATCAATGCAAAAATCGCAAGCAACAGAACTACTCTGTTCATCATCTCTGTTTTGCAGTCCCAACTAAGAATTTGCCTTTTACCTTATAGTCTGTTAAATTGTATCTTCGAAATTGCTGGGTCTTAGTGCTTTTAACAGCAAAGTCTATCTGCACCTGTGAGATATTCATATGCTGCTCTTAACTGGTGCAGCACAAAATCTGAGAAGTCAAAAACAGTTTCACTACACACACACAACTTAGTTTGAAGGCCTTTTCATAAACCTGTCTTCCCCGGGCATGTATCCATTTCATCTGCAAGACTCCATCAATCAGGATGCAACTGGAGAAGATGGTAAGATAGCTCTCAAAGTTGCAATCTAGAAGGCAGTTGTTACCAGCAAGAGGCACTTAAATCAGCTAGAAATAGATAAAGAGCTGAACAGGATGTAGCAGGGACTGCGCACTCAGTCTTTCTTGATTCCAGTTCAAGTTCTTGACCTGGAACCATCACAAGAGAGCGTGTGATCCAGTTCCAATGGAGAGTGCAGAAACAGTAAGCAACAGCAGCAGGTGGTGAGAGAATCAGGCAGGGGATTCAGTACCAAGGGGGTGATTTTGATGGCAAGTGTGTGACAAAAAATTCCAGCCCTCAGTTGAGCAGACAACTGTTGCTGAATACTGTTAGAAATCCCATTCCAGCTGTTGTCATGAGAAGTCTTTGTGAAGAACCTTTGAAGAAAGAGGGGGCTGCTCT
The DNA here is from genome assembly GCF_019232065.1 of Centrocercus urophasianus. Taxonomy (NCBI): domain Eukaryota; kingdom Metazoa; phylum Chordata; class Aves; order Galliformes; family Phasianidae; genus Centrocercus; species Centrocercus urophasianus. The sequence continues at coordinate 15,303,305 of NW_024884586.1, read as the reverse complement.
TCCAGACATGTCTGTTATTTAAAAAAAAAAAAATGCTCCTGTGACTTGCAGAAGGCTTACATCCACTATTTCCTTCCAGGACTTTCACCTTGCTGTTCACAGATACCAGAACTGAAGAAGTGTGGCAACCTACAGCAATTTGGAGTTCACCAGCTTTCATGACTCACATTCAGTATGCATTTGAAGCGTTCCATATGGCTAGAGTTTTTACTAAAGCTTTTTATTTCTGTACCTCTCTCTGCAAAATTCTCCCATCATATGGATTTTCTGATATCTGATACTACATAAACTAGTATTACTATACTCCTTGAAAGAGCATTTACCTCTTCCTAACTGTTCTACTTTCAGAAAAGCCTGCAGTAGTTTACAATCTCTGAATGCTGCTGCTGAAATTGATTCTGGTATTATTAGAACAACAATAAACATTTTTGCTTTCTATAGGAAAGGACAATCACAGCATCATAGGTATTGAAAGGGACCTCTGAGCATCATCTAGTCCAACAGCACTGCTAAAGCAGGTTCCCTACAGTAAGTTACAGAGGAAAGCATCCAGGTTGGTTTTGAATATCTCCAGAAGAAACACCACAGCCTCCCTGGGCAGCCTGTTCAAGTGCTCTGTAACCCTCCGAAGTATAGAATTTCTCCCTTATATTCACACAGACCTTTCTGTGCTCCAGTTTGTGCACACTGCTGTTTGTCCTGTCGCTCAAACCACTGACAAGAGCCCACTCCCATCCTCTTGACACCTGCCCTTCTGACATTTATAAGCATCGGTAGGATCTCCTCTTTTCCTCCCAAGCCTCTCAGCTAACTGCTACCCTATAACCTTCTGAGGCTACTATTTTGATAAAAACAAAACAAAACCAACAGCAGAACAGGTATGAATCTGTTCCAACAGAGTTATAACAGAACTCTGTTTGTATCTTGTAACATGAATATTGTACTGATCCACTTGGCTTATGGGAATGTTTCTATAAGCTGGCACATTTGATGTTGAGAGCTGTCAGGACTGGAAGCTCTCCTGCAGAGCTTCCCATTAACACACTGTAAGAACAAGTTTTTCCCTGCCCCACACCTCATCTCTGTATCAAACTGTTAGTGGGTGAAACACTCCCCGTCCTGCAGGAGTCTCACAGTATTCTGCATTTGCAGAAAACACACAAGTACTAAAGCAGAGCTGGATGCTGAATTGTTACTCTGTGCCCTGCTCTTGATTGAAAGGACTTAGGCATTTCAATTACAGGTCTGGAATGTAGTCTCCAGAACGACCTACCTCTTGTTTATTGGATGGATGCACTAATAAGCAGAGCTGGACATAAGCCTTTTGATAGAACACTTTTCCATTTGAAAAATGCCAGTTTAACATAATCAAACTATTTCACAGGAATGTACCTTTTTAATTGAATTTTCTGGAAGAAATCAACCCATTTACTCACAAGTTCTCCTGTGTACCTGATCAGTGAGCAGTGTTGAGTGCCTGGCAAACCTAACTCCAGCTAACCTAACTCCACAATAAAGATTTTCCTGGCAGGAAGCCTGGAAGCCAAGGACCCCTGCTTGAGCCAAGGCAACCAGGGCTGCCGAGGCCCAGCTATGTGGCTGCAAGCCCAAAAGAGAGATGATGGCAACTTTGAACCATTTGGACGAGTCTGTTTCATTTCAAACATTCATATAAAATCTTTGTTTCAATCTGAAAATCAAAAAAATTACTGCTTTGGATCTCTTGGAAAACAAATAGTTTTGACGTTAGACCTTCCCCCAGAGTGGAGTTCCATGCTGCAGGCAGACCTACAGTCAAACCTACTGTTTTGATTTCCCCGTTGGTTAGTGTTCACACCCAGAAGTGAGGGAGAAAACAAGAACAGTTCAGCCGGAGTAGAGAAAGCACTTCTGAAGAAAATTGTGCTGATAGCAGCCCATCTGGGCTGGTTTCACAGACAGGTGGTAAGGGAGAGCCACAATGACCTTGCTAGAGGGTTTTTGATTGCTCAGTCTACTGGTGTTGATAGATCATGTGAACATCCAATGCAGAGGGTCAAAAGCCACCAATTACTTAAAAAACCAACCAAAGTGATAAGCAACAAACTGCCAGGCTAAGCAGCATACAACATTAGAGAACAAACATAACAGAGCCACACTCCCTAGTGATCTCTCTGGGGAGCCAGGAGGCTAGCAGATGGGTTTCTGTGAGTGCAGCTGGTGTCCCTGAGTCTACTGGATAGATCTGAGCAGTGTACAGAACTAATCCTACGCCTCCACTTGGATTCTTTCTTCTATAGCATGACTCTTGGTAGAATCTCATCAAACTCTCTGCTGCTAAATCAATCAAATACACTGTCCCTTTCTCCCTGCAAGTCTCCAGGGTTGTAATCCAGCTGTTCCCACAAGTACTCAAGCTGGGTAAAGGACAAACAAGGAGATGGTGGAAGGAGATGAATCTATGCAGTAAGGAGTCCATAAAGGGCAAGTATCAAACTCTACAAAAAACAATACAATGCAGTAAATTGCTGAAAAGGCCTCACTTCTTAATGAGTCTGATCTCAGCCCACAAGCTCTGAAGCCTGAGATTTTCTTCCATTTTTGAATAAATCAGAATTTGAAAAAACACTTATTTCGAGTTTCTTCTTTTAGAGGGGAAGCTTTCTACTGACAATTTCAATTTGTGACCCCTTAGAAATGCACATCTTCTGTCAAGAGACCCAAAGCTCTGCGTAGATTTCAAAGATTCAGTGCCAGAACCTCCCTTTCTTCCCTCTCAAATGCATAGTTAAAAATGAAATGTTACTAATAATGTTGGTGGCAGCTCTGACTACACACGTGTAGTAGAGGGAGAAGAGTGAAGAAGAAGAAGGTAATAATTTTTCCAATCCTGACTTCAAACTCTTTTGCAGTAAGAACTTTCTAGTAAACTTACTTACAAATTGGTCAAGAGGGTGAAAATTTTGCAAAGATTTTTTAGAAGATTCAAGCATTCAACGTTTCCTACAGTTTGCCAAAAAGAGAATGAGTAACCTGGAGCATTCTTACAGAATCATTCATAACTATCTGCAAAGTCTTCAGCCATAGCTGACTTTTACCTTAATTTCCAAATTGAAACAGTACTGGCTGCTAATGCACTTTTTCACCCTTCAGTAACACACACCCATGCAAGATAAAGCTGAGAGTAAAAGGATAAGACACCCTGCTGGTCCTTGGTTGCAGGAGGATTAGGTACTAACATAATCACAGAAAACATGGTGTACTGAGCATGTTGACAGAGCGATGGACAGAGAGAAGGAATGAATTGGAAGTAAGTCTCAGGGCAAAGGAGAACGCAAGCCATAATGGTGGGGAGTTAAAGATTCAGAAGTACCACCACTTTGTCATCTTACTCTCTTCCTTTTATTAGGATGCTTCTACAACGTGGGACCAGGTTTATGATGGAAATTCATACTTCAGATGCATTCCTTCTGTTGACCCTTAGAAGCAGTGAGATTACTTCTGATAAGATCTTTACAGTATCATGCAAAACATCACTAGGAACACCAATAATCATACATAGGAAAAGGCTGACTCACCCCACTACAAAGAGAGTCTCTAGCTACACCTTCACAGGAAATAGTCTTCATCCAGAAAACGTTCAATCCTTCAGAAGCTAGCCCTTAAATGAGCCCAGGAAGGGGTGGACCCTTGGTCATAAGGGAAACACAGGTAAACTGCTTACACCTGTTCTTCCTGGGTTGGCTACTTCCTCTCCCCAGGTGCTCCATCATCAGTTCAGGCTGTGACGTAACAGTTCCTTTACATCTTCTCACTTCTCATCACACTAGAAAGTCACTGCTTGAGACTACATCTTTCTTCCTGTCAGAAAACTGCTATCCCAAGTAGAGCCTACCAAAAGCTTGTTGAAGATTCAGACTAGGAAGTAAATGCAAAAATGTGGAAGTAGGGAGGGAAACTCAAGCTCATGATAACAGAAGACTGGGTTCAGAGGTTCTGACTGGCTGCTTTATCACTGGCCTAATTCAAAAGCAGCTAGTAGTTCTTTCCACTCGCAGTCTTTTCACAAAACTTAAAATGCAAAGCAAGCAAATCCAAAGAGAACTCTTGGAATGCCAGGTCAGAACAGAGATGTGAAAGTTATCTTTCAAAGAGGCTTCAAAGGCTGGCACAGACTTAGAGGCAGTGTCTGAGGAATAGTTCAGTCAAACTGGCAGTCTCAAATCTCACCTTTGATAGACCTTAGCTCATTCTAGACCCATGCTTTTTGCTGAACAAAAAGCATAATATCTTGTTAATAATGAATAGCCCTGTGTCTCCTGTACTTAACACTGGAGCTTTGAAAAGATCCACAGCACTTTATAAATTATCTATTGCAGCTGATTCAGGGCCCACTGGGAGTGTTCTTGAAGCAAGCATCTTGCTTGCCTATAATGGAATCATACCATTAATGCAATTTCAATTAGACATACATTATAGTGCGCAGGTGCCTAAGAAAATAGTGTGCAGAAGGCCTCCTCCAGGGACCATGTCCTGGAGAAAAGGTGTGTTAGTGGGAAATTTTCCAAGGGGTCCTAAAATTGCAGCAAAAAGGTGCTGAAGAAATAAGTGAACTACCATACTAGAGCAGAACAAAGAATGTGTCCGTAAGGAAGAGAAGGGAGGAGGAGAGGAGGGGAAGGAAAGGATCTTCAATTGCTGGCTTAATTTCAAACTTCCACCTTTTCTGGTTATAAAGTGAAGAATTCTCCCACAAGTTCTCCAATAACTTGAATAACAATGAAAAACCATTCTTACCAGCTTCTGACGCTGTACTCATGTTCCCTTTTGAAAACTGTCTGGCTGTCATCAATGGCATTCAGTGGTCTCTCACTTTGGCTGAGACTCTGAGCCAGCTGGGTTCCTGCAGAAGAAACAGACGCTCACCATCGCATAGCAGTCCCAGCTCCCAGGGAGCTGGCACCAATAAAGGGTGATCATGGTGTGATACTTTGCCAGCTTTCTAGCCAAACAAAACCAGTGCTAGCCTCCCTGGATCGCAGGGTATCAAAATCTCGTTTAAATCTACATCAACCTAAGTTTTTCCAGTTTACCGCTTAGGATGCCATCGTGCACCCAACCTGATACACAAGGACCCTTTCTGTGAATGCTGTTGATAACCCAGGGGAACTATGAGAACATGGTCACTATCAGCTTTTTCTCCTCTCTGCAAGACAGTACTTGAGGCATCTAATTAATGTCAATTATGGTTGATGTTTTTCTGAGAGTGAATTGAATTGAATGAAAGATCTACTAATTTGTTTCATGCAGGACATACCAAGAAATATCAGACACTAATAACTACCAGTCACTGCTGAGCAGAACTGCATTTGAAATGACAAGTTACAGATAAAAAATTCCCCATCTTTTCTGCTATCTTGCCTCCTACTGATTACCCCTATTAATAAATTCTTACACTAGTGGCAAAAACATGAGTCAGATTGAACTCATGTAATGATAATACTAGTCTAAAAGAAACCTTGCCATCAATTCATTGAGGATTTTTCTCAACAATTTAGCCAAAAACCCTCTGCAGCCTGGTCTTTCTTCTGCCACGTCTCTAGCAGCCAACAGCTGGGATCTTCTAGCTGCAAACAAACAACTTGAGCTTGAGATCAAATTCAGAGTCCTAGTCATAGGGCCATTAACAACACAGATTCTCAGAGTCCACTCAGGAGGGGTTTCAGCACATCTGGAGAAATTTATTGAAACTCTACAAGATTATCCTTGGCACTCCTAAACCCTGAACCTTTGTGCTGAACACACACAAACACTTGAAACAAGACGGTGGTGTGATTTCCCAGCAGCAATGAATACTTCTGCAGCTTGGGTTAACAATGCCAGCCTGCCCATAAGGGGTGTCTTTATACTAATTTTCTGCTCCCAATGACCTGTTTACCTCCATTGTGCACATTGTTATGTCACCAATGCTTTCCACATGACTACTATAAGATGCAGAGCCCTGACCATTAGCCAGAGGAAAAGGTCAAAGAGAAAGAACAACTTGGACACACCAAAGGTGCTGAGTGCCTGACCTCCTTTCGAATTAAGCAGTGGTAACTCATCCAGGCTCCAGAATTTGCGCACCCTTCACAGGCTTGGAATTCTTGACCTGGTGAAATAGTGCCAGTGGGACATAACAGCAAATGATGCCAGCTCACCTCTCCTCTCTAACTCACAGATCAAAAACGAAAAGCTGATTAGACAGAAACAAAACTTTCTCACTTCCGTCTCTTTCTACCGTTGAAAAAATAAGCATAAACTCCAAAAGCAGAAGAACATCCTGGCCAGCATGGCATTTATCCCGGACTTTCAGAAAGTGAGGAAGTAGAAGGGTGGAAGTGGAGGGGTGACATGGCAGAAAGATCTGTTCTCCATTGAAAGTTTAGAGGAGCATTTCAGAAAGCCAAAGAAAAGGTTATTTTAATTGCAGCCCCCTACATAGCAAATGTAAGTCAGATGGTTTGTTTCTTAGTTACCTTTCATTGACCACTTAAAAGTAACAATCCAAGTGGAATGGAATGGAACAGTTCAGTTGGAAGGGATCTACAAACATCATTAGGTCCAACTACCTGACCTCTTCAGGACTAACCAAAAGTTAAAGCACGCTGATGAGAGCATTATCCAGTGAGATCAATTTAGCTTGAATTAACATTGAGAGAAGCCATGCCTATGGCTGTGCTTCATGTTTCCTGTTTGGACATACACGGGGAGATATCTCTTTTAGTCTGCACAGCTTGTCTCTGAGCAGCCCTGCAGATCCCTTCCTCAGCACCAACACTCTGTGAGAAATCCAAAGCGGCTGCAGTGGATGAAATCGTCTCTCATCAGCAGCCCCACGGAATGGGCTGCACCTCTGACAGTGCATCCTGCTGGCCTTGAGGGATAATTCATGTGCAAGGCTCCAGATTTAATTAGAAGGCTTCCAATTTTAACACTACCAAAGGATTAAAATAATTGGAAAAAGTAGGCAAGCTGTGTGCCCTTGAGGCTCGACAAGCAGCAGGGGTAAGTGAGAGGGATACAGCCCAGGCAAGATGGAAAATTCCACTGGTTCCCAAACTCTCTGCACTTAACCCCAAGTATTTTGCAGACTGTTAATTTAATCTGCAGCCCTCCCCCAGCTAACCTCAAGGCTCACGAAGGGCTGAGGTTATCACCTCATTTCCGAAACTGTTTGTGGAGGGAAACAGCTGGAGCTGTCCAGCTGTTCCCCCAAATAAAGGAAATGAATGAAGAGGAAGTCCTGTGAGTGCGCATGTGGAGAGGTGACTCCGTAAGTGTTGAGGGCAACTGCAAAAGAGGGGGATCCTCCTAAGGAAGCGTCTTTAGCAGAACGTGTGTTTGGATAGGGACTGCAGCAAACAGTTGGCATGAGGAGTTTGCCTGCCATGCTTGCAGAAGGAAGGCAAGGGAGGCTCAGAGGAGGCAGGATGGAACTGAACCGAGGAAAGGTGGCAGAGGCTGTGCTCACAGGTGAGAGGTGTGAGAAGCGTAGGACACTGCTCATGAAGTACTGAGGTGCTCCAAACATCAGCTTAGCATCCATACAGCAAGAGAGATTTGTTTGTTGACCCAGAATACAAGTTGCATGCAGAGCTGAGCCATCTGCAGCAAGACCATTCAGGATCTGGTGTTCCCTTAACTCTCCTATAAGACCTTGCATTACTGCAAATGAATGAAATAGAAGCATGGTTTCCATACAGCATCCGGCCAAATCAGAGACTGATTGTGCCTGGTTCCGTTCTGCAGCTCAGCAAACACACTTTGGGTCATTATTCTGGGGCCAATTCTCACACTATTCCAGTCCTGTCTTGTGTGAGATTCAGTCCTAAACATTCATTCCTATTCCAGTCCAATCTCAGGGAAGTAAAACTACTGACTTTAGTAAAATTGCATGAATAATGCTGGAGGAGTCTACACAGCAGGACATTTTTTTAAGAGGATCAAATAAACTCTTTTGACCTGACTCTTTTAAACTCTTTTAACAAAACTTAATCCAAAAACTCCAGAAGTGAATTGCACACTTTCATTGCCTCCTTGCCTGCTGACTGTTTCAAGACAACTCAGGTTTGGCAATGGGAGGTTTATACCTTCTGCTCCTAATAGCTGGTGGTGAGTACAGACTGCTTCAGCTCATGTGCAACTCCAACGAAAAGAACAGTGAGAGCCCACGCAAGTGTCTCTAAGTACAGAGAAAGCCAGGATCTCCCCTACTTTGAGCAACTGAGGAGGCAGTTTGGTGCACCAGACTGCTGCATTTCTCCAGGACCTACAGATTTTAGGGGTGTTTAAATGGCTTTTCAGAAAGCTTTGGAGAATCACAGAATAATAACATTTTGCTCCATCCGCACTTTTAATTCTCTCTGGCTACAAACATCTATGCCATTTTTCCTTTAATCCTCAATTTGTCTCATGTTCCTCCTAATTATAGTTTGGAGGAATTACAGACAGACTGGATTCCAGTGAGAGTGCATGGCTCCAGAAGGAAGGAACAGAATAGTTTGCCTTTCCTCAGCAGAGTCTACTGGTTAAGAGGATGGGGAGAAGTCCCTTTAACAAAAAATGTGCCTTGATTTCCTAATTTGAAACAGCAGAAAGAAGAATGGCTCAAAAACAAGCAAACTAATGACAAAACAAACCATTAAAATGTATTGGCATACTGAAATCTCAAACTTTGAGTGACCCACAGAAGGTGACCAAGTAGCAAGAGTCTCTTAAAATCCTCTGTAGCAAGTGGTGGTTAAAGATGGAATGTGAGAAATTTGCTTTACATTTGCTTGAACAAAATCTGCCACATAAGTCCATGCATAATGATCTCTAATTTCATCCAAAAGTTCCAGTATCCTTGAAAATTCCAGCACCTTCTAGAGGCATAAGAATTTTTTGAGGAACCAGTGAGGTTCCTCAGGTAGAAATGCTACTAAGTTAGGGAGCCTGATCATGGGCTAAGGCTAGATTGTCCCTTAAACTCATGTAGTCTGATTCCACGTGCTACAAGAGATACAACTTTGGCAAAATGATTCCATCTACATATGCAGTGGTTACTGGATGAGGTTTGCAATACCATTAGGGTTAGCTCACGCAGCTCACCGCAAACTAATGATGTGCAGAGGGTTCCTTCCTATGAAAGCTTGGACCTACAAGCAAACGTCTTGTCTCTGAGATTCTTCTTTACCAAGCAAAACTTCATCTGGAAATGTGGGAGGAAAATGTGTCGTATGTGAGACAGATGCAAGACTCTGCTGCTGGAATCTGGGCTTGCTGCAGAATCCCATGTTCCAAGGCACAAGCTCATTCAATGACAAACCATCACCACGCCATCTCCATAAACTGTGATTAGCCACAGTTTCATTCCTAGCATTCTTGGAAATGTCAGAACCACAAATCACCTTTATTGACTTGTTAATAAATTACAGGTGTTTTTCTGTATATCCTGGATGATTAAAACACACGTTGCCCCTTTCTCCCCTCCCATGTTCACCCCAGCACACTAATACAGACTGAGAAATATTCCCAAGAAATCCTGTTGCCGGATATTGTCTCTCTATCCTCCTGTTGATGACCCTGGCACACAGAAATCCAAAACAATGTAAATAGTCTATATAAGAGTATAGGCTACAGCCCATTCTTTAAACTTTTGAAGCCATGAAGTCCTATTTCTCTGCAGCCAGAGAGCAACTTTTGATGATATGCCAAGTTGTGACTGGAGCTGGATGGAATTTTTAATTCAAAGTTGTTTTTAGCCTGTTTTACTAAGGAAACAGGGCGTAGGAAACTCAGATCTCCTTTTGTCCTTTTACTATTCCAACAAAACTTTTGGTTTTGCTGGCCAGGGTAAATCAAAGGGAAGAGGGCTTTTTGGTCTCAAACTATGCATCTTGTATAAGTTTCATAACCATTGGCTGGGCAGAGGAGAGGAAATTTGTGCACCCATTGTATAAAAGAAAAAGCTGCAGTGTAAGCTTGTGACTTAGCGAATACCGAAGATTCCATAGCAGAGAATACTGAGAAAACCTTTGAAAGCTTCTTATGTTTATCACACATCAAAGAATTCTGTCAATCTCAAGAGAATCTCAGGAAGCCAGGCATCGCTAGTCCACGTGGCAGTTTGTTTCACTAGATTGATCTTCAGAGCCATAGTGATAACTAAAAACAGATTTTCACAGAATTTGGTATTTTTAGTGATTTTGTTGATGCTGTATTGCTGGCGTTCTTAGGTTACTGGGGCAGCATGTAGACATGTGGCCCTCAGCAATCTGATCTAGTACTTGATCTCGTGCAGGCAGCCCTACCTGTGACAGGGGGCCAAAACTTAACACTTGATGTCCCTTTCAACCCAAGGTTCTCTGATTCTATGATCTTTATTTGAAAAAAATAAACAACAACAAAAAACCAGGTAATTTTACACAGTCAGACCTGAAACTGGCACTAGGCACACTGGCTTCTGCCCACTCAGCGCTCTGCAGTGTCTCTGTGTAGTAGCTCCTTGCTTGTTGGAGATCCACCTGTTCTCCTTTACAGGAAAAGCTGTTTACCATAGGTCTGTTTTTACACACATACTGCTTCTTACTGAGTGTAACAGAGCCTGTGGGAGCTACTGTATGGAAATAATAGATTCGCCAACCAAACAGTGAAGAATATGATATCAGCCCATGTGGAAATCAGCATCACAGTAATTCTGAAAATGCTGATGCACAGCTTCAGCTTGCAGCTGGCTTTGACACCTACAGCCCCACTGTTGCATGTACCTGTGACCCCACGTGCTTTCACTCTGGCACACAACATTTACACACATACAAGCACCAACATGATTGCTACAAGATGCATTCCAGCCCTGTAGCAGTGATAACAGGTTTTGGGCTTGCTACCATTTCCGTGAATAGTATATAGGCTTATCTCTTTAGAAAGAGTATTGCTCTAACCTTAGAGCACGAGACCTTGTGTAACACTTAAGCCTCCATAGGAAATGTCAGGATATTCCTACCATCACAGGGTATAGTTCACAATGCAAAATAGACAATATGTAAGCTAGTGCTGGAGCTGTGCCTGTGACCATTTCCCTCTCAAGCCTGTCCATTCTCAAAACATTCATCAGTATCAAACAACTCTGGGTGTCTGACCTGAATCCAATAGGCCATTTAACCTGAAATCCGCGTAGCAGAGAGCTTTCTAAATACATGCAGAGGAGGGCACTTTGAAGCCAAACACAAGAAAAGGATGTCCTTAGGATTCATGGGACTCAAACTCCTAAGAGAGAATCCTTGGACTCCATACTCGAGCAATTGCAGCATCTCCAGCAAAAGGCAATGACAAAGCAGCAATATTCCCCAGATTTCAATTTGCTTTGCCAGTTCCCCGTTCCGCTGGCATTAAAGGCAAATAATGCCACAGCCACAGAAAGAAGAAAATGTGTGAAAGAAAGCCTAGCTGAACTACCTGAAAACCATTTCACACGTGAAGGGTTGAAGAGCCTTAAATTTATGCAACACAAGGAGCCAAATGACAACTGTGAGATACTCCGAGAGGTTCATCAATTGCCAGATGTGAAATTATGCTGGTTCACCTGGCAGGCCCAATCCCTCCCACCTGGAATAGAAAGCAGTAGTGCCTGGATTAACCACTTTGCTCAAATTGTCTCATTCTTTTCAGCTGGATGGAGGATTTAGTTCTTGCTCACTTTTGAGTCAACCCTATGTTCCTACTATACAGGTTGCTCTACAGGAAAGGAGGTGGCTAGGGCCTCTGGGAGGAAATACTGAGGGAAATTTCTGCTTCCCCATCTATGCAGTTAACACCCATCTGTTGCTGTGCACTGCCCACAGCTCCCTGCAGCCTCTCTGCCACAGGGGCTCCAAGCTTTGGCACAGTAAGTGAGAGTAAATACTACAGTCATTCACATGCTTCCCTTCCCCCACTCTGGCCATAATTGAAACCACATGAGGAACATATGACACAGGAGAAGATCACAGGGAAGCACAAAGCTATGCAAACAGCCACCGAGCTGATGGCCTGAGAGCCTGGCAGCTGTCTCACACCTCCCTGCTGCCAGAAAGCCATGCTGCCTCCAGCAATCATAAGCACAGGCTGCATGCACCTCCTGCCACTGCTGCCAGGAGGCAAGACAGAAGCACACTGAAAGCAAGTGCAGCAGGGAGGCTGAAGCCTAAACAATTTTCAAAACATGAGCTAATGTTTCAGTTTGAGAGTGCAAAACTAGTAGTAGCACAGGCAAGGCTCATTGTTACTGCTCCAAGCATCAGCCCCATCTCCTGCCATCTCCATCTGTACCTCAGGGCCAGCCCTGCTGAGCAGCAAAGGCAGAAAAGGTGAGTGGTTCCTCTGCTCCCAGCCTGTCCTTGCTGGGAGACAATCTGCCCCCCTCCGCCTCACAGAGGGTACAGTTGGTGTGAGCCTTCAAGCTGACACTCATTTTATCCTGACCCAAAAACACAAAAGAAAGAATCTGTTCAAACTTTCCAAAACAATTAAACTTCAAACAGAGACCAAGCCTGCAGCTTTTCAGGCAGAAAGCAGATGTTTTCAAAGCTCTGAACATGCATTGAAACAGGGCTTACAAAGTCCTGAAGGAACCACGTAACTACCTTTACAAAGCCACCACGCTGAAAAGGGAATTAACATCCACAGGAAGAGATGGCCCACGGGGTACAGCTGACCTACAATGGTGAATATGATTCTCTAAAGAGTGTGTGCCAAATGGCCAAGAAAGAATTGACTCTAGTAAAATTATAAGTGGGTTAGTATAGTTCACCGAAGAAAGGCTGTCACCATCACAGTTGCCTCTAATACACAGTCTTCACATATCCTTCCCCATTCACACAGTTTTCAAGAGAAAGTGAGGAGAAATAGCTGTGACTCAATCACAGTAGGGTACGAGAAAACATATCTGCATGTGTATGTGGGGGTTTGGATGTGCATGCATATAACCATGCATGCCATATGGCTGCTCTTCCCACTACTTTTTTGTTTCTTTCAGTGGAATATTGACCTCAGATGACACTCTTGGTGGGTCCTCTCATTCAGTAATGTGAAGGAGCTCACACATCTTCCTTGGAATCTCCAGTGAATTATGGAGGAATGATGTTTTAGTATTAGTGCTCAGAGCCCTGAGGCTTCAGAGCTCTGTTCGCAGCACAGTTGCTGCCTTCCTGTGTGCCACACTGAGAAACACCTCAGTGCTCTTCCCCTTTATTTCATTCTGCAAAATAGAAACAATAGCATACACTTATGAAGAGCACTGTCTGCAGCTCCTGAGAGCTTTGAAATCTTCAAAAAGAAACAGGTCATGGGAGAAATAATTTTTTAAGTTATTTTGAAGGGCTAATTGATAAAAATGATGCCAAAAGATGCAGGAAAAAATTAAAGTAGGGATCAGTTTGTAAAATATACTGCAAAATGAAGAAAATGTGAATTTTATTAACTGAAGTCCATCAATTCAAGTAACCTTGGAAGTGAAGCAACACTGGAAACAAGAAAGATGATTCTGTATTGATCATGGGATTCATTATAATTTTTCAGTGTATGCATTTGAAAGATGTGATGTCTACAGAAGTGCTCCCTAATGTATAAAATCCAGTAGCTGCCACTCTCAATTAAATATAGTTAATGAGATCTCTGTTCACCCTATAGAGAAATGAGTTATTTCTCCATAGCTCATTGAAAATGGAGTTAAAACATGGCTGGGATTTTAATTGGTTATTGTGGATATCACCAGGATATGTCTCTTATGGTCTGTCTTGAGTATACGAGGTTCATAAAATCCAATAAGGCATTTAAACAAAATTCAATAGATGCCTGAGGCCCTGGGCTGTAATACCAAAACATAAAGCAGGCATACACAGAAATGGCAATTGATAGGGCATCCCTTACTGACTACACATGACAAAGGAAGGGTAAAGCAGCTTTCTCAGCTAGACTCCTCTCCCCTAGACGTAGTAGGACATGGGTCTTATCCCATGTCAAAGTAGTGCAAGAGAAACAAGGTAGAGCTATCATGCTGTCACGTGCCAGAAAAAGGAGGAAGTGTCTTCTGGGAGCTGCCAAGGGCCAGTGATTTGCTTCTTCCTTTACAAAGGACCTGGAGGAAGAGAAGGGCTATCAAGGTGATTCTAGCAACTGGAGGCTGAAAAAAATGTGGTTGCTAATGGTGATAATTAAGGCTATGTCATTTCCTACAGTTTTCTGGTCAGAGATTTTTCTGTTCTGGTTTTAAATGAACAATTAAAGCTTACCCCTCACCCCTCTGTGGGAGATTTTTTCATAAGGTGACAGTGGAAGGTGGTCTCAGCTGAAATTCCTCTTTGCTTTATGCTACGCCCAGGCTGTCAGTCCATGCCAAAAACATACTGGCCTCCTACAGCAGCTTGCTGAGAGCTCTTTCTCCTCTGGAAAGAAGGCAGGAAGAAAGAAGAAATGGGGAATCCCTACCTGGCTTGGCTGGGAAATTTTCTCCTGGTCACCATTTATGAGGGAACAAGAGAAAAGCAGAAAACAACAAAAAAAAAGACAGAAACAACATAGCAAATTCAGCACATTTTTCATCTCAAAGGGTCTAAAAATACTCTGGAATTATTGAGCTGAAAATCACAGTTATGATAAAGTGGAAATGATCCCATCAGGCAAGACAGGCCAGCTGTATCATTACTGTTGCTGGGCTGAATCCTCTGAGAGACCATTACACCATCAGCTGAGCAATTACAGAGTCTGACTGCACTCCCTGCAATAACTATCCTTAAGTGGGCACTGGCCTAAAGGATCACGCAGCAGCCAGACCAAAATCTGAGCTGAGCAGCTAGGAATGGGGGGCAGAGGAAGAAGAAATGCCGTGGGGCTATACACTGAGTTTTTCCACTGCTGTAAATTAAATACTAGCAGTGTTCACTCACCTGTCTCTTGTACTGATTTCCTATTGATCCTCTTATTTGGAGCTCTCCTCAAAGCACAGCTTTGATCCACACAGAGCACCAGCCCCCAGGCTCCCTGTCTAATCTGCGTGATTCTTAAAAGCTTCTGAACTTCTCAGCTGCACCCTGAATTTGGCTCCAGAGCTGTAGAGCTCCAGAGCTCTGCCTATTGCCACAGGATGTGCTGTGTTCACAGATGCTGGCAGCAGCCGGTTAGCCTGCATTGGGCTGGCCAGCTAACAAGGAACCACAAGTTACAGATGGCAGCAGTAGCACGTCTCATCCTGCTGTAACTAAAGTGAACTTCCACTGTGATTAGGTCAGTTGGCTCTTCTTACAGCTAAGCTAAGTTTAGGCCTTTTTCTTTTCTCCTCTGCTACTGGGTCAAGTCTTCTTTGCAGTTCCTGTTGAGAAATTCCCTACCACATCAACTTCATATCGTTCCTTTCTCTCTAGCTGGTGGGATGGTTCTGTTCTTCAACGTGATATAGCTGCACTTTTGGGGATTACTTTGTTTTATTTGGCATGGAGGGGGCTGCTGTACAGTAAAGGGAAGGCACGGAAATGGAGCTGCTGATTCATTGCAGCTGTTCAAACAATCCAACCACTTCATCCTCTCCTTTTCTTCCAAAAGCCCCACTCAGCGTTTCAAGGCTTGCCTGGGCTCCTGCTTGTTTGTCTTCTCCTGTGCCTTAAGAATGGTGGCAGCAGAAGCATGCTCTTGGCTTGCATCTCTCCAAGCCCATCCCTTGGTCCTGCAGAGAATCTTGAGCTTGGAGTCAGAATGGATATACATTACTGGCACTTCTGCTCACCTCGCTCCGAGTTTCGTAGTATCTAATTCAGGGGCTGAATGCAAATTGAGTTTTCTGCATTACCTGGGGTTGTTTTCTAGAGAGGAAATAGGTATCTGGAAAAAAGGAAGAGGAAAAGAGGAAAAAAGGTATCTGGAGGGGCCAACTCAGCAAAATATCCTAGAATTAATCACTCTGTGTCAGGGGCATTCCTGTCTTTTCTTGAGGAAAATTTTGACTTCAAATAGTGGTTGGGAAGAAAAATATAGCGGCAGGATGAGCAAGAGAAGTCATTCTTATACAAGTAATGGGATATGACTTGGCCTACAGAATGCCAGAAACTCCACACATTTCCAGAATCAGCATCTCCTGAGACCAACAGATAGTTATGGTATGTAGAGCACGGAGTCCTATCTCACAAGTCTAGGGAGGTGAATAAATAGTTTCAGAGACAAAGCTTGGTATGTGTGCAACCAGGGCTATTGAAATGGTTGACTGCAAGAGCAAGGGGGATTAAGATTTATTTACACAGTCCCCATGTTTCTATGAGGTGAATTATGTGACCTAAGATTTGTTAGCTTTTAGGAAGATCAGGGTAACTCTGAGGCAGGACAACAAAGGATTACATTAATTTAAAAGGCATTGTATGGCATGGACTGGCAATTCAGAAACACTGAGAACAGCTGTAGTGCATTTACAGAAGCTGTTGTCTAACAGATGATTAAATACTTTTAAATCTCTGGATCCTGTTTCTGTTCTGGATCTGAACAATGTCATGCAAGTCATTCGGTCACTTCTGTTTTCCTCTTGCCTTTTTTTTTGTCTTAGCTGAAAAGTGGCCAGGTTTAGTATATTTGAATAACACCTGCTTTACCAGCATCATGTACTTCATCAGCAACTCCTGACACTTTGTTAGTTATGATAACTGAATGTGTTTCCTAGTGACTGGTATTGTTAGGAACAAATGGGAGAAGCAGACTTATGAGGATGCTAGGTGACAGAAGGATAAACAGCTCCAGTTAAGTGTGCAGGATAAGCTAGGACCATCAAATTGACACAATATTTATGCTTTTCCCACTAAAGATTATTATCATCTTTAGATCACATGCAAGGGCTGGATGGAGTCAAAATACTATCTAGTAAGGCCAAAAGGAGACTTCTTACGTGCAAATGTGGTTTGGGACACAATTTCCCAAGTACTTGGCGTCCTTCCTTATTGACATGAGAAGGAACGCATGTGGAACCTGAGCTCTGCATGGGAAACTAGTGCATAGCTTTGGGGCCTAGAAGAATGAAGTTATGTGCTGAAACCAATCTCACACATGGAAGACCTCTGGGAAAGAAGGCAGAAGCCAGGGAATGTTGAGAACATGCTCAGCGTTGCCTTTTCCTAAGGACTGGTGTCTGGTTTTCATCAAGAAGTGACCATTTTTCAGCAAGCTGTAAGCTCTCCTCATGGATAAGAGGATAGTAATGGGTATTACTTACCTCAAATACTGAAATTTTTGATGTAGCTTCCTCATATAGCGTCCTGTAGTCAAACTGATGAGATTTGGATTGAATGGGTGGAATATGAAGTAGGTGGAAAACAGCAAGAATCTCCAGGATCATAGGGTTGTGAGCAATGCTGTATGTTCTATCTGATATCTGGTAACTAGTGGTCCCTGACAATCAGTCATGGGATAATGCTTTTTAATATCAAGTGTTATCTGTTAATGACATGGCCTTTGGGACAGAGTGCACCTCTGTCTGTTGATTGTACCAAATCTGTAAAAAGCAGTGTGATACAGGACAGAATCTTTATTCAAACAGACATCAACAGATGACAAAAAATGCTTCAAGTGAACCCGAAGGAGTTTCAAGAAAGACAAATTCAATGTCCTGCAATGGGTATAGAATAATCCCATGCGAAACCTATAGAGAGTCTGTATTGTGAGACTAAGCTTTCTACAGCACTATCTTCCTCTTAATGGTCTACCAGGAAGGCCATTTCCTGAGCACATGGGAAAACTGGCTTATGTTACTTTCTTTGTTTTGTGGAATGAGAGGCTTACAAATCCATGAGGCTTTCAGCAGACTTGGGAAGGCCAGGTGTACCTTTGTTTTCCCTAGGAAACCTCCCCAAAGTGCAGCAATCGAAAATGCATGCCACAGATGAATGCTGACTCTTGACTGCTCCGCAGTGGGCTGGGCAGCATGGAAGGAGATGGGCTTGATCCTGCAGCAGGATGACAGCTAAATTTGCCTCTTTCTTCTGAATGTGTGAAACAGCAGCCATGACCCCACCAGTATGTCTATTTTATCTCAGTCTGCACTAGCTTAGCTGGAGAGCTGAGAAACTATTTAAAAGAATGCTATTCTTCTGACCTACTGCCTGCAGGCTTCTTTCTGGGCAAATAGCACATCTCCCAGGGCAGTAATGCAGCCAAAATGGATACTGAACCAGAGCTATTATCTCAGAAATTACAACATCTTTATTATCACCATTATGACAAACTATGTAAGCCACAGTAGAATCAGGCCCACAGATATTTATCTAAATTTATACAACTACATTACTATTTTTGGTAGGAGAGGAATCAAAAGGAGTTGTACACCCTATCCCAAGCCTTCCCTATGTCTGTCTCACTTTGCCAGAGGTTAGGCTGGTATATAGATGGTATATACCCCACTCCTCCACAGCTGCTTCACCCTTCTTGCACCAGTTGTTAGGGAGAGTTTAAAAAAATCAGTGAAAGCTTGGCTGAGAAAGAAATTAAATTATGTCAGGATTGGTGGGATCCCACCCAGTGTGGAAACAGGCATCTGAATGTAACAAACAATTTGGGATTAAATTGCACACTTGGTTCCATATGATTGACTTCCCCAGAATTGTACTGACAGAAATGAAAACAGAACTGAACTCCTCAGATTTCAATTAAGTAGATAAGTCATTGTCTATGCCTCCCTCCTGGTTACTTTGAGAGAAAAAAAAAAAGTCCATTATTAACTTACAAGGGTTGTCAGACTTGGAATTCTGCAGTTGTCAAGTTCTGTAATGTAATATACACCCAGAAAAGATATTGTCAAACCTAAATGCAAACGTGACGTGAATGAGAGGACTGAGAGAGCTGAATGCACCAAGCACAAGCCCCTTAGCTGCTGCCCCAATAACCTACCTCGAGGTAATGCTCCCAGTTTTATCAGCTTTTACAGTTTTATTTTGTTTCAGAGAGCACTTTATGTGCAATTGCACACTATAGGCTAGTCGCTATCAGTAGCTGACCACAACAATCCAGCCCAGAGTATTTCAGAAGGTATGTTGCTATGAGTGTCTCAAACTGCACGTTATGAAAGCTCTCTGCAGACTCATTTGGCCTATTTACCTCATGTTGCAGTGCATATTTAAATTTAAATGGCAGCTAAAAGCCCAGGGTGCTGACCTAATCATCACTCAAGTATTTTTTCCATTGCTTTTCTCTTTCTGCTGCTGCTATAGTAAATTAGCTTGCTGTGTAATGGGTTCGGGGTTGGTTTTTTTCCCCTCCAACACCCCCAATACACATGAGAAGCATCAAAGGGCAGGAAAGAATACACTACTCAGCAGAATGGTGCTTTCATGTTCTTCACAAATAACAAAGCAAATGTAGCAGAATTATGTCAGCAATGCAGTGTACCACCAAACCCAATACTTTATCCATCAGGAGAAAATGTTTTAACTCCTGTTTTTTGTTCTATTTTTTATTCTGCTATAGAGAAAACCCAAATTTTATTAATTTTCTCTGAAGTTCTTATATTTCTCACTTTCAGGAAGCAGCAATTCCAAGACTGTGTAACATTGTTCTGAACATGTTTTCACAATATTTCAGGATATGAGAGGAACTATGACAACTGCTAACATAAAGCATAATAGAATAATGGAAATACTCTATTACATTTAATCACTAAGGGCACCTGCTACTTAGTACTGATTGAAGCAACTTATCTTAATTTCTAGATCAAGTGCTTTCTGTTAGTGCTTTAATGAAACAGTGTGACATACAAGAAAAATTACTTTACTACACACGTTGCAATCTAAAATGATTCAGGGGAAAAATCAACCCAAACAAACATTTCAGTATTTTCCCTGTATTGTAAACATCTCATTTTCCACAAAAATCCTTTTACAACAGAAATGTCTCTTGGGCAGCTTTAGTCTAAAAAAGAAAAAAAGCTCAGTAAATCCCATGCAGAAGGGACACTCTTATTTTATCTTTGGAATGTCCTATTTCACTGCTGTTCCAGTCACCTCATGTTGACTTAAGCACAGTAAGTGTATGCTCCCACTTCTCCAAAGTGTGTAAAACCTCAATCCACACTGCACCAAGTTTAAAATGCTTGGTTTAGTTAAACAGGGCCTCAAACAACACATGGTTTCAAGGCACTGAGAAAAAGGATCTAGCTTATCAAAACCACGGACACGCTAGGATATTCGATAACGTTATTTCAAAGGCAGACATCAGATGACTGGGGCTTTAGCAGAGCTGAGGAAAGGAGGGACCCAGGCACTGGAAGCAAGCAGGGAGAGCAGCAGCCTCAGTGGTGCCTGAAGGCTGCACAGAAGTGAAGAGGGATCCAGTTCAGATGCCAGCTATACTGGAAGGTCCATTTGCACAGCCCTGCTTACAGGTAGGCTCTGCAGAGATGCAGTAGCTAACCATGTTTCAAAATCAGCAGATGTCTTACATAGTTTTAGTGCTTCTCTCTCCCTGTGTTGCTTCTCTTTCTTCATAGACAGTCCCTGGAAGGGATAACAGTTACATTTTGCCCTCTGCATCTTTGATTGTAGTTCCATTTCCCACTCTGTTTTCTCCCCTGAGGGTTACTATTATCCTCTTCTTCCCAGCCCCACCTTACTTCTGCCCTTTCCTCTCAAAGCTTAATTTCCCTGACTTTGATCCTCTAATTGGCCATTTCCCACTTTCAGTCATTACATTGCTTCCCTGTGTGCTGGCCACTATCCCATGCTTCATCTACATTTTGAAAAAAAGGTGAAGAGTAGACCAGAAATAGCACCCAGGAGCATGTAACTGTGCTGTGAGGGGATTGAGTGAGCCAGGAAAACGAGAGAACGTACCGTTAATGAGCAGTGTTTATGACTGCTGTTACCTCAGACTTTCTTAGGAGCAGAAAACTTAACCATCTCAGTCCAGAGGTTTGCAGATTTGCTACATCTTGTAGAACCCAAGACTGTGCCATCCACTGCAATACACACTGATCTTCTGCAATAAAGTTTTTGTGCATAGGGATTTCAGCCACTGCTGTTGTAATGGAAAAGAAACTCAACAAACAAAAAAAGATACTTGAGCAAACTGTAGGAAAAAAATAATCAAAATTACACCCTTATAAACCAAACACAGATGGGCAACAGAAAGCAAGGAAAATATTTTCCAGTACGTGGACATCTTTGAAAAGATTTCCCTTTGAGAAGGAAGAAGAAAAGAACACGAGATGCAGAGCAGCATGGATAGCTAATTCTCTTCCTAGGACAGGCCAACAGCTAGATGATTTCCTGAGAAGGATGGGCCCACCTCACAGATGCTCAGAACATGAGCTGGGGGATGGGAAGGAAAGGAGGAAAAACAGCTATTCGCTGCCAAGCAGAAATTGCACGGGAAACAGGAGCTTGGGAACGTGCAAGATGGGATTTGCAGGCACAGCTATGCAAGATGGAGAAAGAATCCATAATCTGCAGGGTGGGAAAGGCCACTGAAGAAAGCTTGGGTCTCCTGGGAAATCTGTTCTCTTTGGAGTTAATCCCTCCAATTTGGAAAAGAAAAGATGAAAATTGCAATAAAATTTGGTGAGATTTCTATTGCCACATCTACTCTCCTGGTGAGCATCCTCACTGCTCCAAGTCCCCCTGCCACTCAGCTGCACGCTGCCACTTAGCAGGTAATATTGGTGATGGGTGGATGGTTGGACTGGATGATCTCAGAGGACTTCTCCAACCGTGGTGATTCTATGATTCTATGAAATTTCTCTGCTCATGGATGATGACCCAAGTCCAAACACATAGACCTCCTTGCTTCCAGAAAGCATTTTCCCATGGCATTTTCCTCCATTGCAACAGAGCCTCTCAAAGATGGATTTCATGGAGCGGCTAATCCTATCAATTTCTAATTAGGAGCCATGTGAAGACACAGTCTTCATCATTCAGGACTTGCTTGCTGTTGTAGTATCACAGTCTGGGTTTTGATATTTGGTTAATGGTGTCGGTCAGCAATAGAAAAAACTTGGTTTTCCTCACATTTTTAATGTAGAGGAACAAATATTATGAACGCCATTGAAAAATTAACTCAGCAATTTTTGTTTGTTTGTTTTCTTGCAGTGAAGGCATGAAGTTTCAACGCTTTCAAAAAGAAAGCAAATACTTGTAGGAAATGTAATAATTTTTTAAGAGTTCAAGAAGCAGGCACAGCTCCCAGCCTATTTCAGTTTCTATTAATAAAGAATGAAGTAAGAATAAAAAAAATCAAAAAAAATTTTTGAGAGTGAAAACTTGTGTTTACCTTTGAAAACGAATTCTGAGGCAAAATCAAAAGTCATAATCATAATATTTTAGGCAAGCATATAGTTGTTTTGTTTACAACACATTTTAACAGGAAAACGGTGTGAACAAAGCATGAAAAAAGCTAGAACTTTGAAGGTGAGGTATGGATTTTGCAGATAATGCTACTATTTCTTATTCTCTATTCAAAAAACCAGCAGAGGAGATGAAACGGGGAAAAAAGCATATTTTTTTTATGCAGAGAAAGATGTAACACTTTGAAGAACACAAGGTGAGAATTGTTTAAAGTCACAGAGATGGATACCAGCTTTGTGGTAGTAGAAGACTGGTGGCATCCTGTAAAAAGAGACTCAAATTCTGTCTGTCTGAACTGACAGCAGTTAGGAGAACGTTTCATCCTTATCTATCCACTGTAATGCTGCTCTAACTGGACAGGTGATCGTTTTCATGGAGAGCTGCTGCTCATGGCTGTATACTTACACAAGCAAGCAGTAATGGATTTCCAGACATAAGAGATTTCATGTTGCCTAAAAAATAAGGTACACATTTGCACTAGTGCAAACTGCATGCAGAAAGTTTTCCAGTCTGGAATGGCAGCAGTTTACATTTTTCTTGCACATCTTCAGCAAAAAGGAGCCTATAGGGTCAGGACAACAAAGCATTAAGCACAGAATGTCTGAGACAGGAAGAGTGCAATTATTATGATTTACAGCACTGTCAGATTCAACGTGTCTCTCTAACAGAAAGTGCAAAGGAATCTCAAACCATTAAACTGTCTAGCTCTTAGCTGCTACATTTGATCCACAAACAGTACCTTCAACAGTACAGTGCCCTCTAGCACTATAATAAAGTATTAACCACTAGTTAATACCTTCCAAATTTCTTCTTAGTCCCATCCAAATTCCTATCAAGAGAGAAGTTTAGTCTGAAAAGGCTTCAAACCCCTGTTTAGAACAAATATTGAAATCACTAACCATTCCTCATCCCCAGGAGAAGCAAAACTATTGCTCATTTTACTGGCTTCTAAATGAAAGTTTTGACTGAGCTTCCCCCTGTGTTTTCAACAGCTCCTTAAGAAAATACAGGTTTCTTTCTGAAACAGAAATGGCAGTAAATGATGAGCAGTGCTGGAGTTTAAGAAACCACCTTTCTTATGTTTGAGTAAGGAGCTGCTGTGCCCCCCATGTCCACACGCAGTTTGACTGAATAAGTTTGACAGCTCACCACTGACCCAGTGGAGCTAGGTTCCAGAAGTAGGATGAATTTGAGCTGCTTGGATGACAGATCACTGGCCTTGAAGAATGCAAATCTGCTGTGATTGTCCTGTAAATGGACACCAGAAGATGGCATGGTAAAATTTTAGTGCTACAAGTTTTAGTGCTCTTAAGATGTGTGGAATAGTGGCCCACGTGTGGATGCCCCATTCTTAGGTGGCCCCAATAGGTCAGAGGGAGATTATCAGGAAATAAGCAAGTTTAGAATATAGCTGTGTGCCTGTTGCAGGCATTGGGCAATGTTCAGTGGATGCTGTCATTGCAAGAGGAAGTGAGGGAAAACACAGGAATCCCAAAGGCCTTTGGTAGCAAGACGACAGCAAGGAGATACCAAACATGGAATACACGTGTTCTTGCCCTTGCTGACTTCTGCACCCAGGGGATCTGCAGTAGGAGCGCAGATACAGTAAGACAAAGTGGGTCTGGGAGATATCTTAGCTGCCTCACTATGGCTCTGTTTGTAATATTGCAAAAATGCAATACTTATTGCATAATAGGCTTACTTCTTCAGTGTACCAGCTCCATCTTCTCCTTTAGCAGCTAGTCCTACAGCTTCTGTATGGAAATCAAAACGTCTTCCGAGTTCACATTCTTGGTATTAAGCTGCTCTTTGTAGATACAACAAGGGACCATCTAGTTACTCTAAGAAACAACTCATCCAGTGTCTACTGCATGGTGATGCTACAGAGATGGGAGATCCTCTGTCTTTCCCCAAGTATTTATTCTAGCAAGATTTATTAGGCTATGCCTTTGAGATTCCACCAGTACTTCTCCCAGTTCTGTTTTGATTGTAGAGGACAATCACTCTGTGACCAAAGAGGAATGGATGAGGTAGCATACAGTAACAGGAGAGCTTTTTCCCCCTTCATTGCTATTATCTATGACATGGATGCTATACACAGCAGATTAGATCTGTGCCTAAAAGCAATAGGCCACTCAAGGGAAATTACACTAATTAAGTAGAAAGGCTGACTGCTGTCTCATTTAGTTCCTGTCTGCTTTGGAGGAGGACACAAAGAAGGGACTGTGGAGACTTCAAGAAGTATGGATGAGCTTTTCCCACATTTAGGATATTTGCATGTTGGGAAGCCTGAGATCAGCTTAGCTGATTAAAGCTTTATCCCTTACTGACTTCATCTTAGAAGGCAGGACTTGATACTGCAAGCAAAGTGCATTCAGAGAGTAGAGTGGGAACTCTCTCCAGTCAGACAGCCTCTGGGCAGGTTCCATTTGCCAGCTGGAAAAAGATCCACAGACTGTCCCAACAGTGCTCATACAGAAATCCGGGGGATTAAGGGGAATGCCAAATGTGGCAGGGGCTCTGGAAGCAAGAAAGGAAATCACAGCCAAAGGATCCCTCCTCACAAGGCCTCCCCATATCTCCTCCAGGGTCCTGTAAGAGCTCCAGCCTCTGTTCTCAGTCTCCTTGATCAGATAATAAAGGAGTGGCCGGAAAACAGTTTCCTATAGGCCATGGCTAAAACAAAAGCTCAGCACAGCACACATGGAAGATGACTAGGCTAGCTCCTACTATGTGGGGTTCTCTCAGATCTGCAGAACCTCTGAAATGTCAGCACTATCAATTAGACTGGAAATAAAACCTATAAAAACCTCCTACTTGAAAATGATCTTTGTGGTCCACAGCACTGCAATACATCTTCAAAGCTGTGTGAGACACAGTACCTGTTGTACGGCTTGGATCTGCATAAATGCAGCATACGGTTAATTAATCCATTGAGTTTGGAACAGCTGTTAACCAGCTTTCCATAAACTTAAATATTTAAGCTTGAATATTTATAAAGCACAGATGACCTCACAAAATATATTAGCACATGGAAATATTTTGGGATAATTCACGCGCTACCAGTGCTAGCCGGCGGACTTCACAGGTGATACTCTGCATTAAAAGCCTATCTTGGTCTTTTTAAAGGCTCCCCATGTTTAATTTGGAGGCTTTGAACCCTGAAGAGCTAAACTGATATTTTCAAAAGATCTTGGCTATCTGGAAAAGGGGATGATTAGCATTTCAAATCAAGCATTTAATCTATCTGCTGCGTTTCAAAAATACGCCGAGGTGTGGGACATTGTACAGGCTTTACTAGTACAAGTGAGGGATGACCCACAGATCTCACTCACAGCTCTGCCAGGTGCAGTGCGCTGGGGAGCAGCACAAGGGCTGCCCTACAGGAGGCCAAAGAGAACAGCAGAGCAGTCTGGGCAGTGCTCATGCCAAGATGAGCAGAGGCCACAGCACACTACAAAGAAAGCAGAGCAGCTCTAGTGACTCTAACCAGGGCCAGCCTCAGTCCAGTGGTTGCCAGACAAGTCTGAAATCAAACAGGTCTGAAATCATCCAGGAAATCAAGTCACCAGGTCAGGGTTCAAATTAATGGGGTGCACAGTCAGGTAAAGGCATATTTGCAGTGTAACTGAGGCCAGGACAAAGGGCCTGGGTTTAAAAGCAGTTCCCAACAAAATAAGCAGGCAGACCCCCACAAGGCTCCCCTACAGGTCTCTTACAGCAATGCTTTCACAGCACTCTGACCTCAGGTTAAGCTGCACATATCAGAGTTGGCTGGGGCACAGGCAGCCAGAGCCCTAGCAGGGGGAAAAGTCTGCAGAGTGTGTCAGTACCATCTGGCACAGAAAAATCTCTAAACCCCGTTCATGTCACTGACACTACTGTACCAACACAAAGCTATGATGCAGATAACATTATTGACACCATATTCTTTTTTCTTGTTCCAGTTCTTCCTAATCTCAAGAGGTGGTATATCTCAAATAGCCTCAAATAGGTGGATGCTGCACCTCCATAAAGTAGAGCCCAGTGATCAAGGATAAGATATTTTATCATAACATGGAAAACAATACACAGATCTCTATCTATCAGCTCTGCAGAACAGGGTGAAATCTCCAAAGAAAACAAGCAAGCAGAAGAAGAAACAGCACGGTAAGGAGATGCTCTGAGACCGGGACACCCACATTCACACCCTTCCACAAACTATGTCACAGGTTATAACAGAATTACTTCTGTTTCTACAAAAGAGAAAGAAAAAGATGTTTGAAGTTTCTTTCTCACTGCATGTTTTAGCACTTCCTATTTATTTTCCTCCTACTCTCCATTCAGTTTGACTCAGTTAAGTATACTTTCCTCTTACATCAACGACCTAAAGTAGCTTAACAGTCTCTGCCTCTTCAACCCAATCATCCATGGCACCAAATAGCTACTAAGAAGGCTCCTGCAGCATATCCAAAATTGGATAATACTACCTTAGAAACCCCTGTGACACAGATATCACAAAATACAAGACATACTGGATATACAGGGCTATGTGATAAGCCCTGGATACTGAAGCTATGAAGAAGTACAGCTGAAAAGCAGGCTGCACATTGAGGAGCATCTTCTTTGCAACAGGAAGAAAATAAAGTGCAGCCCTTATGGAGTAAGCCCACCCAGCCAAAGCCAAAAGCATTCATGGCTGAATGCTTGCCTGAACTACTAAGGTGGTCACAAGAAGATCTTCTGCACAGAAATGAGAAATGCTGGAAGTCTTGTTTGTGGCAAAAGCTCACCTAATACGTTCTCTAAACCATGCTTGGTTCTAGCTTTATGCTTCTGCTTTAGAAGCATTGGAACAATCCTGAAACTATGCCAGAAAAAGGTCAAATGTACGAGTTAAAACAAACAACAAAATCAACAACGAAAATTAAAACAAACTGAAAAAGACACACAAGGGGGAAGTAGAGCAGTGATGAGAAATAGACCATTTGATAATTAATAGGTTAGTGCAAACTCTGATATCAGGGTGAGTGAAATAACACATTATGGCAAAAGGAAAGGGAGTAACAAGGGAAACAAAACAGTTGTATTTCATTCAGCAGTGCCAGGGACTATAAAAGAGTGGAAGGGAGTTCTCCTGATCTTGGTAATCCCTCTACAGAGGGAAGGTCACAGGACAGCTTTTGAGAGTTATTGACCTGGAAGCTTCCTGCTCATCGATGGACACTCTTTCTGCACTATGTTACTTCACAAAACAGAACCAATGCCTCATAGTCAACTTCAACCACCAAGTAGTACAGTTTCTAGTAAGCAAAGTTAAAGCTGTTAACTTTGACTAGAAAAAAAGAAAACGTCTAGGATTTTCAGAACCTTCTTGACTCAGAAGGGAAAAGGTTAAAGCAGTAGTTTCACTGATGAAGAAAAACCGACAGTCATTAATTTTTGGATCATGTTATAATCTGAATTTAAAACAGTTTTTTGTGGATTTTGAAGCACATGGGATTTATCACTGTGTGGGGCTATCAGCAGGATGGACCAGAGGAACTAGAAAACAAGACTTAGAAAATATGGCTTAATGCATTCAGTTAATTTATTTTGCAGAAGGGAAGGTTTTAGAGGTGACATAATTGCTGAATATAGCAAGTTACACACAGGAAAGCATTTACTAGGAAGCAGAGGCAAGCATGCAGGCTTTTCTATCTTCCTGACAAAGAGGTAATGTCAGCCAATAGCTGGAAGTTTACAAGAAGAATCTGTCTTATTTAAATAATTTCTGGGCAGCTGGAACTGCAACAGCTTCACTAGGGAAGTCACCATCTTTTGAAGTCTTTATAACCAGGCTGTATCTTTCAGAAACACACTTACTATGTGATTTTGGACATTAATGTACTACAGGGTTTGCAAAGGGCATATCCAAAACGGATATTTCCTCTCCTAAGGTCAAGATGCCTCTGTAGCACATTCATACAGTGAAGTGAGGTAGGGCTGATTTGGTATGAGCATCAGAGAGAAGTCCGGGCACTGGGTAAGCAGTCAGAGTCCAGTGCCCCCAGCTACCCTTGCACATTTGAAAGAACAGACCAACAACTTCATGCCACAAACACCTAGGAGCATATCATGGTCGGTTAAGAATAACTTGTCCACCACGGGGATCATGTATCTTCCTCTGAAGCACTTGGCAGTGGCTAGAGATAGCATACAAAAAGAGACGGCCCACAGGGCAGACAGTCTGGCAGTTTTTATAACCTTGGCACAGGCTCATCAGCACACGGGGTGTCCTTGGAGGTCTCCTATGCTTGCACTGACCACAGCTGACCCTACTTAATTTATGAGCTCTTCTGAAATCGCAGTCTCATGTATTACGGCTCCAGGCTCTATTGAAATGAACTACAGTAAAATAAATTCCAGCTGCTTGGAAGGAATTAGAGAAACGACAAAAAGAAGGCAAACTCTTCCATTCCCCTAACTCACTAAGAACAGAGCAAAAAGTAGTTACATGAGACTGAGTAAAAACAGAGAGGGAATTCAGCTGGCCTAACTGAAGGAGCAGGAGGAAAAAAAAATTGGTTTGTATACTTCTTTTTTCTTATAAAATTGGATGGGTATGAATACTAAGGCAGAGCTTAGCCAGTACATAGAGCAAACAGGTTCAAAGTGCAGAGGCAGAGGGACCTTGATAAAGCTTCTGACTGAGGGTGGGATGCATATCAATAAATCAGATTCATTTGCAAGGGGTCTTGAGTGCCTGTCCTTTTCCTGTTTTGTCTGTTCCCTGGCCTTTGGTCTGCACTATTTCCTTCCCCAGGATGCCTGTGGGCTGTTAATGGAGAATATTAGGGAGCAGCACCAGGATGTACCTCTCTCTCCGTGTTGCTGCCAGCAGCCTACAAATCATCCCTAGTTGGTAGATGCTCTTCTTATCCTACCCTTGCTGTTGGGGTATTTTGAAAGGATGGCATTTCTAATGAAGTCTGGCATTGTTGTCCAGCCACAGCTAAGCTGAACTGTCATCTGATGAATACTGCAGAAGTAAAGCTTGACTCTAGTTCTCTTTCACAGGCCTGCAGCTAGAAGAGAAGAGATCTAAACTCTATGAGGCCTGTTCAACTGCTCTTGTTGGTCACAGGGTGGCTTGTTCTAGAACTGAGAATGGGAAATCTGCATGGTAGAGAAGGAGCCAAAAAGAACTGTGATGACCTGTTGATTTAGATGGGAACAAACCACGAGTTTATGAAGAGCTGGTGAACTAGCTATGTTTGTAGGACATAGAATCTGTAACATTCACCCCTCTTCCACAACCACAGGCTGACTCTGTGTTTATTTTAGTGATTTGGAAAGCAGTGGCTTGCCAGAGCAGTCCACCACTCCTGTGTCTTGTGTTATCACTGAAACTGCCTCGGGGATTGCCACTCAGTGCCTTAGCATGCAGAAGTCAGGGAACTGAGAGTTAGCAGTGCTTAGGTGACCTCACACCCACCCCCATCTTTCTGCTTCCCAGCAACCAAGTCCCATGGCTTCTTCAGAGATTTCTCCAACTTTAACACACACAGCTAAGAGCTTGTTTTCAGCAAGGAATTCCTGAATGTCTTCACTGTCATTACTCAGTGTCTGAAACAGCCTTTCTGCTTGGTATCAGGCATCACAAATGAGAAGATCAATACTTTGACTGAGGTTATAGACACAAGCCAACCACAGCGTAAAATGAAATAAAGACCAAGCAAACAAACCTAACCCTTAGCACTCTAAGACTTGCTAGGCCCAATTAAATAGAAAAACAGTGTGTCTGTAGTATTATCAGCAAAGTAAAAATATTTGCCAGATAATCCTGCCCGTTTGAAGGACCTGCAGATGTTCAACATCTTCGTGACATTCATTGCCACTATGGGAAGGATGTGACAATCTCAGCAAGAACAGGTTCTCTAGACTAAGATTTGAAAAATCCAGTTCAGCAGCAATTTCACTTAGCATCAGCTCTATGGCAGGGGTTCAATGTGAATTCTGTAGCTGAAAGCTATTAGACTTTTCCCTCATGCTAGCATCAGCTACTTTTGGCAAGGCATATTAAATGCAGTGAGCCAGAAATGGGGCCTGGAGAACAGATTCTCCAGATCACAAATGCCAAACCATGGAAATGGACTGGAGACAAAGAGGGTGGAGAGAGGAGTTTCTACATAGCATTTTTTCTCCCCCATTACCAGTGCAGATGTGGTCTACACCCCAACACATGTTTGTAATGAGTATAGTGAAAGAGGAATTCCAGATCTTACTCAAGAGTTGAAACTTGAAAGAGTCAGATGAGTTTGAGATTAATCAAAGGTTTGGGTAAGTGTGCACTAAGAGTAACAGAGTTGCCCATGTTCAGGTCCCACAGGCAATGGACAAAGAGATACAGATTGCCCCCACAGTTCTGTCTCTAATCCATAATCTGCGAGTCTCTTCAGCAGTTAGAGAAGGGCTCAACTCCCAGATTAAATTAGGTTTTCCACTGTGATGAGACTAACAATTTCAGCAGCACGAATTAGAAAGACGAAGTTCAATTTTGTCAGACTTCAGGCTCTTTCAACGTTCTTTGAAAGCCAGGGTTTCTTCCTTTTCTGTCTCTCCTTTCCTCTCCACTACCACTGCAGCAGAACCCTGAGAGATTCCTTCTGATTAACTGGTGTTCACAGGAACTTCCTGAGCACAAAAGAAAGGGAATCCTCATTTAACTAAACCCAAAGCAAGCCAAGTTAATGGCTGCTAAGGAGTGAATGATACCTCAAATCGCATGTAACAAAGCTAAATGCTGATTGACAAAGAAGACATTAAAAACAGCAGGAGGCTTAATGTAGTCTACAGAGCCTTCATGCCCTATCTCAGACAACCCTTACGTACACATTTAATAGAGACAAGTTGGAAAAATAATTTTGTAAGCTTGACAAACTTGAGGGCTTATTTCTTTCAAATTCCTGAAATGAATTTACAGAAATTCCTTGCAGAAAAGCAGGAATTCAAATATATGTACCAGCATGCTACTCAGGTAACAGAAGTTAATGTAGGAAGCACTCGTTAGGATAATGAAACAAAAAATGAATTTGTGTGAACTATCACAAATACTTGTGCAGTAGATTTAAGGGACATAACTATTTACTGGGACCTGGCATATAAGCTGGGGAATTGTATAGGGCATATATAAGTGAAAAGAGAGAAGATACGAGGAACATCACTTTAGATTTATATCTGTGACTGAAACAAACTAAATAAAGAGAACAAAATAGCTTTCCCAAACAGTCCCCGCTCTGACAGAGAAGGCTGGTGGGTAACACCTCTGATATCACTATGGAAATATTAGTTGGGAAATTATCCTTCAATTTTGCACTTTTTTTTTTTCCAATGAAGTAGAACTATTTCACAATGGATTACGGGCAGTAACTAGATAAAAATCTGTGGAATGTGTTGAATTCTGCAGATCTACATCTAATCTGAGTTTGTGCCTATGTTAAAATGCTAAATCAGTTTGGGCAAGTGAATGCATAAATTCATAGTCTTAGTACTGTGAATCTATTTATTGCTGGTTTTATTTTTCTGCAATGCATGGAAGGCCAGGAGCAGGAAGGAGGCCTGTAAATGTTAGAGATGGGAAGGGTAAAACGCTTCACATATGCACAGGAGGTAAACAAGTTGTTGTTGTTTTTAGAGAGAAAGGGCAACGTCTGATTAACTTCTTTTGAAGATTTTACGCTACTAAAAAATGGAAAGAAATCTGCAGCACACATTCCCTTCATTCTTCTCATGCCAGATTTTATCAATTTACACAACAAAGTTGTAGGCGTTCCAATCGAAAACATTCAGAAGAAGAAATGACATAAGAAACAAGCCTGTTTACCTCTTTGGAAGGCAATCAAGCAAGGTCTTCTGGGGTGAGATGACTTCGGGCATCACTTTACCTTTAGAAGAGGCATCTGACCCAAAAGTGGTTTGCTGACTGCTCTCCCCTGCAGATCCCATGTGTGAAAAACACAGTCCCTATGGGAAAACTGCAAGTAAAACTGCATGTGGCATGAGGCTGCTGAAGGGGCACTGGGAGCAGCTCTTGTAAAATGATACAAAGAGAAAGAAAGAAAGAAAGAAAAAAAAAAAAGCCTGGCATTGGTTTAAAGCAGTCTAAACTGTTACAAAAAACATCACAGATAGCAACAAATATTTAACTTTTCTCATAAAACTTCTCATTGGCTATTTCAGCGACTCCCTGGGTGAGATGAACAAGATCATCTTTGGATGTCCTTATGAAACCAGCTCATCTCTTGCTGAGAGGAACCCTGTGTTTCCCCACTGAAGCTGGCAGCAGTGTTTGATGCATTATGCTGAGAGCTTATGGCTAGAGTAAAATTTGAAGTTCTGAAAATCTCTGTCATGCCCTTATATTTGGGATGGAGCCCATAAGCAGCAGGCTGTAGAAGGAACAGGGATATTTTAGTTAGAAACAAGCCATTAAGGAAGTTCATAAACTCTGGTAATAGCAGGTGACGACAAGAAGAACTCGAGGGTAATGGGGCTGGCAGTAACTTCAGAAGAGGACTGCCTCTTACCCCAGCAAGCACAAAGGGAGCTCCCTCCTCCTTTTTGCCTTAAACCAAAATAACCCCCCTTGGAGAATTTTGGAAAGGAGTACTACTGCAGGAAGATGACAAGGCAGGCTGCCACATGGGCCTGAGGAGCTGCTTCCAAGAAAGAAATCCTCATACGTGCAGAATCACAGGAACTTGAGCCCCCTTTATATCACAGCAACTTCCTCAGAGGCTTTCTAAGTTCATTCTGCATTCCAAGGTCTGAAGTAAGAGACCTTCAAGAGGAGAAAAAGAGATTCCTGCCAAAGCACCCCACTCCCTGAATTTTTAAGAAATCAGAACAACTCAAGCTGCTAGTTAGTCCTGCAGCTAAATACTGAATAAAACAGGATACGTAAAACAACACTGCTTTAATGCTCCTTTTTCTTCAGATTCGTAATCTGAGAAAGGTTGAGGGCCGACGAGGTGAGGAAGGGAGAAAGTTTTCTAAACTGAGGGAGAATTGTTCCAAGATGATGCAATGACATTTGCAAAAACTGAAAACCAATTTATCACAGAACATCACTCTAGCACTGGCACGAGGTGCAAGCAGCAACATCTGTGAGTTATCACCTTTGATTTCCAAAGAGCAGAATCAGCACTGTGTAACTCTTGTATAGAAGAACCATTTCAGGTACCAACAGTAGGAAGGCAGTGACAGCAAGAGCAGCTGCTTATGCAACAACTCAGCTAAGAACTTCTGGTGCAATTTGCACACAAAGATCGCATCAACTTGTGGATGAGGTGAAACTTCGGATTACAATACTTTGCTCTCATATTTCATGGGAATTGAGTAGCAGCTGGCAGGAAGGACTCTACAGTGGTTAAACATTAGATGAGAAATGTCAGCCTCCTAGGACAAGCTGCTAAGCCTGCAGCACTCAGTCCGGATTTCAGTTCTTCTGGAACTGAATGCCATGATGTTTACTAAATGAGCATTTACCAGACACTAAGACTCACATTCACACTGAAAGTCTTACAAGGATTCTAAATTACAGAATCACAGTGGTTTGGGTTGGAAGAGACCTCAAAATGTCTTCCAGTTCCAAATTCCTGCCACAAGCAGAGACACCTTCCATTAGTTCAGGTTGCTCAAAGATTCCTTGTTGTTTTCTCAGTGGTAGTTACTGGTTCAAGTCTTCATCCTCACATTGCAGATCCCACAGAGCTCACTGCTAAGTTTATCCTCCATGACTGTTCTTTCCTGATCTTGGTTTTAAACCTTATCCTGCAGCCATTTCCCATAGAGGACTTTATGGATTTGCTGACACTTTCACCAGCCTCTCTTCACAGTACAGACCTCAACGGATCACCAAAACCCTTTTTAGTCCTCAGCTCTCCAAATGCTGCCCAACCTCAACCTCACTGCCAGCTTCCCAACTGACTTTATTATTCATTGGCCTCTTTTGGAACCAGCCTTTACGCTTGTCCTGTTTACCTGCAAAACAAAAAGATAAATCTCCATCCTAGCACAAATCCTGAGCTTGACTCTGGTGGAAAGACACCAATCAGATCTGTTCAGCATCCAGTCGCCTGTGCTTAATTTCAAAGCAGCCTTGTGACTCTATGCTCTCACAGAAAGAGTAGGGAACAAAATTGCTCAACACTAAGTTGCATTAACAGACACTAAACACAAAGCAGACACAAGAAATATCCTAGGAGCTACTACCGCTTGCTTTGAGACAACTGGGCTTTAGCAGAGCACAGCATGACTAGCATTAGGCAGCTGCAATGAACAGCTTTTATTGCAGTTCCAGAAGGCATGCATACATCATGAGGGACCACCACACCATGTTGTGGCAAGGATTAGCGACTCCTGCTTAGCTTGCAGGGAAACCTGTCTCAGTACTCTAACAAACTGTAGGGTTTAGACTGTCTTTATACAAGCATCAAGATTTTTCAGTATATCTCCTGCACATAGGTCTCCAAAAGAAAGCCGTGGGCTGAAGACCAGAATGCTCCTCCAAAACATAATTGCTTTCAGAAGCGCACATACTCAGTAGCCTTTGATTAAAGGTAGAATTATGGATGAGAAGTAACTGGTAGGACAAGAAAATAGCAGCACACAGGAGTGTTATTTAGAAGACATGGGGTCTCAGCAGTTACTATGGTGTCAGGGTTTGCAGAATGTGAGTTGTTTTTACATACTAAAAGACTTCCAAGGATAAAGAATCACTTGCAGTAGAAAACCACAGCTCGCAGCTTCTTCAATAACACCATGCTATGACAAAGATGAGGCTGGGGAAGGATACAACTGAACTTGTGTCTTCCCAAGTAACTAAGCACTGGCAGTGGGTCACCCCCAGCTGCTCATTATTCCTGGCACAGGCCTGACACATTGTATATGGGAACTGAGGTCATGGCCAAAGATAGTTCCAGGATTCAAGAAAAAAAAAATAGTGAGAAAAACATGTTTTGATGCAATTGAAATTGTACCAAATTACTATCAGCAACAGAAAAAAAACATTTAAAGGCAGCTTTTTTGTGTTTGCTCACATCATTGGGTTCTGGTCCTGTATTTATGCTTAGGAGCGATTAGAAGTGACTGAATTATAAAAAAGAAATTCAAATACTGTAGTTATTTCTGAAAAACATAATATTCTGTCCCTATTGATCCCAAATCTAAGTAAAATGTTATTCAAAATCAAACTAAAAACTTTTGGAAAAAAAATACTCCACTATTTCCATTTGGATCCAGCTGGCACCAGAGTGTTTCATATTTGCTGTCTAGACCGAATCCAGTTAATAGGTTGATTT
Organism: Centrocercus urophasianus; assembly: GCF_019232065.1. Classification (NCBI taxonomy): domain Eukaryota; kingdom Metazoa; phylum Chordata; class Aves; order Galliformes; family Phasianidae; genus Centrocercus; species Centrocercus urophasianus. Next base: position 15,267,643 of record NW_024884586.1, on the reverse strand, counting down.
TTCTTTTACAAGTGTCACAGGTTCTTTTTTTTTTTTTACCTTTTTTTTTTTTTTTTTTTTTTTTGACAGTAAGAGGTATTCTTCAATCTATTCCATCTCAAAGCTCAAAGTTAATCCTAATCTTATCAATAGATTAATGAATTTTCAGTAGCATGTTTCCCTAAACTAGAATCTCCTCGCATTGCTATGCATCTTTCACTGTTAACTCATGTCTGATTTCATTTCCATGAACAAAAATTTACTGAAGCCACTGAATTTGCTGCCAACACCAGCTTTCATCCACTCCTGATGACTTGGCCACCCCCAACTTCTATGTTTCTTGCTCTAGTCTTCACTGTAGCTCTCAGTTGCAACTAACTCCACATAGGAACATGATGGCTGTTACACTTTGCATCAGCGCATATTATCCATTACTGCATATTGAACATTTCATACATTTTCCCCCCAAATTCTGGATAATCCTAAACCTGACACATCACTTTGGGATGCTTCTCTTAAGCTGATGTGTCACATCAGCAACACTACCTGTAGGCTTACGTACAGTGATACAAATTCAGCCTAACCAGACTATCATCACATTCTCTGCTCCGTCACCAGTTAGTCCATTATAAAAAGGTGAATTTTAAAGCATTAGCAGATTTTTATTTTCCTTTGCCTGGATCCTAACCACAGTCTTTCTTATTTAAATTATGTTTTTTTTCCAATCACAAGAACTTGACAGCACCAGTCGTAAGCACTGCAAGCCATCTACAATCCTGAAATACGCCACTCAACATTCTGGTCCTGGTATCTTATCTTATATATGCATATTATAGACAAACTGCACTGAAGTGTAGTCCTCTCCCTGTAGTCAATGTCAGCACGATCACACTCAGGTTAGGACAGGCCAGCAGAGACTGTCACATTAAGGACAAGGTTAAGATAGTGTTTACGTGACACTGAATTGCTTGGCAGTACTGCAAAGTTCCTACAAGGTCTTGGTGGAACCAACAGAAGCAAGCAACTACTAAGATCTGCTGGTCTGGGAGAGTAAAGGGTTTAATGGGAAGCAGCTGTCCTCACTGTTAAGCAGCCTAATCTTTCCTATCAAGCTGGTTTCAGAGTAGAGGAAAAAAATTATTATACCCTCCTTCTCTTTGCTACTAGAGCACAGCAGCCTTCAGTATGGCCTTCAGTGAATTCAAGAAAAGAGAAGAGGAGATCTCATTACCATTTTGCTGCCTATTAAAGAGTGAGACAATCTAGCTGTGGTAAAAATAAATAGCTGTATGCAATTATGAGAATCGCCAGACATCTCATTTTATGTCAGGCAAGGCTATTGCCTAATAGAAAGACAATATTATCCTGTTAGCTGTTGCCTTGCTTGGATGAGAGACAGCCTTGAACTAATTAGCTTCCACGATAGCCAGCCATGAAATTGCCAACTTTATGATAGCCATCTTATTGCAATGGGCTCTGTGCATCTTCTCATCATATAAAAACTGGTGAAACCAGCTTCCACACTACTCTTAACACAGTTAAAGCTCTTTGTTAATGACTACCTAGGATAAGGTAGGAATACCTAGGAAAGGTTAAAATGAAACAAGAGTGTTCCCAAATCCCAGACACAGCTCTGGTCTGCAGTCTTGGTCCCATACAGCAGTCTTCCCATCTTGGCTCATGGGCCCAAAGAGAATCTCTGCATCAGGGAACAGGCTCCATCAAGAGCACACAGCCCATAGCCCTCTGCACCCAGCCTCACTGAGGTTTGGCACTTTACTAGTTAAAGCAGGAGCTGCTGGGGATTTCACAGATAGCCAGTAAGTGTGAGAAAGAGCACTGAACCAAGGTGTTACAGGAGGCAGAAAAGGGCTTTCATAACAGCTGTGGGGAGACTGCCTAAAGTAAGAGATACGCTCAAAGACAATTATTTTATAAACAACTGGTTTCATACTGATCCTGAAACAAATAGGAAAGACAGCAGGGATGCTGAAGGGCAAAGTGCTGTGGTTTCTTTGTTCCCTACACAACATTCTTCACAGCAGAGTGCTCCATCCCAGGCCCCACGCACACTGCCACTGAGCACCCACATAGCGATCCTCAGTGACTGCAAGATGGCCGCCTGCTGCCCCAAACCAGCCCCAACTTTCAGGCCAGCTTTCCTGACTTCAATTCCTCCAGAGAAACCTGTTTCCTACATCCAACCAGGACCAGCTACGGCTCAGCTCCACCCCATTTCTTAGTGACCTCTGATGGCGGGCGCTGCCACCACGTCTGTCTCACAAAGGGCTGACATGACCACACACCTCCTCTCGAAGCACCCTGGGCCAGCCCCACAGCCTGGCACCCCTCAGCAACCCACCTACCTGGCTGCACCGCAGGTCACGGCTTGAGGCTGCTGCGTTGCAGGCAGGGCCTGTTCCTGAGGCACCTTTGGGCACATCTCCTCGCAGGCAGGACCTGCCCCTGCTCGCAGCTCCATTCTTGATGCCTCACAGAAGAGAGAAGTGAGGCTTTGATGCCGCCATGCTGAATCTTCTGAAGGAGATGACAGAGCCAAGCCACGCTCCTGCTAGTCAAGGCCATCCCTGCAGTGGCCCTGTCTGCCTTCCTAGACTCCACAAAGCAGTGCTCTCCGCCAGTGGCCGCTCCTCTGCTCAGACCAGCTGTCCTCATGCTGCTGATCCAACAGAAACTTCTAGAGATTTCCACATGGCCCCGCCCTGAAGTTGGTGATTTTATATGATTGCAAGGCATCCGGGAGTTGAAAGTGCCATCTCCCATGAAATAGCAGGCCGTGTGCAAGCACAAACACAGGCACCAGGCCGCTCCCACATAATAAACAGTAGTGGCAGCAGGAACCTGTGATTTTTGTGCCTTTAAATTTCTGCCACAGCACTGAGGTATCAAGATATCACGTTTTCAGATTTGATTTCATAACTGAGATCCCTTCCCTCCTCACCAGCTTCCCTTCAGCACAGAAAACACCTAATTAAACGTTCGCAGTGGGAATAACATGTGATGTTCAGATTAACAGTGCCACAGGGCAGCACACAGATGGGTTTACCTCAGATGTGATCTTATTTCAGGTCAGGCTTTGATGATTTTAGATTGGGATTTCCCAGCTATTTCCATGGCTTTAAATCGCAACACTGCTTTCTTGCAGGCTTCATGCTTCACATTTGTAGCATACTATTTTAAAAATAAACTTTCGTTATTTTTAGATACTATATCCAATGCACCCCTGCAAGCCAGTCCGTGACAAACCCATCACTAACACAACCCTGAGAACAGCCCCCGTCTCTTCCTCAATGGGTATCCAGGATCCCATGGATCTTTCCCAGCAATGAATCCCCATCACGCACTATTTCTGGGTTCAAGTTCTTCACAAGACACTGAAATATTTTAAAATATTTCCTGGGCACTGGACGTTTCTACTTGAAAGACATTTTTCTGTCCATCTCCAGCCCTTTTACATAATGCTTACCATGAAGTAGCAACTAAGAAAGCAGGAGAAACCTCCCCATTTTATGTTTTCAACCTTCTTTCAGTTCTGTTTAAGCAGAACAACAACAACAAAACCCATTTTGTTTTAAATGAACCTATACACTTCAAAGAAAAACTGCTTTGCCAAAAGGATTTTCAACCAGTCCAAACCAGAGTTAATTACAACGTGGTATTTAAAGGACAACTTATTTTCCAGATTCTTAAGAGCATCATGGAACAGCCTCTGCCAAAATTAAAGATCTGCTCTCTGCTGGGTTATTGTTCCAGGCTGTCTGCAGACATCTCCACATGAGTTACACTCTTCTGACATCATTTTGTAAGTGCAGTGCCCAAAACACACGCCTGTACTATAACGTGGTCTTGACAGGACTTCACATTTCCACTCTAGTAAATTCTAAATAGCTTCCAGAAGTGCTACGTACAAAATACCAAGGAAGCATGCTGGGTAAGCAATTCATATTATCACACACTCCAGGAATCTTACTGTCTCTGAAGAACTTCCATACGTCCAATCTGCAACTCTAAGCTGGATGAAAAGAAGAGAAAGAGCTGGAGATCAGAGGAACACACGAGACTGTCACAACTGTTGTTTTGGAGTTAGTTACCTGAGACCAAGGCAGGAAGATCCAGAAGTAACTACAAACTGAGAACTTCCAGTAAAATTGCTTGGACAACAAGAGACAACGTGGACACAATTCAGGTTTAAGAACAGCAGGTAGTGCAGCAAGAGTCACATAATGAGCAAGGTCTGCAACTACAGCTGTACAGTGAGGACATGGGATCCCAGGGAAGATCTAGATCTGATCTAGGTCTCGAGAAACAGAAAATTGGCCTCACATAGCTGCAAGACAGTAGTTCCTAATCTGGTTAACATTGCAATACCACTCACAGAACAAAGAGCAATATCTAGATAACCTCTGAGCAGCTGCCATTGCTCAAAGGAATATTCTGAAGGAATGGGATTTACTATCTCCTGGAAGCCTATAGAAGGAAAGGGAAACTTTCTCTGGTTTTCTATAGAGGGGATCTATTGTAGGTACAGCAGTAGGCATCTATGTTTTCTGTAACTGGGGGAAGGCAAGTCACCTCATGATTCTGTAAGAGAGATAAAGGAAAGAAGAGACCAGAGATAGATTAAATTGAAGAGTGTGCAAATAACCTTCTCTGGGTCTAATGTAGGATTTTCCCCTTGGATTTTATGCCTCTTAGAGAATCTATGCACTACTTTGAACCTATCCTTTTCTTAAGGCCCTATTTCAAATGGGTAATATTTCTCGTAGGGAACTGAGAATGTTTTCCCCAGATACAGAGTACCAATAAAACAACACGTTCAATCCAGCCAATTATGTTATTAGGAGCTTAGAGAGGAGAAAACAGAATTCATATGTATGAAAAATAAGAATGTATGGTTAGAGACAGTCAGTTTACCTAGGCAAAGGGCAGCTTCTCACATTAGGCAGGAGAAAGTCTTACCGCAAGGTAAGAATTTGTATGTGCTCTACCAGCACACAAACTCCTAGAAATGGTTTCTAAGACCTAAAGCATATTTACAAACTTTACTAGCAACATTTTACTAATAGTTTTGGTTTAGCAACAGCACAGCTCTTGCTAGGGATTTTTGCATACTTACAAGTATTTGAAGACTTGCAAATTGGCAGATTTTACACTGACAGGTTTTTAGCATCAACCTGGTTTAAGATGTTATACAGAAATCCTGGCTGCTAACTGAAGTTTATTCTTTGCAATAAAAGGCCAGAGCTAGAGCCAAGTGTCTCAGAGGCTAATGGGCTAGAGCCAGACCATGAATAATTGAGGGTGTGTTCTCCATTTATGGCATTGAGTGGCAGCAACTGGCTGTGAAAATGCATTTGTGGGAATCCTATGGTTCTTGGGCTTTTCAGCAATGAGCCCCTACGGCTGCTGCTCCTCACCTTTCACAACCAAGGCACAGCCTGACACCAGCGCTTGAAGTTCATCCTTCAGCAGCCAGCATTCAGCTTATTACCAAACTCATCCTCAATCCCCGAGCCAACACAGCAGGAACCAGCCACACCACAGCACGTGGGAGAGCTGCAGAGAAAAGAACAGCTGCTGCATGTTTCATTTGAGTATGTGCCACACAGAAAGCTTAACAAAGAAAAAAATACATTGTGACTTGCGAGCTTACCCATGCTAACTCTAATGCAATTCCTTTTCCTTCTCCAGAAGGAAAAATACCTCATGGGAAGAATTATAGCAGCTTCTGAGTTCCTTGTAATCATGCAGAACGAGGAATGTCACCAATCCATTACTAGGGGCCTTACTTCAGGCCACAGGCAGGTCACAATACTCATGTAATATTAATTATTGGCATGGGACATCTATACAGCAGCTTGTTAGTTACACACAAAATGCTTCCATGTGCTGAGCTACCGCAGAGGATGATGCCACGGCTTTGCTACAAACACAAAACTTTGAAAAAGCCTGTATATTGCTCTGGTTTCTAGTTCCAGAAGCAAACCTTTATCCCAGGAGATGAAAAGGATGCTGGCCCAAGATTTGTGCACACCTTGGGAGTAGCAGCAGGTTTTCTGCTCTCTGAAGATCAAGTCTGTTTTTAAAGTCCTTTACAGAACACATTCATAAGCGTCAAATGGCTCCTTCCAGCTCCCCCCAGCCAATCCCCAAAGGAACAAAGGACAAAGGGAAACACGAAAAAGATGTGGACAAGGAGGGGGGTGGAAAAAAGAAAGAAAAGCAGTAGGAGGGGCTCCTCCTGCTATCTTCAACTTCCCGTGCTACTTTGGGCAGAAACCTCAGAAGCATAATCCATATACAGTAGTAGAAGACATGCAACAAAATATCCAACTGTGTACTTCTCCAAGAGATGGATGGGAAAATTATTCCTAAAATGCCAAGCAGGAAGCACAAATCGTTTATGAGAATACAATTGTAATTACAAGTTATTTTAGCTACCCTGCTGCCAGGAGTAACTAGGAACACAAGGAAGCGATCATTGTCATCATCTCATCCCCCAAGGGACCAGCCAAGGCTGCCGGTACTGCAGAACCGGGGCCTGAGCTTTCTTGGTAGAACATCTCCCTCCAGTGGCCAAAGGCGAGTGGTTTGCACAGGGATCAGGCACCTGGGGCCCAACCTTGGTACCAGCAACAGTTCTAGCAAAATTCTGGTCAAGCTTGGAAGTTGTTCCATTAAGTTGAGCACTCTGAATCGAAGGCCCCAGGGAAGTGCTGCCAGGTTTAGCTTACCAAAATAGCCACCACAGCTTGCCTTCTCTTCAGTGGCCTTGCAGAGACTGACAAACCTTTTTCAACAGAAGCCTGAAGCCTAAGGAAGGTGAATAGGAAGAGGGGAAAGAAAAAAAAAAAAAAAAAAAAAAAAAGCTAGGCTAGCAACAGCTGCATGCACTACAGGTATGGTGTGTGTTTTGTAAGTCAGCTCTGGAGTTGTGTGACCCCACAAAGTACAGAATACATAGATCTGAAGCAGTATCTTCAAATACTGACACCACTTACCTAGGAGATGGCAGGTGATTCAAAGAAATTACCATTTAGCCGACCCTAACTCAGCCTCACCTCACAAAACAAGACAAATTTTACTCTAGAATACACGAAAATTGCCACCTCCCTCTGACAGGCAGTATCTTTGTAGTCCACATCAATCTCAGCCACAGATACCAGAAGTTTTCAAGGACCTCAGATCATACTGGCATACACTTCCTGCTTTTTGGCAGAGCCCTTGCTATCTTGAAAAAGCAAGGTGTCAGTGATCTGCATGTAAAGCAGAAGGGGGCTGAGGGGAAGGAGGGAGAAAGCACTGCAATGCAAAACACATACGCAGAGATTAAATATATATTTTTTTTTAGCAAAGTCTTTATTACAGAAATATTCACTCTCTAGACTTTTATATCTGTACATGCATTTCTTCCAGTGGGAAGATGTTGCTAAAAACAGGAAAAACAAAAAAAAAAACCAAAAAAAAACAATTAAAGAGGAAACCCATCATGGGCCCCTTTTTACTTGCTGCTCAGCATTGGCATCTGTAATCAAACAAGAATCTTACAAGTAAGAACATGTTAGAGAATAGACTTTGTACTGTGAAAGCTAGCAAGCTCTGCTGCTAAGAAGGTGCCTTCTGCTATAGCAAAGGTCAGCTTGAAGGATCTGCATAAGAGAGGGCAGGGGTCTCAAAATAGCAAAGCCTCATCAGACCTCCATAAAAATCAGTTGTCCAGTCATATCTACTTTCCCCAGTCACTGTTGAATCCATGTAGGAGGACACAGCAGGGACCCACTGCTGGGGCCCTGCTCCTCTGCATGGGCCTTTCTCGCCAGAAGAAAAGTTGAGTAGGTAGCGAAGTCACGCCTTTGAACAGCTAGCTACTATCCTACCAACTCCATCCAGCAAGAATAGGACTGACGGTCTGGGACCACTTCTGTAAGGCAAAGGTTCCCTCAACCAAGTACCTTGTATCAAGGCTCAGACAAGGACCGTCCACTTCTCTCCCAGACTGCTTCCTACTTCCAGGGTAACTAGAATGCAAATGCAGCAGCAGGAAATCTGTTGTGCCCAGACTACCTCTAGGACTGAAGGTTTCTACCCGGCTCTGTTATCTAGAAAGTTGGGAGGTTTTTCCACCCACATTCCTTGCTTTCTTGGGCTCTACATCACTCTTTGCTGCTGGCCAATGGCTGAACAGAGCAAACATCCCAGCCATAAAATACACAAACCACTCAGCCTGTGCAAGTGCAAAACCAGCTATTTCTCTGCTGCAGTGCTTACACTCAAGACCAGTCACCAGCAGCCATGGCTCCAGACCACAGTGGAGTCAGATTGGAACGAATGAAAATAAAAGCAGTTTAATCCTTGCACCTAAACTACAAAAACTAAACTGGGCACTGGTAGCAGGGATATCTCCAACACGCAGTGCCTGCAATTAAGTCAGATCCTTCCATACTCATTACTAAAAACCACCGTTAATATTTTATGTTCACAGTGGGGGCAGGGGAAGAATCCAGTTAATCACAACTTTTGTATGAAAGTTGGCAACCCAATGCAATCAACACAGCCAGCCTGGGGCTGAGTCCACACTATGCAGCAGTCTCTGAAGAGCTGAAAAGAGCCAGAAAACTAGTGCAGGGATGAAGGAAAAGGAATAGAAGAACATGCAACCACCAGATCCAGAACCCAAGCAACCTATTCCAAAAGCAGGTGAGCACCACAACCAAAATCTGCCAGACCACACTATGACAGGTTGACCTGGCTCCCTCCCAGTGGCTTCTTGTCACACTCAAAGGGAAGAGCTCCACTGAAGGCAAGGCTTGACTGACTCCAGATGCAGGAGAAACGATGAAGGTAGAGCTCAGTAGTTCAGATGAGAGTCTAGGCTAGAAGATGCATAGCAGAAGAAGAATCAGGTTAATTGCAAGGCCTGTAAAGCATAACTAGTTACCACCACATCAGTAAGTAGGTGAGGCTACCAAAGCACTGGCATCTTGACAGCAGTTCTGATTCATGGGACAGGAAGTTGGTGTTTCTTTTGGAGGCCAAGGGAAAGATGTGGGAGAACAGGAGGGAGGAACAGTTATTGTACATTAGGCCCAGTGGGTTGTAGAATTGAGATATGAATAGGATGTGGGGCAGGTGGCAAAAGGTGTCTCGTGATGCAGGACAGTTAAGTTTCTGCTTCTTGAAGAAGAAATAATCCAGAGGCAGGATGTGCAGGTAGCCCAACGGCTCTATTGCCAGAAAATCAGGCTGTATTGCAACTCTAATAGTTCTTAGCAGAGTGGTATCAGAAATAGGATGTCACAGGAGTAATGGTCAATGGTTGGACAGTCTGGGTACGAGGCAGGAATGTTCTGTTTGCTCCTTTCTCAGTGGTGCCGTAGTTCTGGAGTCAAAAAACTCAAGACTTGGGCACTTTGGTGTAGTCTTCACTGTGTATGTTCTTGCAGAGTGAAATGGACAGTATCATCCCCAGCAACTGGAATAAGTAATGAAAAATGGGAAGTCAGTCACCAATCAGATAATAAGGTAGGAAGAAAGAATGGTATGGGGAGAAAAAAAATACAGGGGTATCCTTTTAATGGTATCACTAAGGCAAACAGAGTTAATTCCCCCCCAGGATGATGAAAATACATTGCTGCAAAAACAACAACAACAAAAAACAAACAAAAAAAAAACCCACCCAAACCTTTTACGGGCTTTTTAAGGCAAAAGTTGTCATTTCACTAGTGGGATGTGTGTGTGTGTGTAAAAATACATATATTTCATACCACATATAGCAGCAGAAACCATGAGTAAACAGGGCTTACTCCAACCAATGAGAGGAGCAGTTCAAAGCTCAAAGTAGACAATTAGTAGCAGTATCAACATTAAGCAAGCTGCCCATCACTTAAAAAAAAAAAAAAACAAAAAACAAAAAACAAAAAAAAACCAAAACTTTACCTTCATTAAACCATTTGTCTACTACTAAAAGAAAAAAAAGCCCAATAACTTTGTCTTTAAAAGAGTCTGCATAGAGAGACAGGATATGAACGTGTACCAGGGAATGACTTACCTCTACAACAGCAACACCTGTGCAGACCCCAAGAATGATACCAAGGTTGTCCTTCAACCAATCCTGTACCCCATCCACACAACCCTGTGGAGAAAAGACCATCAGAGGGGAAAGCAGCAAGGATTCTAAGTATCTCAAGACTAGAGATTCGTAACTTCTTGTGCATGCACAGCTTAAGCCTGTTACATGCTATGCCAAATTTCACAGTAGCTTTAGCAGAGAAGGGCAAGATCCCTGTCATCCTGTTCACTAAAGTGAAAAACATTCTCCAGAGTCATTTCCAGAGTAGCAAAAACAAGATGACTTCAGTGGAAGCTTCATGAACCCCAGACATATTCACTCACCTGCTTGTGAACAGGCCAGTCAGCGTATGTTGCAGTACCATTCACCCCAACATCCAGACTACATAAGCCTGTATTTTCCTCAGCATCCTTGGAACTATTGGAGCAGGAGCAGGGATACGCAGTCAAGCTTCTGTTGATAAGAATGTTATTTTTTTCCCACTCCTCTGCTCCATTCCAGCCACAGCAGGTAAGCTAATAAGCAAAGATAAAGCATAGTGGTCATAACGCTTATGATAGCGTATGATAGCATGTTACACACTCGAACAAACAGGCAGTGGATGCGGTCGCACACAGAGCGAGAACTTTTCACGGTCTGGTTCCTAACTGCGAAGTACCTCCAGAGGCAGCCTTGGCCAGCAGGGCACAGCAGCCAGCCGCCGCAGGGTGGCGCGGACATGCCACCGAGCCCCGGCTGCTCGCACTCGCCTGGCTGCTGCTAGGGGCTGGCTGGGACGCACATGAGGAAAGTTTTCCATCCAGAGAGACATTTACATTCCTATGCCCTCACGTGACAGAGCTACAGACGCCGAAGGGGAAAGCACGTCGGGAAGTCCAGCAAAAGCCTACGATCTTTTCTGGAAAGCCTATACTACCACACAAGCACTGGGATCCAGAGCAGAGAGATAATCAGATTTGAGGTGGAAGTTTAGGAAAAAATCCCTCTGCTCAGAGAAGAAACGTAGCGTTTCAGTCTGACATATGACAGTGGCAGTAAGAACAGCCGAACACCCACAACAGCATTAGCATTTGGTTTCCAAACAAGTGCTGAAAATCCAGCTGAAACTTCCCATCCCAGAAAGGTCTGGACTTTAAACCCGTAACTGGTGACAGCACAACTCCTCTACTCCCTTTCAAATGCAAACCGTAGTGTATTAGAGGAAGTAGATTCTTAACACTCCACTCCTCCACAGAGCTTTCTTCTGTTTCTACATTAAAACAATAGCTAAAGCAGGATCCTTTCTCTGCAGTAAGCCTTCCCTTGATTCAGCTGGCAAGGAGCTACAAATACAGCAATAGAACATAAATAAATCACTCCCTCTGAGGAGGAATATTACTGGTTAGTGTAAAGAACAGACAAGAAAAATGCTATTACTTGTACTGATAATACATCAGCCTCATGCTGGGCATGTGTTTAACTCCAACAGCCAGCAGGCTCTCTGGTCCATGGCTTGGCAGCAAACAGCTATCATGACTCCAGTGTGCCTGAACGCTGACCTAGTTGCTCAGGCATTGACCCTGATGCTAAAGCAGAAATCACAGGCAGTTGGATGGCTCCCAAGAATGCTCACGCTTGCAGAGGAATATCACAGTAAGCAGGCAACAGACACCAAGCAGCAATGCAGACAGTGCTGCTGAGTTGCCTGGCAATAAGCTAGGGACTTTAACTTGCTGTAGAAGTAGCATGCACTGTGGCTTTCACACAGACTAAGGCATTCCAGAGACACTGCAGATGATGAGCAGAAGTGTCAGGGTATCATTTGGTAGGCCAGACACATTGCACTATGCAGCAAATACTATAGAAGAAAATCAGTGTCTTATCTACCACTAGTAGTACTACCTGCTAATATGCAGGCACCAAACATCACAGACAACTTCATATCTCAGCCAAATCAGTGCACTATAATGTTAACCAACAGTCACCTACGCTGAAAATGCAGCTTTTTAAAAGATACCTGAGGAATGTAGATGAGACACACCTAAGTCAAGTGGTACAGGAGATGGTTGCAGTTCACTACCAAGAAACATGAATAGACTACATGACATCCAAAGCTACGGGGGAGCTTCCGGAAGCTGAGAATATCAAGTAGTGGATGTCCGCAACTGTGACTTGAATATACAGAACTGGAAAGGCATAACAGGATTGAGGAACACTGCTAGGCTTCTTGCAATACCTGTTTTCATGTCTTCAGCCTAACTTTATAAACCATTTTGCTGCACTGGCAAAATAGCATCTTTTTTTTCCTTGCTTCACCTTGTGGCTCACCTGTTTCTGCACGTAGTCCCACGCATCTTGTAAGTTCTTATCTTCACCATTCACAGGGTCATAATCTTCAATCAGTTTTTCAACTATGCGTGACAACTCTCCTTTCAGCTGGCAAATTAAAAGAAGAGCAAAAGTCAGATCAGTCAATTCTTTGTAACTTCTTGTGGGTTTACTCTACATGACACCCCTCCTTATCAGTTTTAGTCCTGCTGCTCTGCTGCTCTCATAGCAGGGAAAAACAAAGGCTCATCATGGTCACGGACACTGAAGCACTTTGCTTTGCTCTAGTTCCAGTGAATGAGGATAGAGCAAAGACAAACTGCAGGTGATTACAGGCACTGTAAAAGAAAAATGAAAATGGAATGAGCAGTAGCTTCTGCTTAGCCCTTTTCCAAAAGACCTGAAGGAGACAGTAATCTGTGCTCAGACTACCATACTCCCACAATACAGCCATTTCTACTTTGCAGCAAAAAGATAGAAACAGTAATACAATCATTGATAAGTAAGTATCATCTGATTGGCACATAAGCAGTAAGGAAAAAGGCAACAGGGCAGTGGAAAATCCCTCAGATCGACCTTGAAATAGTTTATTCTGCAGTCTTATCTATGCTTTGGAGAACAGGCAATAAATATCATTGACAAGATGAAATACAAAATGGGTTTACCAAGATAAAATCCCACTTTGATGACCAGATGGCATTTCTTGCTGAGAATTTTTTTTTCCAGGCAGAAGTAGACACATGAAATCTACCCCAGCTTTCAGTGACGTGTGGCTTGCTGCTACGTAAGAGGAAAGTTGCTCTGGAGGAAGTGAGTTAATTTGAAATCCCCGTTTCCTCCTTCAGTCACTTATTTCAAGCTTACTAAGTGGGTGGGAGACTGCTTCCTGGCTCCTCAGAAGTTGAGGAACCTTCCTATACTGATTAAGGCATTACGTTTGCCACACTGTTGGTAAAAGACACATTTGACATCCAAAGAAGTTCAAGAATCAGACTGAACAATCATACAGACAGAAAGGGAAGCAAAGTTTTTATCTCACAGGATAGCAAAGCTGTGAAGTTGCTGGCAAATAAGTGTACTGAGGACAACTGGAGATCTACCACAGTAAAACTTGGGATGCTTAGTGACAACAACAAAGGCAAGCAAACAATAAAAATAAAAATCTACAGACTGCAGTGGTACAGTATCAAGAACCAAAACATATGGTTTTACATGTATCAGGACCAGTACAATAAGAAAGTATACATACGCAGTTTCAGTCTTGAATGGAAGCTAGGACAGCAGTTTTCCTAAGCAATACAACAGTTAGCACTCGCCATTAAGTCCCTGCCTTGGTGCAGAGAAGGCTGTGAACCTGATGAACGGTGAGAAATAGAACTGAGTAGGGCATGTGAAAAATCGCTGTCCACCACAGGTGAGAAAAAGGGGAAGGATCAGTGCAAGCTGAAGGATAACACTGTCCTGTGGACTCACAGATAATTTCTAAATTTGCACTGAAAGGGAGACTTTGATCTGGGATCTCAGCTACTGCAGTTCATCCCCGAGTACTGCTGAGGCCCTCCACCTCTCAGGAAGGTATGAGTCACTCGGCTGCTGCGTGCAACTGTTTTTTGACATACAGCCTGTGGAAACTCCTGTTTTTCCCAGGGCATTGATCTGTCTCTCCCCAGACTCCCGGAAATGCTGCTTCTGTATTGAGACAACATGTACTACACCTGCCTAAACTGTTCACTGACAGTCTTACAACAAAGCTCAGGCTGATCAAATAACCCCTACACACCCATTCCTTGTCCAGAGATTTATACCACCCCTCATTTTGATGAGAGGTACAAGCTACCACCCAGCAGGTTCCTCAGCCCCCTTCCTCCCTCCTCTCTCTGAAGATCTCCTCAGCCAGCCTGTGCACAAGGGACAGCTAATACAACTGTCACTGTAAGGGACAGAGCCCTATCTCAAATAGCTCAAAAGAAACATCACTAGACAGCTAGAGTGATAGCACAGAGTTACATCACCCCTAGCACTGGGATTCTTCCACCTCAGTGTATTACCTTTTAGTCTGTGGTGCCACAGCATACTTCATATTAGTGGAAAAGGTTTTTCTCTTTCTATTAAGCACTGTAAAAGACTGTGGCAAAGCGAAGGACAATCAGCAACAGAAAGCAGTGCCTACTCATTTGCTTGCTCTACCAGCTACTTTTTCTAGGAAACTGCAGCATGGCTCACAGCAATCACCTACATCAGGCCAGGCAGATGGGAGCCACATGATCTTCCTTCTCATGATGTCTAACTCTTCCCCTTTTAATTACTTAGCTTCCCCCTTTTCCTTCCTTTCAAATCAAGGCAGCCTGACCTGGTTCCTACTAATGAGATTGGCCTTAGATGCTGCCATAAGCCTGATCCAATACTGAATCTCTGCATTCCCATCCTCACCCTCCTGCACACAGGGAGGGAGGCAAGGAGGGACAGGGCTGTCGTCTTGCCCAGGGCCCATCTGGCCCATTTGCACTTACGCCAGAAAGAACCAAGGGTCCCTTCTGCAAGGATCCCTACCAAAAAGAGCCTCCATTCTCCAATCTGGAACCACACCACAAGCAGACATATGGCCAGAGTTAGACGTCCCTGATTGCAGCTGCACAGGAAGCTGCATCTTTTCTCTTCCTCTATTATTATGCAAGAATAGGCAAGAAGTCTTAAAAACAGCTCTGGTTTCAAAAGCGTCATCTAAGGAGGCATCTAAGGGAAAGAAAGCCAAGGATTCTTGGGTGTTTTATGAAGTAACTGGAGAAGGTGGGGATTATTACACAAACAATGGTACAGATCTGGAAAACACATGCAAAAATAGCTTGC
Source organism: Centrocercus urophasianus (assembly GCF_019232065.1). Taxonomy (NCBI): domain Eukaryota; kingdom Metazoa; phylum Chordata; class Aves; order Galliformes; family Phasianidae; genus Centrocercus; species Centrocercus urophasianus. The sequence continues at coordinate 15,252,420 of NW_024884586.1, read as the reverse complement.
TTAGCTGGCAGCACAGCTCAAGGGGGAGAAAGGCACCTGCAGCTGAATGCCTCCCTGCACTGCCATACAAAGCACAAGCCTAGAAAGGCATGCTGAACTTTAGCTTTTCCCTCTTCACCCAATAAAGACTTCTCAGGACATAAGATGTGTGGAACATGGCTGCTCCAAGACACTGATGCCTCTGTCCAGCACCAGAAGGAACAACTTTACCACCAAAGCCAGAAAGCAGCAGGGCTATCAATCTCCCTTTCCCATGTGTTTACTGAAGAATACAGAAAAGCTGAATGCCAGAGGCAAAAGCATACATCACTGCTTCCAGCCATCATCACAGGACGAACCAACACAGGACTCTTCCACTATTAGACACCACTGGTCATCTATCCTGCCCCTCAGACTCAAGCAGATCCTTCTCCCAACGCATTTACTAGGTTCTAGTCTGCATACTGAAACAGGCCCCAAATACAAGGGTGACCTCACCCCTCAGTCACTCCAGATTCTGAAACTAATGCATGCCCTGGAACCTCAGGCACAAATGTTTGCTACAAAGAATAGATAGAAAGGAGAGTAATTCCTAGGGCACTATCACCCTCCTTTGCCCAAGGCACTCAGAACCAAGCTGCAGAGAACTGTGTGAACTAGGACCTCATCCAGGCTTCTCAGGTCCAAAGTGTTGCGATCTAAAGAGGTGTTAAGTGAAACTTACAATGTTGCTATCCTGCTGTCCTAAAAAAAGCAAACAAACAAAAAAAACCAAACAGAAATATCCCCCCACAAGTTTTCTGTAGGGGAAATGAATGTTTAACATCCTCCTACAGTGGGCAAGCCCTGGGCAGTTCCAGTCCAATGGGGCATTCCTCCAGCCATGCCCACAAGACAGGCAGAGCTGCAGCCTTCCTGTCAGGTTCAGCATTTACAGCTACACTGAATTGCTCAGCAGACTTCCATATGTCAGTGTGGGGAAGGATTCTGACACTGAAAGTGAACAGATTTCAACAGAAACATAGGCCTTGCCATGCAGGCCAGCAAGTGAATCTGTGCAATATCTATTGATCAAGAAGTGAGCAGTACAATAATCTCGTCTCCTCTTCTCTAGTAGAGAAATTAAGACTTCAGTAAAAAGAAGCAGAAGAGTATCATCTTGCAGCACTTGATCCAGGATTCTTTCCTTCACTCTTATTATTCCTTGTTTTATATCTAACCAACTTCCTGAAGTCAGAAAGGAAAAACAAACATGAAGAACACAATGGGGAGTGGATCCTGAGAAGTTTTCAGTCTTCTCCACTGTACTCTGAGCTGCCCTGGGATGGCATACATCAAGTGAAGCAGAGTGACACGCATAGAGTCACTGAAGCACAGCCCACAAACCAGCATGCGAGAGGTTTTTGCCAAGACATTCTTGAAATTGTCTTCTTTCCCCCGCCCCCCCCCCCCTCCCCCCAATTGTTCTGGGCAGGTACTTCAGACGATCCCTGACACAGAAGGTCTCTGGAAAAGTTTTACCATACGTTCTGCTCACTGAGAACGGCTGCATGTGTTCAAACCCCATCTCCCCCTCCGTTATTCTGATGGATCTGGACAGTTATTTCAGCTGCGCTGATTTTGCTGTCTGTGCAAAACTCTCGGCACTTTCAATCTCCCCCTGATGATTGAGGTCCAAACAAAGAATTACAGCTAAAATTGGAGTTTCCTACATTGAAGTAACAGCTGGAGGAGAAGTACTGAGAGAGGTACAGAACTTCATGACTTGGGAAGTCGTATTTCCCCAGCAGCAGGGAAATGCCGATCCTCACACCTCCTCTGCATTAGTCAGAGCTGTTGTGAATCAGCAGCCTGTTTTAAGTCTAACTTCACATATCAGATAATCAGTGTTTCAGTTTCTCCTCTACCCTCAGCCAGCCCAGAGAGCAAACTACATTCACACCACACTTGGCAAGGAACCCAACCAACAGCTGCTCACAGTCACCACAGCTACTTGCACAAAGTTCCTATCAGCTACACCAGGGCAGGCACCTCCCACCTTCCCGACTTCACCACCAACTTCCTCAACCACCTACTTTTGTAAACACCAGCAGAAAGACTGGCTTAGGAGAAGCAAGCACAGTGCTGCAGTGGTATGGATATGTGGTTATGCGGCAAAGGACAGGGTTACCCATATCTGGTACTAGAAACCTTCATGCCAACACAGGAGCCAGCAGGGACAACACAGTTTTAACTTGTTCCCACTATGTGAACGTACCTCTCATTTGAGGTGGCAATTGGTTAAAAGGTCTAACCGAGCACTGTGCAGGCCAGGAAACCTATAGCCAGGACAGGAGGCTGCAATGCACTGACATAGCTCAGAGAAGTTATTCCTTTAAATTCTGGAGACTCACAACTCTGTGCATATGCTGTGAAATTCCATTCCTGACAAGAGTGGCCCACTTCAAATTGTTAAACCACTTGGCTTTAAGCTCCAGTGATAGCACAGGAACTGTCAGATACTAGGGATTGCTCTTGGGAAAGAAAGGCAGCTCTTCCAAGAAGAGCTTTATGTGCAAGTTCTTAAGAGTTTAAAGGATGGAACATGATGACACAGAGTTAAGAAGGTTGGACTGGTAATCCAATATGGCAGCTGTGATGACAGTGTGGTAATTACTGCTATTACTACATTCACAAATAGTAGCCTAGAGCAGGATCAAGATGGAGTATGGTCAAAAAGCTTTTCAAGAATTGCTCTTTACTTTTCCCACAACGAGAAATAAAGCCTATATACTAAACAGTTTCCTAATCCTTGAGAAAGTAAGGCTACCAAGCCTGGCAGATACCGGAGAAACAAGCTGTACAGCAGCTATAGTGCTGGTGTGGAAGAAAAGACAATTCAGTTGTGCTTGCCAATTGTATATCCAAGTTGAAGAGCATTTTTAGGTGTCTTCTGTTCCCCCAAGGTAAGCCTAGGGAAAACAAACACAGACAGTAATACTCACTTCTTCTTGCTGGAAATAGATGACCAGTCCTGCAGCCACCTGAGTTATGAGAATCAGCATGAGGCAGGTAAAGTACTGGAAACAAAGAGAGAAGACATTACCATTATCAGTTTTCATAAAGTCTGCACGTAAGAGCAAAACTTTCAGTGAGACTTCATTTACAGAAAAAGTCACATCTAGCCAACATCTTTGCCTGCAGACAAGCTCAGCTATCAAAAATACTCTTCACAGTGAAAGGCTTAAGTACAAGCCTCTGCAAGTACCAACAGCAGCTACAACTTACTGAGTCAGCACACTTCAGCACTTGTCTCATTAGGCTAACAGGAAGAAGACAGTTTATGAACATCACCTGCATGTGTCACTCCAGCCAGGATTCCCTCTCCCACCCCCAGCACTGTTATAGTCTGTTTGACCTCAACTGGTTGAACTCTCTCCACCCACAGCAAATTGGTGTTGAGACTTTCCCGGTGCCAAAACAAATGATGTGGCCATAACTGGTTTCCTATATACACGTGCTCTGAATAAGCAGTAGTATATCAGCAGGTGAAGGTTTATGAAGGTAGTTTTGTGCCATTTAACAGAAAATTTTACATAGATAAACCACTGGTTGCAGCATGCTGACCAGGGAATATAAAGTATGCAGATAAAGAATAAGATCTGAGTTGACCTGGCAGAAGTATTGTCCCCAAGGAGACTTGAATCTCAGAATACAATCCAAAATATATTTTGCTGGAGAGGTATCAAAGGGTAATCTAAAAGACCAGATGAATTCTCTCACCAGACCCAAGAGACATCGGATTTCATTGACTGCTCCAAGACAGCCCAGGAATCCCATCAGCATAGTGAGAGACCCAACACCGACCAGGATGTATGCGCCAGTCCTCACAGAGGGAGATGAGGTCTCTGCAGAGGCCAAGAGAAGGAACAAATTAGCTACTGACAAACATGACAACTGCCATCATCATTTGGAGAATTGACTCCATATCCACATAAGTCTGCTATCTTCTACAAGAACAACACATGGAAGCATGTCAAATATGGGACAGAAGACTGCTTCTGGGTCTTCTGATGAGGGAATACCACTGAAGACAACCTGCAGGTCTGTATTATCTCAAAGCCTGGAGGATTAAAGGTCACTCCAAACAACCGCACTCATTGCACACCGTTTCAATACTCATCTATGACTCCTGTAAATAGATGCTAATTCCAGGATCAAAACAGGGATTGTGCCCAAATGTAATGCTATAATGGGATAGAAAGTACCACAATAATAGCACAATGGCAAAGTCTTTGGCTACAACAAATGAGAACAATCCCAAATGCAACAGCTGCAAACACAGAAATGAAGAAAGCGATCTGCTTGCCTTTGGGAGACCTCAGGTGGGCAAGGATCTTCAGCAAGAGATACCCTCACCTCCACTGCTAACCCCTAAATGAGATCTGGGAAGGGCTGGATCCTGTATGAATTGCATACACCTGAGCTTCCCTGGGTTGGCCCTGCCTTCCCAGCAGGTGCTCAGTAACTGGTTCAGGACGTGACTTAGCATTTCTGCTACATTAAATTAGCTACTTTTGCACATCCTTCTAGCAGCTACCACCCACTGTTATCTGGAACATCCGCATTTTCTCTATTTTCAACAGCTTTTCATTCAAGTCTAGGTAATGTTATTTCAGACATGCTGGTGCTGTCAGTCCTCTCAGCATCTGATTCTTTAAGCAACAGAAGAAAAAAGCCCTTATATCTGAGTTGGTCACAGTACTATTTCTCGCTGAATAAGACTAGAGAAAGGCATGCATTATGGCATAAAAGTTCAAAGAGTCTGGAAATAGCAACCAAAAACCAAATTGATCATTAACAGAAATCTGTAAACCTGTGAGTTGGATAGTGCAGAAGAATGTCCAGTGATTCATGCAATTAATATTTCTAGAGCTCAGCATTCAGTTTCCTAGAAAGAAGTCCCAAGAAACAGGAGAATTCCCTGAGCTCTTCTAGAAATAGGTTAAAAAGAGACAATAACTGAGTCCAGGCTAATATTCTCGCTTAGTCAGTTTCTCACTATAAGAAAAAGCCATTTCCAGCTGCAAAATCCTTCAGAGAAGCCAGAGCAGTAGATAGGCAGAGGCCATGCTCACACCTCTCATCTGCAATACGCCTTGTCTCAGAAACGTGGCCCTGCTGGCTGGGCAAGTCCTGCTCTGCTCACTGTCACTCCATGTTTTCCCCTGCGCTGGGCCAGCTGCCAGGCAAGCACAAGAGGCCCCTTGGCAGCTGGCTGCAATGCCCTGCTGTGCAGAGCTCCTCCAACGGGTTACTAAAGCAGAGGAAGAGAGGGGCAGGCATGAGAAAGGAAGCGAGGAGCAGGGAGAAAGAGCTGAGACTAGAAATTGCCAGGAAGGAAGTAAAATCTTCACACACTTTGTTATTCTGGGTAAAACGGGAAGAAAAAGAGGCAGACCAAGGGACTTGGAACATTCACAGTGGTGGCGACAACCTTAAGCCTGGGGGAGTAGCTGCTGCACAACTGGCACTGATCACATCTCAGACCCTAACAGATGATGCAAGTAGCCAGGCCTTGGTAAGCCCCTTTTCAGCTATCTGTATTCAATGTGTTTCTGCTCATGCTCACACATTACTTACCACCACCCTTTACTAGGCTTCTCGCCCTTTTAATGGTGCAGTGTTAGCCAGATGCCACAGCACAATAAACAGAGCAGCCTGCAGTGTCTGTGTGTACTGGCCATAGTGGGGGTGTTCTCTCCGCCCAGCATCTTTCAAAAGCACTGCTAAAAAGCAGCGACTTGGGAGCAGGAGTTGGGAGATAAAGGATTGGTGTAACTGGGAGCAGAGCTACAAATGCCATTGCCATCCATTCCTTGGGCAAACAAGATGGGGCTACAAGCAGCATTCATCTAGCATCCAATTTTCACTACAGCATCTGACACTGGTGACATAAGCAACAATTCTGGATGCAGTGACAATGAATAACACAACTTGTTAGAAGCCCCCGCTAAGAAAAGGCACAAAGGAAGCAGTTTGTCAGAGCCAAAGCTGTTGTGGCAATACAGCATGTAGAGAGAATAGGATGAAATAGTAGTCCTTAGGTTTAAGATGAAGCATTTGGGTAGCTGGGTGAAGAGTCAATAGTCTTACACAGTCTGACCACAGTGTTGCAATCCACGAGACTAGCAGAAACACCATGTCTTGAGGCATGCTCCTTTTCACCCTGTTCTTACTAGAGGTTCATCTCGCCATAAACCATGTTGTTGCTCAGGTCACGAAGCCTGCTAAAAAACATTGCCATCCCCAAACTAAACCACTAAAACACAGAGCCCCAGACCAGAGTCAATTAAAAAAGAGAAAGATGAAGAAGAAACATGGTCTTACGCAGAACTGAAATGAAGCTGGTTTTGTCGGCCAAAATCCATATTCCAAAACCCAGGATCACAGCACCCAGAATCTGAAAGAACAAGAACAAAACAAATATTTGTATAAACTAATAAGCCAGCTATAAGAAGCAGTAACCCTTATTCATATTTCCAGAGGAAAAACAACTATTCTTTTGCCGTTCCCACCCATCTCCCCCATGGTACTCCTCCCAACATAAACAGGATTAGCATGACTCCAGGAAGAGAGCTTCAGCCAACTGCACAGGAGCCCCAAGTTCTGTTTGGCAGACCTTCACACCATACCAGAGGAAGGTTCAAAACAGTCTGATGAGAAGCTGCTGCTAGAATCTTGCACGAGGAAGTGCACAGCTTCTCTGAAGATCTGAGGGAGCACAAGAGCATCTAGCATGTGATTTAAAAGATTTTTTGAACAGAGAAACTGACTGTAAGGGACCAGACTGCAAGCCAGCTGCCAAGGATTACATAGCTGTCAGCTGGAACCTCCCCAGGAAGGACATCTTGGGCTTGTCAGGCTCTGCTACGATGTTATGGCTTCAGCCCACAAACACACAAAACCAGTAGCATTCCCTTTGCATGCAGGTTCCCATGAGCAAAGGGCTTTTCTTCTTCCAGAGCCAGGCTCAGGCATTTTGTCTTGTGACCCTATGTTACGCCGGAGCACCCTAACCCCTCAATACTCCAGCCAACACATCTTCCCACCAACTGTTATGAAACATCAGTCACAGCCTGTGCCTCACCAGTTTTATCTAGGGGAAGGATTAGCAGAGCAATATGTCCCTGTGAGTACTCAGCTGTGTCCAGATCCTAAATCAAGAAGGCCAGAAACATACAGATTTCTCACCTTGTTTTGAAGGAGGAGAGAGGAAAAAAAAAAAGTGTATTCTGTTTCAGCCTCTAGGTATTATTGTACATTGAGATCACTCCAACTCCCAAAATCAGGATCGTAACACCACTGTACCACAATGAAGTCACTATGCTAAGAAGCCTGTGAGTTTGCTGGATTTCTAGGAAGCCAAAACTTGTGCAGCGCAGACAATTCAAAGTTGCAGAGTGGTGAAAGTTCTAAAATACTGTAAAGGAGCAAGGGAAGGATAAAGGCAAGTGACGTGCCTCCAAAGGATGTGAGCTGCAGGCAGTAGTTCTTACACCAGCAGAATTTCAGCAGAGGATGAAGCAAAGTACTGAATAAATCAACAGGACTGAAGAGAGGTGGCAATTCTGTGCTTCATTATAGAGTGTTCAGATAGACCATGGAAACGTCAAACCATCACCTGAAGCAAGCTGGCAGAAAGCCATATGGCAAGGCATTGTCAACACATTTCCAAAGTTTACACTGTGCTTCAGCTCTTCACACAAAGATGCCTTTCTGAGCAAAGATAAAACAACACTCTGAAATAAGCTGCTTGCAAGCTTCCTGGCTTGGCAGAGGAATAACACAGCTCTGGGAGTTAAACTAGAAAGTCACCGAGCAAGTTTCCAATATCTGAAGACCAACGAAGAACGGCATCTCAGCTGTAGAAAGCATGCTGCTGTTGTTTCTCAGTAAAAACAAAACAAAACCCAACAAGATGATAGTAACAAGAATCTTTGTATCACATCCCAGTGTGTTGCACAGGAGCACTGGATCTGTTGGTCAAACTGGAAATGAAAGCCCCTTGAATATACAACAGCTGGAGGCTCCTAAAAATTCCTCTTAAACTTCGTATTCACAGGAACTGCTGAATTTACAGTTTGAGGCAGTCTCACATTTAAGCCAGTCTTAATAAAATATTTGTCTTGAACAAAGATGCAAACTGGGCTTTGTGTGACATCTCTTTTGGCTCACTGACCCCGAGATGTCACCTCGGTTTTGCTGCCACTGACAAAACACAGAACTCCTGCTGAACTGAGTTCCTGGGAAGTTATTTGTTATGAGGTACTCTGACTACCCAAGGCCTGTTTTCACTCGGAGCTTTGCTCTTGTCCACAGCTCATGTGTTTGCCAGGAGCTGCTGCTGAGAACACTAAAAGGGGGAGGGCAGTGAGAAAAGAAACCACAAGGAAAAAAATACTGCTCCGTTTACAACCCTATTGTCATATCCTAGCGGGAGGGTATCTCTGCTCAATGTCTGCAGGAGTTTCCATACACAGCTTCTGCCTTTGGCTTGGCTTCAGTCTCTGCACATGGGAATCACACCTGATGATGCCCACAGAGTTAAATTCCTCTTCTATGCTGCCCTACAGCCCCTGAAGCAGAGCATGGATGTCTCTCCCTCACCCCAGCAATGAGGATGTACCCCAGATCTCAGCAAGATCCAAACCCAAGCTAGGAAGATACAGCCCCCTGAAGGCAGCTCTGGCAGTTTTCCATAGCACAACTCAATGAAGAGGGTTATGGAAGAACTCTGCTGTCACTGGACCCAATCAAGCCCTAAGTTCTGAGAAGTATCACAACTGATAACTAGAGGCCTTGTTTCAAGTTGCAGTCTGTTCCATTTACGGAGGTGTTTGGGAGAACTGTTTTCCCTTTAAGGAGAAGCACCTGCTGTAGCCTATGCCTGCTATCCAAGGAAGAGATGTGTAAAGTTTTAACTAGAGAAACTAAGCTTATACCCTAAACTTATGTTTTGGCAACTTCTGAGACATGTAGGAAAGCAGTTCAAACAATCCTTTTCCCTTTAATTAAAGCAGGTCAAACCTTCCCCCGAAACAAGGCTCCAAGGCTGCAATACACCAAGTCCCTGAACTACTTCAGCTAGAACAAAGGACCTCCTTACAGTCCTCAAACTGTAGAGAAAAGCTATTTCAACAACTAACTTCTGAAAGTGGCACCAGGGTCTCTAAAGGCTACATTCATCAGCTCCAAGTCAGGCTAGAGAACACTGCTGGCAGAGGGCTGGCCTTCACAGTGTAACCACAAAGGCTCAGCTCAGTATCTTTCCAGAGGACAAAGCTCTATCTCCAGCATTAACATCCACACTGAAGCAGCATGAGAGTCTTTTGCAATCAAGCGTAAATCTATGGAATAAAAGAACAGTCCCTGTGAGCTGACAGCTTGTGGAGCACGAGCCAGCTAGGAGAGCTGCCCAGCTCTCAGCCATCACTGTGGGCTCTGGCTGGCCAGCAGCACAAGCTTCAGAGGGCAAGGGAACAGTAGGAATTTCTTGAGCTCAGAGCCAGGCACTCCCCATAACTGAGCTCAGCACCCAGTGCAGCCAGCACGAGGGTTGCAGAACCTCTCTGTGCTGGAAGCTCACAGCAGTGCTGCAGCAATTTTTCTACTGGACTAAAGCTGATCTAGAAACATCTACATTGTATAAGCTTGGACATCCCCCATTCACACCCTGAACAACTGTAACAGGAAAAAGCTTCTTGGGTCAACTACTTCCTATGGCAGCCAGATAGTAACAGATACCGCTTTTCTCAACATCAGGCACATGCAAAAAGCCTGCCATCAGCTGAAACAGCTCAAAATCTTCGCTCCAGAGAAGCAGTAAGCTCCACTGCAGCTTCAAATGCCCCCTTTCCATGGGGCAGCCCTAGGGGAAAGACAGCACCTGTAGCATAGCACAGCCACGCAGGAGCAGAGAGAGAAGCTGCATTTAGGGACAGACCAGAAAGCAGTGTTCCCCTTATCCTGCCTTCTTTCCCACCTCCACCTCCCAGCTTGGCCCTTCCCTTCCCTAACATGCTACACAAACGGTAACAGTATCAGACAAGCTATTCTCTTGTTGATATATGGAAAGTAGAAGCCACCTCCTTCAGCAGAGCAATATTCCACACCAGGAGTGCACCAACACTGCCATCACTGGCCCTTTGCTCGCACAACACACAGTATCTAAGTTTCACAATAGGATGCATGTGAGAGCGTGCCCCTTCTAGCCCCCATTTGACTAAAAAAAAAAAAAAAGAAGAAAAAAACAAAAAATGCTCAGACTGGATTACCTTTTGCTGAGGCACACGCTGGAGAATAACTATCCAGAGGCCTGCTTCTTTTCCCCAGCCAAGCCCTCCTCAGTCTCCCCCTACCTTCCAATTCCTTTTCAAACAGGGCACTTGGACTAATTCACCTTGTTAAAAACCAGAACCAGCCCTTGAGACTGAAACAAAATTAGAGTTGTTCTTTGAAGTCCCGCCTGACCTATTTATGAGGGCAGTGCTGCTACTTGGCAGGTTTTGTAGCTTTGCTGCTCAGGGGCAGCTTTGCTGCTGCTCTAGATGTAGCAGAGAAAGAAGCTACCACGCCTCTCCATCCAGCAAAACCTCATAACTCTGGCCTTCCATTCCCATTGCAAAAAAGTAGATGTGTGCACTGGAGGCAGCAAGTGTGGACCAGGAGCAGAGCACCTAGTCATACTTGGAGCCAGCAGCTCCAATGTGCTTCAGCTTCAGGAGTTCCATTCTCTCTTCCAAAATCTGTGTCATTTAATGAACACACTGGGCCAGCATCCAGAAAAAAAACCATGTTTCCAGCTAATTTTAGTTCCTACTTACTCCGCAGACACCCACAATACTTACAAGGAACAGGAGATTGAAGAGGAACAGGAAGTACTTGGTGACTTTCAGGCAGCCAGACCCCATCTTCTCTCACTTACAGATCTACAGGAAAAGCAGAAGAACGAGTGGCTGTTAGCATCAGGTTCTCCGGGCAGATTGGACAACACCCTCACCCCATGCAGAGCTCTGCATCACACAGTAGGTCTCACAGAAGGCACAGCAGAAGCATGCATTGGACAGACATCCTGAGCTGTCCTTGAGAGCAGCAAGACAGGACAACATCGTCATTACAAATACAGCTGCTGCAAAGACCTCCCAGAGCTGACAGAGCTATCAGATGTTCCAGAAGGGATTTAGTCACATATACACTAATTCCATCACTATTTGCACAGAGTTTGTGTTAACAGCATCAGCCACAACACCAACTGTAGCTGCTAGTCCAGATGGAGCAAAGTGATGCACTTATCTGAAGACAGAGCCCACAAGAACAGGTCCTGTTCCCTCTGAAAACTCTCATCTCTTTGTGACCCCTGAGCAAATGAGGGAACACTGGGTCAACCTGTAAGGTAGCATGAAATCAAGCTTCTTGTGTGCAACTCTGCACTGGATGGCTCAGCAACACTTGAGAACCAGCAAGTCTACTGCATACCAGCAAGTTACTCACATACTGCAAATTCTGCTGCAATTGCAAGACATGTAAAATTTCAGCAAGTGCCCATTTCCATAGACAACCTCAGAAGTACAAGGCAGCATGGGATGATGGATTGGGATGCTGCTATTAGTTTGTTGGTACCAGCCATGCAAGCTGTAGTTTGTGGAGTGGCTAGTAGGCGACAGAGAGGGGAAGAACAGAACTACAGTACAGCTCTTTGCCATACAAAGGACATATCTGACTGTATTCCATCTTATTTACTATGGCTAGAGCCTATGTAACCCTGCATGAGAAAATATAGGCAAGACTGCTCTCAGCACTGAGAATTCGGAAGCACATCAGCAGTGGGTCCTTATCAGGTCTTTGCATTACAGGACTTCAGGAGTAAATACGTCTGTATAACTGCAAAGTACAAGTTCTCACTTGTCTGACAGCAAAGAGCTCAGAAGTTACTGACAAGGCCAGCAGACCATCATTGGGATTGGAGTTCTCCTGGGGAAGCAGCACAGCTGACTGACACATGGGGACAGCTGGGGGGGAACACCTCAAAAGTCAGCTTTCTTGTTTCTCCTTCCTGTCCCTGAACAGCTACAACTTCCTGCAGAGGGAATGGAGCTCTTAAGTTCCTTAAAATCTGCTTTGGCAAGCTCCTTGCTTCAGACAGCCCACACTGCTGTGGTAAGCAGCAACAGTCAGAGGAAGAGCAGGACAAGCTGAGGCACTAGTCTTGCTGGGAAGAACCAGGCCCAGTGGGAAGCACGGTCAGCAGTGCTTCCAGCTGCCAGCCTGGGTGTACCAAGGGTCACAGGAACCTAGTGCACTCTTTTGTTTCAATTAAAGGCTTTTGCTTAATCTTATTAAATATTTAGGTTAATTCTGGAGCTAAACTGGTATGCAGGCCTTGTTACAACGGGCTAGTCTGCCACCAAGCAGTGGGCATCCTCCTCTACCATTTAGGAACCCTCCTCAATATTTAGGCAGCCAGGTCCCGAGGCAATGATGGACACCTGCTGTGAGGGATACAAGAGCTCTTCTACCTTTTGACCTAGCCATGCAATAAGCCAGATAGATCTCACACAAGCCATCGACCTTCTTACCAGGTGCCCCAACCTAGGTGCAATCCCTGTTTCTCCAGCCCAACGAGCAATTCCCAGTGCTTGCTCCCAGCAGGGAGTAGCCACGTGCTGCTTATCTCTGACTCTGCCCCCTGCTATTTTGATTAGTTGGGAAAACAGACTTGCTGAGCTATTAGGATCATTACAATAGTTACCTAAGGTAATTACATTGTCAAACAAGCTGAAAAGAGCTCCTGTGGAAGAAGCTGTGCCTGAGGTGACGGAGCAAAAGATCTGCTTTCAGGGCCCTCTATTCCCAGATGTTTAAGGCATTCTAGTTTCAATATTTTATTAACAACCAAAAAACTAACTGCACATTACAGCATTACATGTCACCCTTGCCACAGGGAGATACACCTCCTTCATAGCTCCCAGCAATAAAGAAACAATTCAAAGTACAGTTTTCAAGCCAAAAGTAAACCAAGTCTTTAGAGCTTTTCCCTGAGCTTTTACCATAACTACGGGTTCCACATCCTGAAATATAATAAGTTTTCCAATTCTCATGTTATCCTTAATAAAACTTTGCTTCTGTTCATTAAATTAATTAAATTCCTCAGGATCCTACCTTGTAAGACTGCACAAGCAGTCACAACACAAGCAACACCGTGTAAGTAGCAGCTCAGTGGAAGTCAAGATGGGAAGATAAGTTTGGATGTACCACAACCAGGCATACCCACAGGCCGTGAAATGTGTGAGTTTCTCCATCTGGCCGGATTGCTGAGCCCAGAATCAGGCAGGACCCATGGCATGCACAGCACAGCCCTTGTTCTTGCTCTTGCCACTGAAGAGCTGACTGCTCGCCTCTGGCAGCTGCCTAACTTTCCAGCCCCAACATCCTGCAGCAATGCGTGCAAAGGTTTAATAAATGAAGCTCTCAACTTTCTAATTCCACTGTTTGTTCACAGTTATGCATTGTTTTCTCCTTTTCCTCTCCACCCTAATTGCTTTCATCATTCAGGTTCTTTTTACATATTTTCCCCACACCCATCCTTCACTAAGCAGTCCCACGCGGTCTTTTCAACATTTCCACCCACACGCCTCTGATTTTCCATGTCACCCTTGACAGTAATGCCAGCTCTGCAGAGCACTTCATAGAAGACCGTACAGTTGATTTCCACAGCACAATATCTCCCTGCCTCTCCTTCCCTATTCTGTGATGATACGCAGGGCTATTCATACCTGTCTAGCAGCTCACTACTGCAGTAACATCTCAGTTGCACACATGACCTGGTTAGAGTTGGTGTGGCTGAATCCAACTAGCAGGGCTCTGCCCCAGGATCTGGGAGAAGGTATTCCTGGGCTAGGACTTTGGGTTTCCAGCAGGCAAGACATAAGAGGAGCCTGACCAAGCCACACAGCACCAGAGATGGCTCCCTACCCCAGCAGCTTTCAAGCTCATAGTGATTACAGCAGAGCCAATGTGCTAAGCACAAGGACAAGCCCAGGACATGCGGAAGGAGCAGCAGCAGAGGAGCATCATCCTCTTGTTCCACAAGAGTGGCTGTGCTGGGAGCAGATACACGCAGGTGTTATCACCACATCAATCGAGGTGGGGGAAGGCAAAGTTAATTTTTAATTGCAATTCTGCTGCGTCAAACTAGACTCTGCACTGCCCCCACCTAGCCAGCACTGCGTGCTTGGTGCTCACTGGAGTTTATGACACTTGGCTCGGGCTGACTGGTACGTGCTAGTGCAGTGCAGCCCTGTGGTGAGAGCACAGTCTGATGCAGCTGCAGCACTGCTCTTACAGCTCACACACCTCAGCTGCCAGGATCCTGCTTGCTCCAAATAAGGGGCTCATTTGCTGGTGTGGTAAAAGTGAGAAGCAAGCAGGAATAATCCTAACACAAGCAGAGTAGGTCAGCTTGTTTCTGTGCTTCACTGAAGGAAAAGCTTTGTTCTTCACAGAAACACAGGTACAGCAGACACCACTGTCTCAGTTCTGCAGCATATTCAGTGCTCATGGTGCTTTGCAACTTACACCTGCTGCAGCAGCTGAGATTACTGGAAGAAACTGAGTTCCCACTGGCATGCTCAGGTGGCAGAACTGCTCCCCCTAATCCACAAAAGTACCTGTGCCAAGGCAGGGGAGCAGTAGGCTGCTGACTGCATGAAGTCACTTACCTGGGAACTAATTGGCATGAAGTAAGGCCATTCTGAAGGAGGAAGCACAGTTACACTTCCAGAATTCCCTATTGCAGAAGCCAGAGAAGCCACAAACCATAGAATTATTTGAGTTGGAAGGGACCTTTAAAAGCCATCTAGTTGAACTCCCCTTCAATGAACAGAGACACCTACAGCTAGATCAGGCTGCTCAGAGTCTGGACCAATCTGACCTCGCATATTTCCAGGGATGGAGCATCCACCATCTCTCCGGTAAACCTGTTCCAGTGCATCACTGCCCTTGTTGTAAATCAGGGCAGAGTTTTGCAGAAGCCAGAGAGGATGAGAGAACGCTCACAGAATGGTCATGTGTGCTCCTACAGACATCTGCATGCAGCAGGACCTACAGCAGGGCAGCTCTAAATGCCATGACCTCCCACAGCATGGGAGGAGCCCTCACCCACAGAGCCCAACTAATGGGAATGTTTGACTTTCCGTGCAGGTGAAGAACAAACACTTGGCAATCAGGCAGCCTCATGGGCATCTGGTTGAGAAACTTGACAGCTTGGCACAGTAGTGCCAGATAATGAACAAAAGCAGAGTTGCTGAGCCTCTTCTAACCAAGTACAGCTCTGCCCTAAGGCAGAGATCCAGTAACACACAAAGAATACCCAAGGGAGTTCATCTTGTTGACATTACAATTCAAAGGCCTTGGACTTACAGTACACCTGGGACTTACAGCTTGTCTCCAGCAAGCAAACAACCACCGAGCCAATGAAATGCTCAGGTCTGAATTCAATGAGCTTTTCTTCAAGCTCCGCTGAGATAATACCAACTGTGTAGTGACCTTGAGAGCATAAACATGGTTGTGTTCACTGTGCAGACTCTCCAAACAGAATCTCTTGTTGAGTTCCAGCAGAAAGATTGGAGGGACAACCTGGACCTGGAAGGTTAGAGCTGCTAATAAGGGTTGCACTCCCAAATAGGTCACTTCTGGTGGAACAGATGAATGTCTATGGTAGTGACACTAAGTCAGCTATAACTTCTAATAAAGTGTCAGGGCAAGTTAGGAAAAAAAATTAAAAATGTTTGCATAATATAACCTTTTGAAATGGAAAACAGTGGGGAGAAAATGGTTATGGGGGGAAAATAAGCGCAAGAGTCTTATCAGTTATTACATCTGCTCTAGATATAGCTGCTCCTTAAGTAGAAGCCATCATCCTTAAGCTAGAGGAAATTGCAACAAGGGTTCAACACAAACAGCAGCGTGGTGCCATCAGCCTATAAAGAGCAGCACAACAGACAAACTGCTGCTGCTTGTTCAGGGTATGTGACAGGTATGGTGACACCCTAGCACAAGTGTCTGCCAGGCATCTGCACATCAGAGGCTCAGCTGTGCTTGCTGCCCTGGAGCAAGAGGGACAGACCACAGCAAGCAGGAACGGCAGTCAATACCAGTGACAAGACCAGATTTCTGAGCAATTAATTTTTATCAGCTTACAGCACTGAAATAGATTTGTTCCCGTTGCACCTGATAAGACATGAAGCTTTTCAGTTTCATTTCTGAAAAAGGCATACTTTAAGTGCAATAATCTGACCAATATATAACCCAGTGGGGTGAGAGATTAGAAAGCACCCTGAAGACTATCTGTGGTCACAGAGGTCTTTCAGCATGTTTTTCAACAGAAAACCCGTGGTGCATTTTGCAAAACGGAAATATATATTTTAGAGACGTGATTCTGATGTGTGAAAGGAAGTGATCCGATATTTATAAGCCACCGTCTCACTTACAAAGAAACCAACACGCACTTTGGTACCAGAGAGTAAAGCAGGTTTCACAAGTACCCATGATCCTTTCTGCGTATTTGAAAGAGATGCAACCAGATTTTAAGAACACCTGCACCTCCCACTTCAGCCAGCCAACATTTAAGTATGGCTCCATTCCGTAAAACTTGGAAACGGAGAAAGTTCTTTGCTATTTTCAGTCTATGCACACATGCTTGCCCAGCACGACAATATTTGCAAGACACTCCATTTCTCCAATTTAAGCAAATCTTTCCATTCAGCAAGACCAAAGATACAAGCTTGCCAAAAAAAAAAAAAAAAAAAGGAAAAAACAAAATCCCAGAATCTGTTCCAGACATCTTTTGGTTCTTCCCCTGCCAACTCCCCTAACCTCCACAAACAACCTTACCAGAAATGACAGACAGAAGAAAAAGCCAAAATATTTTGTTTGTTTGTTTTTGTTTGTTTTGCTTCTTGATTACCACTTACTAGATTGCTATTTGTGTAGCAAGCACTGCAGGACTGCAGGTAGGGTCCAGAGGGGTCTCTGTGCTGACTACAAGCATTGCAGGTCACATCACAGTGAATACACACATTTCAGAAAACTGGTCAGGCAGCTCTGTCACTTGACTACACAGGCTATTTAATGGCTCCAAAACAGAGATCAACTCAGCTTTGGTTCCCCCGTTTCCCTGTCCTACCTCCCCACTCCCACTTGGAACTGTTATTCTGTAAACAGCATCTCTGCAACAAACGCCTGCACCAGCTCCCCAGGAAGAAACAAAGCCAAAGGGCCCACCAAGCATTTGCCATTGGCATCAGGCCCACCAGCCTGGAAATCACCATACAAGCACAGTGCAGGTTCCCAAGCTTCTCATGTAATGTACACAGCTTTCCCAGAGGTCAGCAGAGCTCGTCTGAGGCACAACCCCTTCCATGACAGCATAGCTTAGGAAATACCTTCCTGAGACCTCTGCCACTCCAACTCAGTGAGGCCACCAGCACTCCAGGCACTTCCGTGGGCGAGGAGAAAACCTTCACCTGAGCTTTTATCTAGCTAAGAGACAGAGCTTCCCTGTCCCTGCACTAGGAGCCATCAGTAATACGATTGATTATATCTTTGCCTCCTTCTACATACGACGCAAGAAGTCAAGGTCAAGGACTTTCTACTGTTAAGTTCCCTTTCAAAACAAACCGGTTCTCAGTTACTTCCATTTTCTCAGATGTTAGAGCAGATAACTACAGTGTGTTTAAACTCAGCACACCCGAGCCAAACACATTTCTGAGAATTTACAGGTATCTACCACAACTGGGAACTAAGGTTTCCCATTCCCTGTGATTCCTTCCAGGAATTAGAAGGAATAGTAGGAAAGGTACAGAAATTCACTTTACAAATGTGAAGTTTTTTTCAGCTGAGTGGCTTAGTTGGTACTGGAGCAAACACACACCAACTCCTCCCACCTCACAGCCCAGCACTGCAGGCTTCTGCACAGAGCAGTGGATGAGGCTGAGAAAAGCAGCGTACCCCCAGCAGGAAAACAGCTAACCTCAGCTGTGCTCACCCTCTGCCCTCCCCAGCAACAGTGGGCTTTCCAGCAACCCAGCCCTCAACTGAAGCCAGGGGAGCGTGGGAGGATGAGCATTCCCTCACAATGCAGTCCCTGGAGACACATGGACACCCTGCCAGGACAGCCAACTGCTGCCAAAGAGCTCAGGTCCCATGCTGCTGGACATGACCAGCTCTCCAAAGAGCTGAGGTATCTTCTGACTCCAGGACTCTCCAAAAACCTTCTCCCCTTAGGGCCCATCCATGTGATCTTGAAGTGGCAGAAAGGAAGAACAACAAATAAACACCTAACAAAGCAGAATTCCTCTGGCCCATCCTCCTGAATGGCTGTGAAGCTTCAGAATTAAGTCAGCTTTCTCCAACAAGAGATGAGACGAGTTATTAGTGTAATCATATCACATGCTCTGTATCAGATTCTTTGCTGACAGCGAGGCACTGATCCCAAGAACCCAAGGTTTTAACCCTTCAGACCAAGCAGAGCTGGAGTACTGCTGCAGGTCCAGCACGACTGGAATGCAGCACAAGTGTACCGACACAAGGAAGTGTCTCAGCCCACAAAGGGACGCCCCTGTTGGTTTGTTCCCAGAAAGAAGCTCCTTACTATTTATGATGTCAAGAATCTTGTTTTTGCCAAACGGACCATTTGCTAATTGCAGCATCCTCATCATTTACCAGCTGCTTGCATGCCTACAGCTACTGAGCCACCCTGCTGCCATGCTGCCGTTTTGGCACTGGTATGTGTGACTGCAGCACAGACCACAGATGGATGGCTTTAACAATGCCAATCTGACAAGTTAACAGGTGTGGCTCAGCCAGGGATCTCCAAAATCAATTGGAAGCATTCACAAGAAAAAAAAAAAAGCATCGCCACAGCCTCTGTGCTCACTGCAGCTGCCTGGGGTGAAGCTTTCCTCTGTTGGGCTGCCTGAGGTCAAGCGGATGGGACACCGCAGCCGCTGGGGGTGGCCTGCCTGTGCTTAGATGGCACTATCATCACGTGGACAGACATTTCACAACATCCTGAGCATGGGCCGCCCAGCACTACCAGCAGGCATGAATGGAGAGAGAAAAGCGGTACTATTTATAGGCAGCTCAAGTTGGAGTGGCCCTTCTTGGCCCAAACACCTCCGTCCCTCCCTCCAAAACAAAGGTCCAGAGAGGGCAGAAGGCAAGAAAAGCCCTGAAGTACAAGAGTTTAGAGCACAGATGTTTTGAGTGGTTCCCTTCTAAACAGAAAAACCCACCTGCAACCACATTTTCCCCTCCCCCTCAATAACACCTGTGTCACAATAGCCAGACCCCTTGCTGATCCCACCACTGTGGCAGCTCTGAGTCAGTTTCTGGAGTAGCCAGTCCCAGGAAGAGCTGCTGCAACATCTCCAAGGGCATTGTAGCACTGCCTGGCACTTCTACCCTCAACCTTTATAGATTCTAATCCTCACTCCTACAGGGAGGAATAAAGCAGTAAAATAAAGATTTTTACAACAGAGAGCAGCACCGTAAGCAGCAAAAAAAAAACCAGCATAAGCTGTTGCAGAAACTGCAGTGGAGTAGCTTCATTCCTGACTTAGCCCCTCATGAAGTGCAATGCCACAGGAAGGAATATCAGCAGACAAAGCTGGAAGATAAAGGTGTGAGGCTCAGCCAGCTGGAGGAGAGGTTGCAGGACTTTCGGTTTTGCTGCGGCAGAAAGCTTTGGCAGCTGAGGCACCATACACCTGGGCGCACATAGGAGTTGTGCTCCCAGCTGGTAGCTGTGCCACAGGACAGGTGATGGTGGCAGACCTCACCAAGCTGTGTGAGACATTGCTCAGTTTCAGACTTGCTGCCTGCAGTTAGAATCACCCCTCCAAACAGAAAGAAATAAAAATCAATCCACCCTAAGAAGCATCACATGCATAGGCTGTGGACAGAGCTGTTTGAAGCCAAGAGGAACAGACATATGGGATACGTTCCCCAGGAATTTGGCAGTTAAAACAGACAGCAAGACTTTGAGAGTTGGGTCTGTTCCGGGAAAAGGAGGGGCTTCCCTCTGTCCTCGGGGATCCACGCATGGCACTGCCTCCAGTCGTCTGGAAAACAGGCCGAGTCCAGCCAGAACCCCAGCAGGCCAGGGGCCTCAATGCTTCCCTGAAAGGGTCTCCTAAATTTAGAGCACAAAGACTTTGGAAGACTGTTTGATGGAGCAAAGTTAGAAGAAGGATGGAAAAAAGCAGTTCTGTCTTTTTTAGTTTAATGCAGAAATAAATGCTCCACTTTTTGAAGGACCAAAGGAAAATAAAAAAAAAAGCAGAGCTCTGTTTCATCTTTAATCAGCAGACTATGATGCAGGTTATCATTACTTTTTAATAGAGCTGCAGACATTTGTTTATAATACTTTTCTCCGCCCCACCATGTTGCACTCCCTTCAGGGAGTGGGCTTTAGGGGAAGTAATGCTATAATGGGATGGAAAGTACTGCAATAATAGTGAGGTGACAAAGTCTTTGGCTATAGAAAATGAGCCCAAATGCAGCAGCCACCAAGTAGAAATGAAGGAAAAGAGCTGAAGAAGACCTCAAGTAGGGAGAGATTTCCACTGCCAACCCTTAAATGAGGTCTGGGAAGGGGTAGATCCTGGTGGATCCTGGTGGATCCTGCATGCAGTTGAGTGCCCCCGGGTTGGCCCTGCCTTCCTACCAGGTGCTCAATCACCGGTTCAAGCTGTGACTTAGCATTCTGCTACAGGGGCAGACATCTCTACTTCCCGTTAGTTCTGCAATATCTATCAAGACAGACTTACTGATGACATCAAACTGCAACCAGTGGTCTTTCTCCTTTGGTAGGAGGCTCCCAGCAGGAGGACAGTCCACCACAAGAGCAGAACTTGGGTGACAGTGCTCTCCAGAGAGATGCTGACATCAGATCAGGCAGCAGGCAAGAGGCCCCATGACTGCCCCTGCAAACAGGGTCGCCCAGATCAGCTCACACACCACCTCAGTGGCTGTTTCCCCTGACAGCAAACACCCCGTAGTGACAGAGAGCAGCTGTTTAGGCTCCTGTGGGACAACGCCGGATGCACAGCCATCTAGTTGTATACACTCCACTAGCTCTTGGTAGAAGCTGACAACTGGGTTTGTAAGAAGCTTTCCATCTGCCTGGAGCTGATATGTAGCAGGAACTCACTGTTTTGCAACAGCATCAAGTCTAAACCACCATCACAGCACTGATAACCTAACTAGCATGCCCAGCACTGGAAAGGGATGCAGAACCATCCTCTGAGACCACAAGCAGAACTGTGACATCAGTGCAGCCTCTGAGGGCATTAATGCTGCTTGTGCCATTCCACAAAATAGCCTCCACTTGAAATAGCCTCTTGTGTCAAGGCAGCAGCTGGCTTGATGCCCCTTTCAGCAAACAGAAACTCCTGTGAACCTTCAGCAGCAGGACCTCAGGCCCCACAGTTGTGCTACAGGAAACCTTGTTGCTGCTCCACACCGTGCTTTGCAAACATCAAGCGCGGCACAACTGCCTTGGAGCAGAAATCTTCCCTAATTAAAAGAGATTCCTAAGAGAATGCACAGATTTACTGCATAACTCAGAGGAATTGACTCTTCAGTTACCGTGTCTTTAGAAAACCTGTGAAAGAAAGGGACCTAAATGCAAAGAAGAACTCAATCTTGTTGGGAATATCAAGGCAGCCCTTTTCTCTCCCATTGTTTTTGTTGCTTTTTTTTTTGTTTTTTTGTTTGTTCGTTTGTTTGTTTTCCCCCACAGAAATGTTGGGAATGAGCAGAATTGGAATTGCTGCCTGCCATTTGAGCCCTGTTTCCTCAAGCACAAGGAAGATGCTGCGCAACAGCAACAACTTCTGCTTGGTCAGTGCTTAAGTCAAGGCAACAGCAGTGGGGGGTGGAGCCCCGCTGAACTGCAGGTCCCTCAACCCAAGCCCAGCTCAGCATTCTGGGTCCATGCTCAGTTAGGAAGCTTCACTCCATGATCAAAAGCAGCAGAAGAGCAGCAAGGGGACAGGAGGCAGTTTACTTGCTAAAGCCTGCACTAGGAAGCTGTGTCCATTCCAGTGAAGCCACCCAGGACTTGACTCATCCCAGTGACTTAGTGCATGCTGACACATGACCAGTTCCACAGCAGTCAAAAGGATGCTCCAATTGTGACATGCTGGCAAAAGACATGCCTCAAACCCAGTGCCAAAACGGCATCCTTTTGTGTAAAGAGTCTACAAGTGGCTCGATTACAAGCAGGAAGAGGATGAGCAGATCAGTTCACATGATACAGTTCAACCACAGGCATGTGGGACCAAAGTCCCAACACACGATATTAACATTACTGAACACAACCCTCCTCTTTAACTGCTGTTCACACATATGGCATAGACCTCATTTTCCAAACAGTGCTAAGTCAGTTGCAGGACCAAGGAGAAATTGGAAAGGAAAAAAAAAAGGCAGAAAAGGAGTAAGGCATTCTCCAATGTGGATATTTTTGCTGTAGAGCACCTAGCAACCTAGAAATGCTAAGAAAGCTACAGAAACGCCTCTGGAAAGATCTAACCTGAGTGTGTGAAAGCCAGCATGCAGCCATTTTATGCAGCAGAGGAGTTGTTCTAGTTAAGTTCTGTTTCAGAATTGATTCCCGACCAAATTGCTAATCATCCATCACAGCAGACAAGCCAACTCCAGGTGCCTAGGGTTTACATATCTGTATATCGTAGGATGGCAGCAGCAGCCTTTGTGCTATTAGACAACACAGGCACATCCAATGACCACGAAGCCCTTCTCTGGAGCAGCCCTGGCAAACAGGCTCCTTCACTCCCAACAGGTAGAACTGCTTTACAGCATGTCAGTGCCCAGCCATGCAAATCACCATAGGCCAGCTCCTCTACATAATTAATCTTTTCCCAGCCACCCAGTGGGGCACTGGCAGGTGGCCATGGGAACAAGGACAGTGACTCCACTGTGGGAAGGAGCGTGTGGCTCCAGCTCTCACCTCTCAGCCCTACCTCTGCTTGTACTTTTTGACTCCAGTGCAATTACTTTTGCCTACAAGGGGAACTCTGCACTATATAGCTTCAAATTTCTGGGCTGCTGGATATCCTAATGTATGTAGCTCTTTCTAGTTAGTATTTCTCCAGTATACATTGCCACAGGATTACCATCACACTGGAAGGGATAAAGCTTACTGCCAGGCAACAGCTTTGCTGCAAAAGCTCTTTGTAACACACCTGTCTATTCAAGGCTGTGCTGCGGAGAAACTAGACTAGCAGCATCCTTAGCAAATGCCAATAGTCCTACGCCAACTTACAACACTCCTGATGGCACAGCAAAGCTGCCGAGCTCCTTAAAGACAGGCAGGCCATTTACCTCCATAGCAAGTGTCAAAAATTGAGTACATGCACTGTTTTTATTTGGCAGTGTCCCAGTTCTGGAGCTCCACCAAGGAGAAAAAAAGAACTAGAACCAGGCAGCCCGCACATGTGCCTTTTCTCACAGGAGAAAACCTGTTTTCCTTCACTTTCCTCCCCTGTATTTACCCTGGATGAGCCCCAAGCTGCCTGGCATTCCTGGTTCTGCTGCGTTTGAGGGGTCTTGGGTACAGAGACAAGACCCCACTTGCATGCTCTGGTCCCCATCCATCTTAACAGGCTTGAGTTTTATTCCCTTTTTCTGCTATCACCCACAGAGCAGTCCCTTTTGCAGAACTGCCCACAGTCATGCCTCATCTGTCTTCCAGGATATCAGCTGGTTCTGAATCTGTCAGCGTGCAAGCAATGATTTCAGCAATTTCCAGCACGCAGTTCCTGGTGCTTCACTTATCACCCTGTCAATGTGCAAGTCAGCCATTAACTACCTCAGTCCTCATAATCAGAGGAGCTTTCAGCAGAGCAAACAGCCGAGCAACAAACAGGCTCTGCCACAGCTGACTGCTCATCCAGAACTGCCAGCCTCACGTCTCGTGTTATTTTTCTGCCTTGCCAAGAAACAGTCTCTTCCATATGTAAGGACTCCAGACCCCACGGTGTTACCACTACACTCACAGACAAATGAAGTCAGGGAGCTAGGAGAAGGAGGTGCAGATGTGGTGCATCTGTGTTAGAAAGGTGAAGTTTAGGCAGTTAATTCTGATGCACACTGATTTTTTTTCACACAGAGAAAGAAGGGAATAACTAAGGCTGCAGTCCCCACTTGCTGCACAGGCCCAAGGGGAAGCACTGCTGCCTCCCTCCATCTCTCCAAGGCATTCAGTCACAGTTTGAGTGCTGTTGGACCAGGTGAGCAGGGAACCAATGTCACTTCCCGCTCACCAGCAAGTAGGAGATAAGGGAGAAAGTGGCCACCATATGCCTCAGGCACCATTCAAGCAGACAAATACTGACTACCTGATACGGCATGGGGCATGGTCCACCTTACAATATTGCTTTGGACTTCCTGTAACGGATCCTGACCTATTAGTGCTCAAGGTCCATGCTGCAGTAGCTCCCTTTACCTCTGCTGAATGCTTCCTGCTGTGGTACTCCCAACAAAAAACACAGCTACTACTTGGGATGGGAAGTGCCTTCAGGCCTGTGAGTACTAGATCTGTGAAGCTTCCATACATGCCTTTCTAAAGTGAACATCTATTGAATGAACACCTGTTGCCCTAGATGACCTCCTGCAGACTTATTAGTATGATGCAAGGGCAGGGAGATACATGAGAGGGATAAAACCTTTCCTCAGCTACAGCCAGATGAAGAATTTCATATTAAGATCCCTCACACTTAATGGGGGGCCTGAAGGCAGGAGTGGCTCAGGTAACAGGAGCAGGAAACTCGTATGGAGCCCTGCTTGAGTATCTCCCGCACCAGCTCACAGCTGCAGGTCGTGCTACACCTGTCTCTATTTTAGTACTGGGACAGACAGCAGGAATGAAGGAAGTCCAGATGAGCTGCATCACTAAAGCTGCTAAATCCTCTTAAGGGAGGAACTTAGATGGGGTAGGACAGAGATTGCCTGTGGGAGGGCTTTCTCCAAGTAATGATCTTGTGCCCTGCTCTATTTCTGTTGCTTGCAAGTAAGAAGTGAGCAAATGCTGTGCACCAGAAGTGGTTCTCACCAGATGCTTCTCCCCAGGTCTTCGGAGCAGTGCCATTGCAAAGGGACCCTGAAGTACGCTGACAGACTTTCACACAGCGAGGCTCTGGCCAAATGCCTCTGCTCTGCACTTCACTCAGCCAGCCAGCAAGCACCAGAGCAGAGGTGTGAGCCCAGTGCTACGCAAAAGAGGGATTTTCTCAAGAACAAATTTTGAGCTCCAATCTCACGCACAGGATGGAAACACTAGAGCTGGTCCAAGCCATGGGAACGCTTCATCCTGAACGAGCTATATGCAGTTTATGGATGTACTGCAGCCAACATTTAGATTCCCGGGCTTTTTTTTTTTTTTTTTTTCTTAAATACTGAGTGGTCGATTTGATGTTAAAACAAACACATGCAGCAGAGATCCTGTGCTGTGGAGCAGAGACGGCACATCTGGGCAGTAGCAAGCCCTTATCCGTGTATCAACAGACTGGTTAGCAGTCACACTGCGTGGCAATTCACAGCCAACATCCATCCAGCTACTGAAATCCAGGCACCACTCAGAATCCTGCCCTTCAACATTAACTTGGAAGAAAAAAGGAAAAAAGACGGCAGAGCAGGCTGGACCGGTACCACATCCCCACGGCGGTATCGCAGCAGAGCTACGACTGCCACAGCCGCATCTCACCCAGCTCGCAGGAATCAATCAGGATGGAACGCCGCTGAGGGCGGTGGGGCTGCCCACTCCCACCGGGCACAGCCGGGCGCTCTCAGCTTCCTGAAGCTGTCTTTTCCAGCAAGGACGGCCCCACAGAGCAGCACGCCGGACCGCGGAACACCGCCGTGCTCCAGATACGGCTTTTGGGGCGCAGTAGGATCCCCCGGGCTCACCTCCACCTCGTGCCCCCTGCCCCATTTGTAGCACAGCTCCACCAGTGCTAACCGCAGCCCCGCCGTGAGGCCGACCGCAGCCCGGGGAGAGCCGGGCACAGACCCGGGGACGCCGCCTGCCCCGGCCGGCCGCGATGCGAGGCGGCCCCGCAGAGCCCGGCGCCACCGGCCCCGTACAACGGAAAGCCCCAGCGCAGCCCCCGGCGCCTCGACCCAGCCCCGCACTTCCACCCGCCGAACGCGGGGGAGCCGAGCCCCACGCGGGAGCGGGATCCCCGCGCAGCAGCCTCGACCCCTTCCTCGCGGACCGCCCCGCACCTACCTATCTACCCTCCCGCTGCACTCGGCGCTCCGCTCGCTCCCTCCGCCGCTCTACCCTGAGCTGCCGACCCGACCAGGGGCGGAGCCGGCGGTTGCATTCAGCCAGCTCTCGGGGCGGGACCCACCGCCCCCAGGCGGCCCGTCCGAGCGTCCCGCACCTGACCTGAGGGGCTGCCCATAACTGGGCTTTTTCGGGGTTCATCAGATAGCGTCCCGAGCTCTTCGACACGTAAGGCCGTTCATCTCGCTGCGGCTCTGCCAGGTGAAGCCAAAAAAAGCCAAGTTGCCCGAACAGGCCGTTCCGCTGCCCCAGCCAGCCCTGCGCGTCAGCAGCGCTGCCGCATTGTTCCCATCTAAGCCCCGCTCAGCTCCTGCTTTGCCCCAGCGATTACAGCGCTGCGGTGACAGCGAGGTGCCGGGCTGCTGACCGCTGCCATTGCATTGTTCTCACTTCTGCGCAGCGACCGCTGCCCGCGGCGGGCTCGCAGTGCTGCTTCTTTGTTCTCGGTGGGTAGAATAACGTCACACCGGGATCCTGCCGCTGTTTCCTAGGCAGAAATAAACAGCAAGAAGGCTATCTGACAAGAGTACCCCTCTGTCTCCTCATTTAAATGTGGTGAAATCACAGCAGCTGAGGCAACCCTGAAACGAGGGAAGGTTGAACGGTCTTTCTGTGAAGCTGTGACTGCACAGTGGGTGAACACGGGCCCTGCTACACTCACCTCCTTCATGGGCCTTGGGTACCGTGAGCAAGGAGGGGCCATGGGTCTCTGGAGCACAGGTACTGGATAGTGCAGAGAGAGTGAAGTGGAAGCAGAACAGGTGACTCACAATGTGTTGGGCTTCTGTAGGTGTGGCCTCGACATCCCTGGCCCCTCATAGCCCTCCACCCCAGGTACCCTGCCAACCACCTCTGCGAGGCCAACCACTAGCCTAAGATCAGGATTGCTTGGGGCAGCATCTGGAAACCAAATAGTCCTAGGGAATGTCCTCCCTACCTGTTGGTAGCATTCCAGCATCGCCTTTCAAGCAGTTACCCTGAGTAAAACCACCCTGTTCTCAAATAAAAGTTTGAGATCTTTCCCCTCCCTCCCTCAATCACTCACCCACTCTTTAATGGGCGTAGTCCTGCATTTAAGCACCTAGTCAGACTTCCACCAGTTGTCTATAAATGCTCACCTATAAAAGTGCAAGGCCATGGGACTAGGTGGAGTTTGTTCTGTCCATCCATCCATCTATGCATCCACCCACCTATCCACCGAGTACTCCTCATGTTTCTGACCCAAGCCTATGGGTTCTGAGCAAGTAGCTTGTTTCTGGTTCCTTTGAGTGTCCTACTTTAAGAAAGGAAATCTGTGCTTGGAACATTCCCCCTGAGGTTTAGTGCAAAGGCTGTTTTTCTGAAAGAAATTGGTTTTAAAATAAGAAGTGATTACAAGGTGGGTGTTAATGGATGGCTTATGCATCAGCAGCTCCCGTGCCCAAATGAATTTCTGTCACTGGCATTGAGAACAGGATATGCATTAGCAGGGCCAGCATGGAGGTATGTATGCATCAGTGACTGCATGTATAGCTGGTTATGCTTCAGTGCCACTCAGACACGAGCCAGTGAGTCTGTAGAAAAGTATTAGGTCTGTATCACTGAGTTTTCTGAGAACGGGGGGGTAGGTTTTAAAAGATAGCTTGTAGAGAGCTTGAGTTTCATTGGAAAGTCCAAAGTGAGTCACTCGCTTCTGAGGGCTTGCAACAGGGAGTTGGAAACCATGCAGAAACCGATCTGTGGAGATGCTGCAGCTGAACCGTGCACAGATGGTAAGCTAAAAGCCCAATTATAAACAGCATCTTTTACAACATACACAGTAGGCTGGGTTCTTGGCTAGCAATAAGCCAAAAGTGCCTGTAAGAGAACAGAATGGAAAAGCCCACCACATGGCATGTAGTAGTGAGGATTGAATGCCCTTTCAAAGGCAGGCAGACACCAGCCCAGAGATCACTCAGCTGATCAGTCTCCTTTGGCCTTGGGTTATCTTCATTTCAAGCCACACCTTAGCAGATGAACCCTCTCCTTGTCGTTAAGAAGAGCACTGTTTAAGAGCAAGACATATGCAGATTCACAGTGTTTGAGTATTTATTCCCTTTAAAAAAGTATTTGAATTGGCCTGACGTTACTGTTAATCTCAGAGGGGAAGAATCTGTGTGCTGACAGGGCCAGTACAGCGGGTGTGAATGAGGGAATGCAGAGCCGAGTGCTCCAGTAAATTCCAGGTTGAACAAAATGTGACCAGGCAACCTACAGTCTGCAGTCAGTGTCTGTTTAACGATACAGCATGAAGTAAAGAGATGGAATCCAAAGCACAGTAGAAGACCGACGATTTTGTTAAGTCTGACTGTGACAGAAGTGTTCTCATGGCACCCTCATGGAATCCTCTTCTTTTATTTGCCCAAAGCTGCGATTTTATCAGAAGAACTGGGATGGGGATTAGTTGTATACAAAAATAATGATGGAGTGAACAGCAATAAAAGCTCTGTGGTTGCTGGAACTTGGGGGAAGGACGGGGGGGAGACTATTTTAACTCACATTAGAGAAAAATGTTTATCAAAAGGTTTAATTTGAAAGCGGTCTGTTCTGTTTCAGGGCTAATTATTTATAAGAATCCTGTTTCAGATCTTCAGAGAAAACAAATCGGCTTCAGTGAATTGAAATAATGTTTCTGGTGCCCCGTCGCCCTCACCTGGCTGAAGGGAGAAATGCAGGCAACCGAAAGATCCCGGCAGGAAGGAAACCTGGGCGGAGCAGCTCCTCCTGTGGGTTGTTAGTTTGGGTCTCTGCGTAGGACCTTCATGCCGAATGAATTCCAAAAAATACGACAGTCTCTAAGGAGATCTTGCTGATGCTCCCGAGCTCTGTTCAGTACCTGAATATGTCTGGGCTAACGGCAGCCAGGGTGTGACCTTATGAACCTTTGTGGAGGTAGGAATTAACCTGATCTAACCTCTTTGCACACTTTACAGTAATCTTTTGCAATCAGAGGTGGTTCCAAGGAGGTGGCGTTCAGCCTCAGCCCCTTTGAAATTGTATAGATGTGGACAAATACCTGAACTGAAGTGAACATCTTGGCCTGAGAGGAATGAACATTACCCAGAAATGAGAAGAGGCTTCCTTCCTGTTGGGAATGTGCAGGGACAGATGCTAGATGCTCAGGCAGTGTTAATTCCACACCCCATGGCTCTAGAGACCAGTGAGAAGTTGTCTCTTTCAGTCCAGTTAACATAAACACTTGAGAAAGCCCAGGGAAGGAGAACTCAGTTCAGAGCTTGCCAAAGGAAATGAAAATACTCAGGAGCTGATATTGGCAGGCTGAATATTTTCTCAGTGAAATTGGTGCAACACTGCATGACTTACCTGAAGGAGCAAAGTGAGTGGATCAAGCAATCTTATGACACTAATACTTCTCATGCTAGCTCAGATCCACGAGGGTATTTAGAGGCTTAATTCCTTTCAATTTCATTTATGAAGGCATCCAAATATCCTGCTACACAGAGCCAATTTTGAATCTTGCATTGAAAGAAGCTTCTTTCCCTCTTTTACCTCTCTGGTCCTTCTCAGCAGATACATCCTTCAGTGCCCATATGGGCAGAGAGGTGCCAGAGTGCTTCCCTGGGCCACCATTAATGCTCACACAGCTGCAGCAAGCCACGTGTAGAAACCAAATCCTCGAGATCTGCACATAACTTGCAACTGTCCATGTGCTTCTCTTCCACTTGGTGTCTCTCTTTAGTCTCAAATCTGGGGCTGGATCTCCAGTATTTCTCTCTTGGGGGATGACTACTTGTTACTTGCGTTATAGAAGTACCCCAAAGTTTTAGTTTAGCAGCATAACTCCTTAGTGAGCAGCAATGCACAGAACCTCAAAACATGATACTCTCTTCCCCTCTCCTCCAGGCTGCGTAGCTTTGCTGTTCTCTCCCCATCCATTTGAAATGTTTAAGAAATTAAAATACTTACTTTGTTTGCGCTGTTTTCTCTTGAAAATAACAAATTTGTTGTCCAACTTAATCCAGTTCACATTACCCACAATTTGACTCACCCTCTTACCAGTTCTGGAGTTTGCAGGCACACAAGTGAGACACAAAGCATTACTTCACTGAATTCTAAATAGCATTTTTTAAAGGGATGAATTCAAAATAATGTCAAATAAAAATGCAGTCTTTGTTCTTGGTACAAACAAAGGAGATGGAGGAGAATTTAAGAGCACTGTACTGTACTTCTAATTCTTCTGTGTATTCCAGTGGAAAATTCCAGGGAGGAAGGGGAGGTGATTTAAACCTTCATATACCAAAATCCAAAATCTTTATGGCATATTAGACTGACGTGACAGGGAAATCCAGAAGCTTGGCTTTCTTTTCAATTTGTACCAAGTGCAAACCAGTTTTTAATGATATAAGCTGCCCTGAAACTCTTTGCTTTGAAATACTTTAGTTATTTGCTGCCGCACATGGAAAACACTGCAGCTTGCAGCATATATGCCTTAATGTGCCTGATCCACTCCCACTTCTGGACCTTTTCAGTTTTGCCAGTTCCTCTGAGATTAAATCTCTGGGAGAAAGTGGTCCAGATCTAATATGTTTGGCAGTCCCCTCAAATAAAAGCTCCTTTCTCCAAACCCTCTTGGTGTCTTGCTTAATTCTGATCTGGAGACCTAGAGACTAGACTCTCAGCTAGTATAAACGAGTGAAGTATACCACATAACAGCAGCTGAGGATCTGGAAAATTATATCGACCAATAACTTCTTACTTCATGTGGGTTCTACCCAAATAATTCACTAGCCCTCCTGTGGGAGAACAAAGCTCTGTATATTTCCTTTTACGAGCTGTTTTGCACATAAATGCTCTCTGCAGTCCCAGTACATCTCCACCGAAACCAGTGAGAGCAAGTTAGCAAAATGTGCTTGTAGCTTATTTTTAATCCCTTTCAAAATCACAGAGGAATGTTCATCAGATTGCAGATCCCCAACGCAAAATAACTGTGGCATGTGCCAGCATTTGCTAAAAGCAGATGCTGAGATATCATTTCATCCTCTCACTGTGCCTGCGTGGGATGAGCAGGACGTCCAGGACTTTCCAGGCTCTGGGGTGGCTGCATGAGGATGGACGTGCCATCTAGCGGCTGCTCGTCCCCGTGGTGCTCCTAGCACAAAAGTACAGTTTGGAGTGCCTGGGAAGTGGAAAATTCCACGTAGCAGATTCTTATCCAAAAATAAAAAAATAAAAAATAAAAAAAAATCTCAAGTTGTCTGTTGTTCCCTCAGAGCACCGAACTGGAAGGTCTTTTCACCTGGCTGGATGGTGAGCGGGGCTGGCCACAGCCAATCTCTGAAATACTCAGTTGATTGAGGGTTTGTCCAGAGTCCCTTGCACTGACCCAGGAAAAGGGATTCTTGCCACTTCCTATAGGCAGAAGTTTCTCCTTCCAGAAGATTCTCTCCTTCCTCCACTCACAAGGCTTTCCCTTCCTCACCGCTCATTCCCTCCCTGTCCCTTTTGGTCCCCACACAGGGGTGCTGTGGGAGTGGGAGCACTGCAGAAAGGGATCTGGAGTGCCTCCGAACCACTCTTTAACTCCCCTCCTCATGCCAAAAACTGACTGAGTCTGCTATGAAAGGGACGTTAGATGTGGGAAAGCAATTTGCAACCCTCAGGATCCTGCCAGCCACCAGCAGAGGTTCCCCAGTGAGAAGAAGAAGGCAGAGAGGCATACTGCACACTGTCTCGAGACTCCCTCCACCAAGCCGGCACTGAGCGATCCCATACATCAGGCTATATCAAATGCAACCACAGAGGAGGCTTTTACTTATCTTTTAGGACAATTACCAAGTTATACATCACTTGAGTAGTCTGAGAACTATGGGGGATTGTGGTTTCTGGTAAAATGGGAAAATCTTTTCATGGTTAGTGCTGGCAATGAAATCTGTATCCCACCTCCATCTGGGCTGAGCCACGGGTGATCATTCTCTGAGAGATGAGCTTCTCTCGATGCCAAAGGGCAAGTAAATAAATAACTGTGTGTGAATGTGCATTTCGAGGAAAAATCATGCTTTTCTCCTTTCTCCTCCCACCCCCCATTTTGCCTCGGAGAAGCTACGGGTTTTCACAGGTCCTCAGAGAGGCTAAAAACTGTCCAAGATGTGCTTCAGGAAAGTGATCACTCAAAGTGAATCAGTTTTCAGGGTCTGCTCACCATCTGTGCGCCTTTAGGAGATTGTCACACTTTCGGCTGGCTTCATCCATCTCTCTAATTCCTTGGTTACAGTCAAAACAGTTTTAAAAGGGCTTGGTTCCCACAGTGGGAAAATAATGGGACGCTGCTTGCTAGCATCACTTCACCCAGGAGCAGCTGACGCCTCATGGAATCTTTGAAAGGCAAACTCCTCTTCTGAGTTAATTCTGCTGATGAAGATACCGTGCAGTCTTTCTCTGCTCCCTTCTGCTTCTGTTATTGGCAAGGCAATTTGGTTGAGAAGGAGATCCTGCTTTCCTGAAGGATGCGCTGTTTCTGATGAAGTCACAAGCATTTGTGCCACTGGTTCACCCACCCTCAACGATCTGGACTGATGGATTTTCAGGCAGAAGGAGCTTGATACAATGACCATGATTTTCTAGTCTGGCATGTTTTGAATTATTATTCTGTCTCTGTTACATTTTTCACATAAGTGCCCCAAGCCACCGACAGGCTGTTTAGCAATAAAGAAATAATTGTCTCCACAGCAGCTAAGAGGATGCCAACAAAGATGCTGCGCGGCTGAGTCATCTTCATGTTGCAATAATGCTGCCCAGCTAGCCACCCTACAAGGTTTAACAGGCCCAGACTTTTCAGCTGGGATAATTCATCTCTTGCAGTCTCTCTCAATAAGTTTCAGTAACTAAAAGGGTGAAAAAAAGATTCCCTTTCATTGCAGAAGACAGCTGATGGTCTCACCACCTAAGGTGCTGACTGTCACAGTAAGTGTCTTCATTAAATGTGGCAAGCAGAGAGGAGGCTTGGGAAAAGCTCTTTCATTGTCGGAGAGCTCAGAGAAAGATCTCCTAGCACCAAGTCATTTCTTGCAGACAGCCCAAACTTGGCCAGTATCTGGATTTCTGGTGCAGCTGACTGCCACTGGAAGAGGCCTCATTGCTGGAAATCTTTGCATATCTTTGGGGGTCAGCATGCTGGGCTTGGGCACTGAGAAGTATTAAGGCAGTTTTGCAGCCTGCCACAGATAGCATGAGATGTGCACTCATCCATCCCACATCTCATCCAGCTAGTGGATGAGATTAGAGATACGCAGAAAAAGAGAGCAGCCTGTTGTGAGTAAATGTATTGTACTTCTCTGAGGTGCTCCAGGAAGCTTGGGAGGACTAAAGGCTGATGGCTTCTCTGGTCTGCCTTGGAGGGATACAAATGAATGCTGCTCTACTGGCTTGCTTGCTTTGTTTCTTACGGATCTGTCAGAGTAGAGAAGGACTTGGAAACAGATAACTTTCAAGTTTTTAGGTTCTGCTGTTGGTCAACAGAAAGCCAGAAACAGGAAAATCCAAAATAGCTAGCAGAGATTCAAAAAATCTCAAAGATTTGGACAAAGGAAGCATGTGGGGGCCATGTTTGACATCCAGGAGCTGCTTTCCTCTGAACATACAGTGATTAGGAGCTACTGTTAGTCAGGACTTCAGTCCTGGCTACTTTTTAACAACCAGCACAACGTAAGAAGTCGAGAATACAGTACTGCCTGCCTGCCTGCCCATTACTGCTGGAGCACAAACTCTGGAATCTGAGCTTTATGTGGCATGTTACCACAAGTCATACCAAGATCTTTCTCTCATGAATGAACCTGATGCCACTGAGTGTAGAGAACTGGCTGTGTCCAGACTTGTGCAACACAGAAAACATTGGTCTGCAAGAATCCAAGCTCGGCTGTTACTGTGAGTAATGGGAAGTGTGGTTAGCAAGTCAAACAGGTTATAGAGGGATCTCTGGAATGGAATACACTGAAAGGCTTTCAAGGTGCTAAAATGCTCCAGAAATCAGGGAGTCCAACATCAGGAAGAGCTGGAAAAAGGCAGATCCCAGAGAGGAAACAGGCAATGCAAAGCAAATGAGGAAGGAAGAGGAAAAATGGGACATAGTATTGCCCACTGCTGATAGCTAAACTTTTTCAGCCTGCTATATCCTTCCTCCAACGAGGAAGAAGAAAGAGAATGAAGTAAGATAAAATACGCCGAGTGCTCAAGAAGACATCTTGCAAATACATATCCTTGGTAAGTATCCGATTGTTTTAGGCATTCTTAGCTTCACTAAGATCACAGCTTTGTTAGCTTCACTACGACTGTATCTTAGATTGATTGTGCACATAGAATCTCCTAGACATAAATTGTTGACCAAGTCTGGGACTAGAAGTGGATCTAGCCATATGCAGCCTCCTTATCTCTGTGGTACAAAGGGGATTAGAAAGCAAAGGTGCTCACTGTGAAGCTGCTGACTCAATGGAACTGCATCCTGTATGTGTGAGATTAAGCCTGTTCTCTATTCAGTAAATAATCAAGTGTATCCAGCCATCTTGAATCTTGTTAAGTTGCTGTTAAACCACCACATTATATCTGTACTGTATCAATAAATATATTCCTGCTTCTCTCTTAGGAGTGAAGTGTACCACGTAGTTGTTTTCTTCTGCAATGAATTGGCACAGTCATCAGGATGGCATGTATGGATATCAATTGTTTACAAGAAGCATAGAATGAACCTGGGTCTGAAATTCTCACATGAATGGGCTCGTGAAAACTGTTAGAATTTAGAAGCTTTTGAAGAGCACCTAGAGGTAATTAGGGACCATAAAAGGATGAGGGTGGCAAGATCTCATCTGCAGAGCACTATGTTTGGAAGCTACAGTCAAGCAAGGGAGAACAGAAATATGCCAGAACAGGGAAGAGAAACCAAAGCAAAGGAAAATAAATCTAGAAACCTGAAAAGAACTCTCTGAAAGTGGAATAACGTGGGGGAAAAAAAAAATAAATCATTACCCCTAGGCATTCCTAGAGTCACAATATATAATCAGCCTGCAGGCATTATCTTAAATCTATAACATTCCAGAATTGAGACAGCAGTGAAGGAAAGGAGAGTATTTTGCTCCTCCACTGTCAAGTCCAGCAAGGAAAGGAAAACACATCCGCACTCTCCTCTAACCCCAGGAGGAATTGTAAGGCCTGAAGTAAGAACAAAGAACACATGTGGCTTGGAAAGCATTGGGCCTGCTATTGTGGTAGCAATGGTAGTGGGAGGATGGCTGAACTACATCATTTCAAATCATTTCCAACCTTGCAATTCTATGATTCTTTGATTCTATGATTCCAAGTAAAAAGATTATCAGTAAATAAATAAGAATAGCCCACATATATATTTATATTAATTCAGATTTTTCCTTAAGGACAGTTGGTGAAATCTATTTAATAACTACAAGAATGCAAACTCTGATGTCAACCCAACTAGGTTCTGGGAAGTGAAGCACGCAACTCAGACAGCAAAGAGTTAAGGTTACCAATGTAAACAGCACAAAATGTTGTGTGCCAAACCGCCAAAGCCAATTTCTGGCTCCCAGGTGAGAAATGTATTTCAACCACTTGCTCTGCCATTACAAATTGTCATGAAAAATATTTCAGGACTCTATGTTTTAAACAGATGACCTTGGAGTCCTGTCCTGTGGCTCAAACATTGATCCCAACCCCTGAAGAAAAAGGGAGACTGCACTGAACACACTCAATGCAGTCCCTGCCCTCCCTGAATCAAAAACTACTAATGTACCACAATAGAGCATTTCTGTTGTGCTGGGGGGGAGTTTTTAAACTTATAGCAGATTTGGAAAACAACAAATTATGTCTCTCACTCAGAACTGCCTATGCTGCACATGCTAAAGCTTTATAGTTCCACCCCTGAGATGGGGAATTGCATCAGTAACTTCCCCTAAGAAGGTGAGGGAAACAACAAAAGCAGTGTGACTTCTTGTTGTCCAGCTTAGCTGCATTTACAGAAATATGGCAGTGATATTATGAATGGGAAGAGGAACTTTTATCTTTATCTTTTATCTTTAGCCTGAGTAGTTAAGCAAATTGAAAAAATACATCTGGGAAAACCTGTTCAAGCTAGAAGACCTTTTAGAGTCAAAGCAGCCTGTGATGGTCAAATTACCATCTATTGATGCTGTGCTTACAATTTTAACTATGCCTAGTACTCTACTTATTGAATAGTAGTTTGTTAAACCTAAAAATTAAGGCTTAATTAATGTATTCATCTTTTTAATGGAGTAACATGTTTTGAATCCCATACCAAGACAATTCTCTGTTTTTCTTTTACAGCACCCTACAGTACAGCAAGTAGAAATGCTGTGTCTCTGCTGCTATCCCAGTCTCTAACAATGCTACTACTTTCAACTTGTGGTCAGAAAACCTTAAAATAGGTAAGCACTCATGCCTGTTTTCAACATATAGGGAGTATAAGAATAAGTTCTACTAATGAAGACTTGAATGTCTCAACCATGGTTACAAACTGAAATGAAGTACACTTACACATATACATTAATTAACTGATTGTCCCACTTGCAATGGCTGATTCAAACCAGGGAGAGCTATAGTGTGGATGGAAAGAAAGAAAGAGAGTGATTCCAGCACTGAAGGGGAAAAAACTAAACTATTTTTTAGATGTGGTCTGGAAGGTCATTATCTACAGTCATTCTGGAAGAAGACACAATTAACAAGAAAAACGTGGAGGAAAACAAAGGCACTTCATTCTGTAAGAATCAGATGTAGCATAGCATAGAAGGAAAAGATTGTAAATAGCTCGAAGGATGGAGATTGAATGGGAATTATGAGGATATTTGTTGTTTGTTTTTTATTATTTTATTCTGAATAGATTTAGAGACATGGAAGAGAGTAGGTCCAGTAGACTGAAATGAGGAACTTCTGTTTCCCCAGGACAGAAACATCAGAGCTGCTAGATAAAAACAGAGCTAAGAAATAACATTAGAAGGAGGGCAAAATGGTATCCCGGATCTCTGTGGGAAAAGACTATAACAAAACCAATTTAAAAGGGAATTCCAATCAGTTTTACATATGACAATGCCACAGCTTTTGTCTTTATGATAATCAGTGCTTTGGTGTATAATATATGCCCAATAAATTCACTAGGATTAAATCATAATAGAACTATATTCATTAAAGCATAGTGTAAACATAATGAAATGGAAACAAATGGATAACTGTTGACGTGATTGCATGTGTTGTATGAGAACAATGAGTTTTTATTTGTGAGAGAAAAACCACCAGTGCCCAGGATATTTGTCTTTACACTGAACGAAGTCTGCTATTTTTAAATGCATCTGGATAAAATCTCTGAAACTGTACTTGTACATCTGAAAAAAAAATGTGTTTGTATGGGAATCCCTTGGGTCCCTTAGGCTGCACCTCTCTTAAACCCCATTTAAAGGCTGACTGCCACTGAGGAAGGATCTCTTTCTGGAGAACTCTCCCTTGCAGAGTTTTCTCTGCAAGCCCAGATCTTCAGAGATGGGTGAGAACCTTTGCTTTTTTCTGTGCAACATTTTTCCACGATGCTAGTCCCTTGCTTGCTATGTTACTATGTTGCCCTTCCACCACGTTGACCTTTCTGGTTGTTACAACTATGATACAGAAGAGATACCTGCAAAGAGTGAAAAAGGGTGGAGAACGCTGCTGATGGGGAACTCATCTTGTACGATCACAACAGCAATGGGACTTTTTAATTCTGTACTTCATCCAGCTGTGATTCTACTAACCCTAATATTGATGTTTGCTGCTTATAGATAATAAACAATGGTACCTATAACAACCTCGATAAAGCAGTTTGATCACCACAGATCTGTCTCAAATTTGGGGGACCGAGGAAAGAGATAGCAGATGCCTGGTTCAACAGTTGAGGGCCAGTTGATAATGGACCTAAAACCAAAGTATGGCTAGGAGTCAGTCATCTTACTCTATAAATACTGAGCAGCACAAGGGCCCTTTGAGCTTTGCTGCAAACAACAGGCTGCCCAACAGGATTTGCCCTTGAACAGGGATGTGTCTCAAGATTAGGCTTGTACAGATATCTCTTACACCTTGACCTCAAGGCATCTTGCCAGCACAGGTCCTTGATAAGTGGTGAATTGTTTTATGCTTTCTTAACTTTATGAAGATCTTAGATGTGATTGTAAGCATTGCTACCTTCACTAAGGTTAAACCTCAGAGTAATTGTGCATTTGTAATCCCTTAGACATAAACCATTCTCCATATCTGAGACTGGGAATGGATACAACCATACCTCAGCTCCTTATTTCCTCAATTCAGGGAGTTCTGTAGGTAAGTATGTCCACTCTAAACCTCATGACTTAATGTGAGGACCTCCTGTATGCGTGCGTTTAAGGCTACTCTCTATCCAGTGGATAATCACGCATATCTAGCCCTCTCAAATCTCGAGTCTCTGTTAAATCACTACATTATACCAATGAATATATTCCTGATCCTCTCTTATGAGTCAGTTACATAGTGTAGCTGTTTCCATTTGTGATACAGTGACTGAGGCCACTCCCAGTTGCCTCGGGGACTGCCTGCTTCATCGTGGCAGTGCAGAGTTCCAAGTGGACACTTACAGCATGGGATTTATGGCTTGGCTCATCACTGTGGCAAGCTGCTAAATAGTCATGGTACGGCACAAATTGGCTGGAGAAGAGGCGCAAAGCCAGAGCTCCACAAGCAACATGCAGGAGGTCTTGCTGACTTACAATGTGTGTTGCACAATGATAGCTGCTACCATAAAGGCAGAGACATGTTGCTCTACTAGATGCAGCATCATGTAAACATTAATTCTGGTGTTCTTCAAATTCATAAGCACGGGGTTTGTTTTCTCTGCAAAATAAGCCACTTTTCTTCCCCACTACTAGGAAGAATGAGTCCATCCCTCTTCTGCTATTTCACCCTATCCTGGTGAGCACTGAGACAAAGCAAAGAGGGAGTGAGGAGCTGGCTGTTTGAAGAGAAAAACCACTAAAATGTGGTTTTGCTCTTCAAACAGTCTGGATGCCACATTCTCACCTGAATCATGAAGTACATTCTGGGCTCTATCTGAAGGCCAGCTGTTCCTGATGAGTTAGCAGAAGCCTTTTGGGCTGAGGAGGAACATCAACACCTAGCATTAGCTACCCACACTTCTTCCTAAATCCCCTCAGTTGGCCTGTGGTCTGACATGCCACGTTGGCACAAACCTAGGAGACATAGCAGGGCTTTTGCATCAGCTTCTAGGCCTCCCTACCACTCATTTCAACGTGTGCTGAATGTCTATGGTGATGGAGGGGATGGCTTTTTGCTTCTGGTTGGAATCCTGTTGAGAGCTGAGTGTTACCAGAAGTTGTCACCGCTGATGGATGTTGCCTGTGTGAGAGGAGCTTTAGACTCAGCGATGTGGAGCAGCCACACAGCCCCATGTTCACAGACTTAGTGGAGAACGTAGCACTGAAATTCAGGGCAAACAATGATGACTGTGCCTTTTGCTAAGAAGTAGCTGAGCCCTTTCACCACTTCTTAAGCAGTTGTTTCATATGTTTTCATACGATTTCCCTTGATCTTCCTCAGGAAGCTGGGACACTGGAGGCCCTGGGGGTTGCAGGACAACTGTTTGCCAGGAGTTACAGCTCCCTGTGAGGCTCAGGCAGATCCTGGCCCCAGTTTGCTGGAGGGCAGCCCCACATTAGGGCATATCTATGCGCCTTGGCCACATTACCAATTCCTGGTATGCAGGGCCGTCCCCATTCCTGTCCATCGAGATCTCTCAGGGAAGCTGTTCAGAAAGACCTCTGCTTCTGTATGGAGAGCCGCAGCAAAACACAGCACACAGCAATGTTTCCAAGCCCCACTGTGGTCTTTTGACTAGGCATAGGCCCCACAGTTCCCCTGCATGCAGTATGGCAGCCAGGAGTGTGGC
Organism: Centrocercus urophasianus; assembly: GCF_019232065.1. Lineage (NCBI taxonomy): Eukaryota > Metazoa > Chordata > Aves > Galliformes > Phasianidae > Centrocercus > Centrocercus urophasianus. Next base: position 15,212,074 of record NW_024884586.1, on the reverse strand, counting down.
TGCAAAACATCAAAGTTAATTAGCATCCAAAAGCAAATAAATCAATCAGTGCATCCCCAGCCCCCTTAGAAAATCTCATTATTGGGAACCAACCCAGGCAGGGACTCCCAGGAAGAACTACAGAGGAAGAGATTCTCCAAAGCTATAATTTTTAAGGTTGTACCACTTGGAGAATAATTATAACCAGCAAAATGATGTTCACATCTCACATTAATATAGAGTAATGACTGCATGCCTGTAGCCAGCTAACCACAGAACTGAGAAGAGACTGTCAACTCTTCTGTCCTGCCATAATACAAAGCGTCTTGGAAATGCTAGCAGCTGCTGCACGCCAGCCTCTTGTCATCCCTCCTTCTTAAAGACACAGACTGAGCAGAACAAGAGACACTTCAGCCTCCCAAATATCATTTGCATGGGAAACATCATCGTTGATGAATTTGCTTTGCTGGCCAAACTGAAAACTAATATTTTATGATTTTCAGTGGTGCAGGATTTTAAGATCATTTCAGACACTATAAACACTTTATTCAGAAAAAAAAAAAAAAAAATGCTGCTTCCAGTTTTTGGGAAATGTATGAAATTTGGGAAAGGAGTATAGTCCTTAAAGGCATCTGTACTCAAGGGGCTATCCTGTTGTGCAGCCTGATATCATGCAGGAGAGCTCAAGGGACCCTTACACTGCTTGCTATTTGTGGGGTAAGTTGATTGACTCATAGCTTGTTTTCAGGTGTGTGCTCAATTGGCCCTCAGCTGTAGAACCAGGTGTCTATCAGTTCTTTCAGTTAACTCCTCTTAATGAGGGACAGTGTTATAAGTACTGTTGCTCATTAAGTACCTGAGCAAGGTCTCATGTGCTATGGCCAGGCTAAAGGAAGAAATGGGGAAAAAGTGGGGTGAGAGCACAGGTTCCTGCAGGGTGATATTTTGGAGGTGGTTTGGTCTGCTTATATATTAGGAACAAGGTTCTCATGCGGGGTTTTGAAAGGTTCCCTTTTGTTCTGTCTTTTGTCTGCTGTGTTTTTAAGGCCATCAGGAAGACTAGGTGCTGCTACAGTGCTAATTAACTAAATAACGAAATGATAAAAGAAAACTGACCAGAGACAAGTTTTGGAGAAGTTAGGGGGTGTTGTTGGCAGAGATTGTGGCAAAAGTATATCAAGTCAGCAGAGTCTGAGAGGATTTCTGGGAGATCATAGTACCTGCACTGTGGTTTTAATAGACTGGAGGAAATCCAGCTGCCAAACTATATTAACAGCATGAGTGTGAGGATTTGCAAATGAAGTTCTGCAAAAATAGCCAATCAGAAATAATGGACATAATAAAAATGAATTCAACCTCAGCCAGGAGAGTTAGGGGAGAACCAGACTTGGAGGAAATTCTTCTAAGATTATCTGGAAACATGAAATTGTCCTTTCTTACTTGGGATACTGATTGCTGACCGGCCACCTGCTTTACCTCCTTGTAAGCAGAAGCTGGGACATCTTCATGTGCCCCTTGTCATCTAGAGACATGCTCCATAGCTGGGCAGGAGGCCAACCAGCACAGGAGCGTCCCGCTTGGCAGGCATTGAGGGCATTCTTTGGATCATCAGTAGGGATTAAAAGTAGAGGCATTCATGCTGCAATGAGGGGAGGCAGCTTCTACACTTTGCTTCAGTCCCTTTGTACCCTCCAAACAGCCCAGACTTGTCTCTTGCCCAAAACTGTCACCACCAGCACAGGGAGGAGACAGTTTGCTCCTGTCTCACTCCACTGCCCCTCCCTGAGGGACCAAGAGCAGAGAATTGAGAGTGGAAAAGTGGCCTGAGAAGTTGTATTCTTGCTCCCCAGTTACTGGGAGGCCACTCCCAGGGTCTGTCAGCAGCTGATATATTTAGGATCATCTTTACATTCTGCTGCCTGGTCCAGGGCTGAGAAGCAAAACAGAGAAGGTGTTATCAGCTGCCAGAGGGAGCCTCACCTTTGCTGGGGTTGGTGGCGTCGATGCAGGGACACCGACTCTAATTCATAGAACAGAGAATCCAATTGCTTTGCAGAAAAGTTTCTGGGTGTCCTATGCATTCATAGTGCGAGGCAATAGGCAGTGATTCCCATTTATCTTCCAGAAATCTCAGAAAGCCTGGCGACTGCCCCGACACCATCTCACTCCTGCTGAGAACTGAGGGATTTTGCTGCAAGATCCATCAGAAACCCGCTTGAGCTTTCCAAGCCTGCTGCTCTCTTGAGGAGGGAGAAGCAGGGAGGGAGGCTTGCATTGATTAATATTAGAAGAAACTCCCCTGAAAGAATGATAGATCATGGCTTGGTTACTCCAGAATCTTTTCTTGTTTCTTTCTTTGATGGGAGGAGGGGGGACTGGAAACAAAAGGCCTAGGAAGGGGGGAATGGAGGGAGGGGTGTGTTTTGAAATCTGCTTCCTTTTGGCCACGCTTGAACTTCCAAGAGCCTGGCTTTGACTGACATCCCTAGGAAATGGAAGAGAATACTCCATGCTGAGCCGGCGCTCTGCCCAGCAGAGGAAGGAGGAGGCATCTGGCTCCAAAGAGCTGAAATAGATGCCTTCAATGCCTCTGTCATTCAGCATCACAGAGGTGTGCTTGGGTTTACTGTGGGAGCATCCTGCTCCTCCAGGCTTAGAGAGGCTCCTCACCCTGCCTGGGTCAGAGCACCTGGGCTCTGCGTCTGCACTCTGCTCTCACAACTTGGTTGGAGCAGACAGGATATATGTTGATGGCTAATGAGAAGGGAATGGAGCAGCCTTTGCAAAACCTGGCTCTACACTTCCCTGTGGTGCTGTCTGCTGGCGCAGGAGAGGCCACAGACAACCATGACTGACCTCTGAAGCATTTCAGAGACGTTTGCTTTGGGGGCCTGGGAAGGAAATGTGTTAATAAGGGTATCATGCATGCCATGCAGCTGCCCCCCTGCCTGCAGCCCCAGGGAACTGAGTTCTGTGGACATATGTGGGGCATATGCCAGAACAGAGCATCAGGAAAAAAACGAGAAAACATCCTTAAAAAGGGAGAGCTGCTGCTTGCATTGCATGGAGCTGGGATGGGGAGGTTAGAGGGAGGGAAGTAGGGGAGATAATTAAGCTTCAGCATTATCTAGAGCTTGCAAATTACCATTAAAACTACAGAAGCATTCTGTAGAGAATCGAGACAGAGTGGGTGCTCAGAACAGCACCCAGGAACACCGTGCTTCTGGTTGTCTCCAAAAAAGCTGTGGGGATGCCTCCTGGGCAGGCACTGACAAAAAAAGGTATTTTTCAGTGGGCTTGCCAGTTTGAAAATGCCATTTTGCCTTCTGACATCCCTCATATCCCTTATCCAGGACTGAATTAGCTGACCTCAGGTTTGCCCTTATGGGCAAATCAAGCACTGATTGCTGTTCTCCATTAATCACACTAATCTACTGTATTGGATTCCAGCTAGAATCAGGCTTTTTTGCAATTCCTCAGAGCTTCTAGAGGGCTCTTGCCTTTGGTCTTCAGATTTCCATGTCAGAGCCCAGGATTTCTCAGCAGAGGACTCCTGAGGTTCTTCCCAGCACAAATTAAAGCCTTTTGGTGCATGATGAAATGTTGTTGTTTGTTTGTTTTGCATTGCTTTGCCTTTTCCTAACTAGATGGGGTTTTTTTGTTACGTTGTTGTTTGTTTGCTGTTAGGAGGAAGAGGGGGCTTTCATTTACTGGTGATCTCCCACTCCATTTTTTAATACTTGTGGGATGTAGGAGGTCAGGTACTTGATTTGCCTACCCAGGTAATTGTTGGTGTGCCAATTTCTGCTGGTAAGTACTTTCCCAGTGCTCATGTATAACTGTATAACCTAGTAAAACATTAGTGCAGAATATGGACAAACCCTTCTGAGACAAAGTTACAGATTAGTTTGCACATAGTTAGGTGAGCCTAGTGCTTTCAGAGGGGAAGGAAGATATGTATGACCATCCTGCAGAGCATGGACACATATGCTTGTCTTATGCTGTAGCGGCCACATTACTTGCATGGAAGAACCCCCACAGCCATGGACAACTGCTGCCACTGGCCTCTCATCAGGCCATGCTTGTGTATAGAGAACCCACAGCAGCCCACCACCAAGCTGGGCTTTGTTGTCTTGGGCTCACCCTCAAACCACACTTGTCTGCCAGTGCTGCCCAGCCTGGGGAGCACCAGTGGGGGACATTTCTCTTCACAGAGAAGATCAGAGAGTGCGAGTCTTGCTGGCTGCTGTTGCTGCTCCTCTCCCCATGGGACTTGCCCACCTGCCAACTGCAGCTGAGCATGCCGTGTCCCACCACCCCGCTCCAGTTTGACACGCTACTGGTGATGGATGGCAGGCAGGGGAAGCCCGTGAAGCTTCATCTCACCGTTCCTCAGCCCTGCCAGCACGCTGAAACCCTGCCCTCACTGTTGAGAGACGGTAAGCTTGTGCACGTCTGGCTGAGGACTCAACAATGATAGATAATGCCAATAAGCCCCAGAGCTGCCACGGGGAGGGGAGGGTGATTTATCCTCAGTCGGACAGCGGGGCCGAGCGGAAATCCTACGGGAGCTGTGGGGCACACATCAAAACCGCGTGTCACAGCACCCGCCACACCCGGGGCGCCGGTTCAAAGCCATCACGTGCTGCGGCTGGAGACTGGAGGTGATGCCAGGCTAATGAGCAAATGAAGCAATAAATAACCCGTATGGTCATTACGTACTCCCCCTCTTAGGCGCAGGCCTGCTCCGGCCCTGGTGAGCAAGCACTTCTCGCACCCCATTACTCATGCTGAGCCCCTCGGCCGGAGCCCAGAGCAGCTCAGCAAACCATCCATCTTGGCCAAGCACAGCCCTTTCAAGTTCCCTTGCAGCAGCCGCTCTGTTTATTGTTAAGATGAGCACACAGTTTACATGGACTGTTCTTATTTATCCTTGACTTCTACCTTTTAGGTCATTTCTTTGCACGTCCGGCACTTTTCAATGCTGTCTTGACCAAATTTGTATTTATGTCCTCGGTTTTGCTGTCTGAAGCTCCGAGGCCGCCAGCAATGGGAAGGTGAGGTGAGCCCCCGACAGAGGCTTTTTCTAGGCAGGCCTGGGGTCCCTTGGGCAAATTGCTCCTCAGAATGGAGATTTAGGTAGCTGCTAATAGGGGGGGGGCTTGTGGGGCTGCATGGAAAGGCGTGCAGGGGTAAGTGCTGGGTCCAGTGTACCTTCCAGCTGGGGTTGGACATGCAATGCACAGGAAAGTGGCAGAATAGGAGGTGTCTGGAGACAAGGTGATGGCATTTGTTCCACATGTTGCTAAGGATCTGGGAAGAGAATTGGCCTGGGTATGGTCTTTCATAATCATGTTATTTAAGTTCAAGAGGAGATCTGGTCAAGGATTTTTGTCTTCTTAGGACTGACCAGGTAAAATACCTCAGTTCGCTGCTTCTCCCTACTCATGCTCTCTGGATTTATTATCAATCTCATCACTTGCATTCTACCTTGCCTCTTTTTACCTCAGCTCTTTGACCAGTGGAATAGCTGAAGGACACTTGCATCTCACTTGTGAGAGTGTTATGTGCTGGTGGAATGCTTCCTGTTGTGGTACCAAAGCTTCACAGCACCAGGAGTGTTCCCTCAGCCTGAAGGTGTGTCAGTTCCGAGCCAGCCTTTGACAAAAACACTCAGACACTGGCAGCACTAAACTCTGCTCTGAATTACAGCCACACAGCCTGGGGTGACCTGCTTTAGCTGCAAGCAAGTCTGCTGATAGGTGGAGAAGGATCCCAGTGATAGCACTGGGACTGCAGCAGCAGGAGAGGCTGAAACTTTGGTGAGGCTTCACCAGGCTGCAGTTACCAGGTATAATTGAGTTGCAGTTAAGTCTTTTTGCCTTTCCTCTGGTGATCAAAAAGGGTTAAAAAGCCCTGTGATACAGGTCGGCGCTCACACCTTATCTACACCCATCATATATATATATATATGTATATATATCAGGTTTTGGAGGGGAGGTTACACATGTCACTGGCCATAACTCAGACTTTCATTATAATCGTGACCATATGGTTAATGGGACTTAATAAACCACCATTGACCTGGACTCTGTGTGCACAAATCTCTTGGTCTCTTTCCTTTTTTAACTCGCTTGTCTGGACATACTATGCCAAGCAGCTGCAATTTACAGATCGAAGGCACCAGTTCCAGTGGCCAGCAGCTAGTTAATTCAGAAAGAATAAAACCCCAAGAAAGCCATGTTGCAGCACAGCCCGTAGGAGACAGCAGCAGACCCTCCCAGGGCAGCTGTTCTCTGCATCCTGTGAACATGAGCCTTAGAAGGGACCAGGGAGGGAACATCAGCCAGACCCTGCCCCAGCACCAAGGCCCTGGGTAAGTACCAGTGAAAGCCAGGGAATTAAATCCATGCTTCTCACACTGCAAGTGAGGAGAGCATTTAACCAAGTGCTTCAAAAAATGCTTTGGCATTTTGTCAGGCACAAAGCTTTTGATTTAATGGGAATTAGAACTGGGGGAAAAGCTATTAAATCCTATCTAAACCATTCTCCTGGTGACCTGGTACAAGATTCATCCAGGCGATATATTCTCTAACTCTTCAAGCTAGTCTTAGCTTGATGAGCATGTGACTCCTGCCTATGAAGTTTTTTGACCATACCCTGCTTTTAACAGCGCTGCACTGTCACCTGCCCCTGGGCAGCCAGATAATGCAAACCTTCACCAGGCACAGCTAAATATGTTCTCACTGGTAGGCTGATATTGCTGATAGTGCTTTACAAGATCGCCCTATCCCGAAATTTCCCTTAGCTCAGTTTCCTTAGTCCCAGCTGCTGCCAGCTGATTTTACAGGTGGGAGCCCAGGAGGAGAGGCTCCTCATCTTTCCTAGTGATCCAAACACACGTGCCTCAGAGGAATGAGAGATCTTGAAACTGTAGGTACTGAAGCATGTGGCTGACATGTAGGGCTGAGCTAGAGTAGAGGTTTTGCTTCATTCCTTTGATCCCGAGTTGATACTTAATGTTTTTATTATTTGATTGGTGTTTTTGTGATTACATGCACCTGCCATTAATGATATCCAGGCCCACCTGTAGGTGGGGTGCTGTTGAAATTAAACTCTCTTCCTTCTTTAAAATGACTGTGTAAACACCAATTCCAGCTCCTTGCCTCATGTTTAGAAATGAGGGCTCCTGATACTGTATTACCCTTTCTGAGCTGCATGTAACAGACCTTGGGGGAGGCTGTACTTTTCTGTTCTGCTCTGCTCTTCTCTTCTTTTTCTTTCTTTCTTTCTTCTATTTTTTTCTTTTTTTGTCCCCTTTTAAAAATTATTTTTTTTTATACAACCATTTTGCATGCTGTTTAGAGAACATCACATCTTTAGTACGTTGCACGCTTAGGGCTGTGTTTCTTCTGTCCACAAATAGTTCACATGGCTTCATTTAGGACCCAATCCAAGTGCTGGTGGTCACAGCTGGAGACTTTATGATGTCTTTGATGGATTCTGAAGAAGACTGAGTAGATTTTGGTACATCTTCAATCACATTGGTAGGTATCAACGGTTACTCGTCCCAGAGCTTTGTCTGTCCTGAAATTGGAGGGATTTTTCCTAGCCAGTGGCAGTCTTGGTACTTGAATATGTACAGGAAGCGCCAGAGAAAAGTTGACAGACAGTCTGCATCACGACTCAGAAATGAGCCTCATTGAACAAGAGCCAGCTGTATGCCCAGGTTGCCAAGAAGGCCAAAGGCATCCTGTTCTGTATTAGAAATAGTGCAGTCACTGGTAGCAGGAAGGTGGTTGTCCCTCTGTAGTTGTCTCTGGTGAGGCTGCACCTCAAGTACTGCGTTCGGTTTTGGACTCCTCTCTGCAAGGAAGACGTTGAAGCCCTAAAGCTTGTTCAGAGAAGGGCAACAAAGCTGGTGAGGGATCTGGAGCACAAGTCTTATGGGGAGCAGCTGAGATTGATCAGTCTGTCTGAAAGGAGGTTGTGATGTGGTGGAGGTCAGCCTCTTCTCCCAGGTAACAGTTATAGGCTGAGAGGTGATGGCATCAAGTCATGCCAGGGGACATTCAGGTTGGATATTAGGAAAAATTTATTCTCAGAGAGGTGAGGTACTGGAGCAGGCTGCCTGGGAGGTGACAAAGTTATTGTTTCTGGTGGTTTTCAAGAAACGTGTAGATGTGGTACTGAGAGACATGGTTAGTGGCATGGTGGGGGTAGGCTGGATTTGGACTAGGTGATCTTAGTGGTCTTTTCCAACCATAATTATTCTACGACTGTGGATTGTAAATGCTTATGTCAAAATGTAAGAGCCAGTGTTCTGTGTGAAGGCTTGGCCTCCAACAGGTGAATTACGAGTAGTGAAACCTTCAACGTCATGAAGAATCTGACACCTGAAATGAGCCTTCTTGCATACTTCACCTTCAGCTCCATTCCACCTTTCATACAAGGTACCTTCCCACAGTGGTGTCCTCTCCAATGGGAAGTGCCCATCTCTTGGTACATCGGCCCAGTTCCTCTCTCTTGCTTGAAAAATCCATCTGAGCAGAGTGCAGAAGCATGCAGAGGTCTGGCATAGAATCTCAAGACACAGCCATGCAGTGCAATGCCGAGCAGCCTGCAGCATACTCCAGGTCTCTGCCCCACACAGGGGATCCGTGCGCCCTGCAGAAGGAACGTGCCCAGAGGAGCGTGAGGCATGTGTTCCTTGCTCCAAAAATGCTGGTAGTGTTTACAAAGTCAGACACGTCAGCACAGCTATAGTCAGTAAAGTGAGTGTAAAACTGGCCTTGTTACTTCCCAGATCTGAGGGATACGAATCAAATACGCACAGATGGTCGGCCACTTTCCATAATGAAACACGTCTTTATTGTCCCGAGGAAGCTGCATTTCACAACATAAGCATTGGGGCTTGCTTCTTTTTTTATATATTTTATTTTCTCTGCAAACTGTGGGCAGTTTTGCCCCTTTCCTTAAATCAAAAATCACGGACGATAAAGACGTGTTTCATTACTGAGAGCTGGCCAAGCATCTGTGTGCAATGGACTTCATTTTCTTCTCTAGGTTGTTGGCACAAACATTCCCAGCCTAAGCCAGAGAGGAAACCGGAGCAAATGCAGGGATCTGAGTACTCCCAAGCTTGGGGAGCACTCAAGCTCTGTGGCTGATATTTTTCTGGTCTGCACTCAGCTGCCACATCCCAGACTTTGAAGGATGTGGAGAAGTGCAGACATGAACTGGCACTGCCAGGTGTGAAATATTTGGGTGCTTGCACCGCCATGGATCCCAGTAGAAGCAAAACCTCACAAGAAGCGGATGCTGTCCTTTGGGGGTGACTAAATTGGCTAAGGCTGCCTTGAGTGACATGCCTAGAAAACACATCATGCTAGTGAATCCCAGGAGTTTGTTCATTCCTGCCCTCAGTGATGGGATTGCACCCCTGCTGCTGCCTGGATGTTTGTATTTGTGCCTCTGAAAGGTCTCATGAGTGCTAGTGTGGAAACATCTTTTCCCAGAAGCTGATCCTGAGCCCCTTTTCATTGCCAAGGATGTGGTGTGAGGTTTGGTCTGCATGCCTTGTGCAGCTCTAGGATCCTCCTAGGGTCTTACCTGCCCAGTAGAAATGATGCTGTGCCATTCTGATTTATGCTCCTGACAGAATACTTAACAAATATGCTACTTTAAAGCATTACTGTATTCAGCTTGGAAGGAATCCATTCAGAGACACAGTACAAAGCATATAGCTGTGATGACAGCTCTGGGACCAGGATGTATTTGTCTCTGGTGCAATGGGGTTACGCTTGCAAACATATATTTTGTGAAAAGTAGTAGGCTTTGATGATGCTTAAACAGCCAGTTCTCTTTCCAGAGAAGACACAAAGACTAAGAAATAAAAACAGAAGGAGAAAGGGAGAGTGCCCCAAGAAAAAGACAAGTCATTCTTACCACAAGTATAAGTATGGAGCTTCTGACCAGGCACAAGGATAATTGGACACATTATTTTAAAAGCTTCCCTATCTGCATAATCTGTTGCCTGCCTGCTGGTGGGTTCCCAAACACAACAAATGAGCTGTGTGGGAGGAAAGCAGATTGGGATTCTTGAGAGCTGTGCCTCTGATTCTGGCTTTTCTGTCTGTTAACTCATTGCAGGAGTCAGTGCCGAAGTGTGATACGTGCTTTCCCTTCGCACTGCAGCACAGATGGGCTTGGCAAGACTGCATGGATTCATGTCTGTGGCTGTGACCACACTGCATCTTATACCAGGGCCAGTCACTGGGGCTGCAGCTTTAGCGGGGCTGCAGCTTTAGCATGGCTTAGCTCCTCCTTGCTCAAACCTCAAGTGTTAGTCCTGGCTTTTGTGGTTGTGGTTTCAAAACCTGCCCTGCCCCAGTTCAGAGAGCCAGCTAGCCCCCATGCCAGTTCCAGACTCCCTCTTCCTGTAATAGGGGAGGGGGATGAGACTTTCCCAGACAGTGTGGCAACAGTGTAACAGAACTTCTGCATGAGATCTGTGCCTTTCAGGATCATCAAAATACAACTTCTGATGACAAATTAAAGCATATGGGTGCTTAATCTACATAACTGAAAACAAAGCTAATTGAATCACTGGAAGAATGTAGGTACTGAGCACTCTAACTGTGCTGTTGAAATGTGCTCTGCTAAATATTGTAAGCACCTATAAAATACAGCATGTGCCTGTTCAACACTTATATAACTCATCTTTTCTACTCTTTAAAGTCCCTCTTCTTCTGCTCTTGCCTAAACAACTGGCCCCTTTGAAGGGGCTTGACCATGACAGACATTCTGGGATTTCCTCTGTACAGCATGTTTGGAACAGAAGAAAACTCCAAGAATTCACTGTCTTGTGAATAGCTTTGTTTAAAACCCAAATGATTTCTGGGATAGATTTGAAGAGCAGCTGGTGTTTTGGCTGGGTGTGATGCAGAGCTGAATCTTTGCTCTGGCTGTCTCTGGAGGAGTCTGTCCATATCCCATGACTCCATGGGGAAGTAGGCCATCACCTAGGTAGGCAGGTGGCTGGAGTCACCCATGGTTTTGCACAGCTAGTGTATAAGGTTCTGCTGTTGATATTTCTCTGCCAGTGTGGCTTGGGAAGCAACACTGAAGACAACAGCAGTACATTTATGTGGTGGTCCTTGAATGGCAGTATAGACTCTGCAGGAGACAAAGTCTAAGCTGGAACCTTGAGGCAACTCTAACCCTGTGGCTAGAGCCAGGAAAACTGCCTTTCTCTCACAACAAACAAGTCATTATGCACTTTTCCTTTTTCAAAATGCATATAGCAGTAGATAAGACAGAGAATCCAAATAGGTCCCAAAGGTATTTAGTGTTTTCACATCACCTTCGGTGAAAGAAAGGCCATTTCTGGTGAGGGCAGCTTGCCTTTTCTTTTTTTAGCTTGCAAGCCTTGGCTAGATATAATTGCATGAAATCTTTCATTGCACTCCTTGTGTTTGCAAGATCAAAGCCCCTCAAAATGTAAAAGGAATCTACAATAATACCCCTTGGATCCTCACTTTAATAAACAGTTGCTTTTGAAATAAACCAAAAAGAAGGAAAAAAGTAATGAAACCCACGTCCTAATGGGATAATGTATTTATTTTCTCTCAGTTATTTTCAGGTCTGCAAGACAAATCTGAAAACTCTCTTTCCCAGATCAAGTTTGTCTCACAAGGGGTTGCATTTCTCAGCGATACAAGTAGAAATGGCATGGACCAAAGAAGGGATTTTAGACTGCCTTTGAAGTAGGGAAGATGGCAGCAGAATTATGCTGCCACCAGTACTCTAGATGTTCAAGAGGAGCTATGCCAGGCTGAGACACACACTCAACAAGGGCTGTGGTTGCAACCTCAGTGGTGTCAAAATTGTCCCTCTGGTCCCCAGAAAGATATGGTCACTGACGGTCCAGCACTTCTTTCTCAAATAGTTCAAAACTGTTCACTTTGTACACCCTCAGATCTTGCTCCTGTCATTCAGTCCTGCTGGAGGTGCTGAAGAAGGCGCCCTCTCATGTGCTTTAGCAACCTACAGAGTACTGCCGCCCAGTGAGCATGAGAAGAGCAGCTCTGCTGGTCTTGGCCAGCAGCTCCTCATCTGCCAGAGCTTTCTGGGAGAATTGCAGGAGTTCAGAAAACACCCCATGTCTGCAGTGTAGCATTATCCATACCCACAGCTTGGTGTTCACGTTGTTGTTACGGTGAGTAGCTTGGGATGTCAGAGAGAAAGACTGCTGGAAAAAAATTGTTGATAAATGGTCTCTTCCTCAGCAGACAGAATGTGCCTGAGTGAAAACCATAGAGAAAGTCCTTCTGCCATGGCTAAACTGACAGCAAAACATGCTGAGGATCAGGCCTTCACTGGGTGATTCATGACTCAAGGTGTCACACGGGTTAAAGATTCTCATCTGAAGGGGATTAGGAGTTTCCAAGGAAGCACAGTCCTTCAGGGCCTCCAGCATTTCCTTGAAGCTTTTGGAGTCTCATAGCTGCTTCAGACCTGCCTCATTATTCTGTCTCATCACGTGAAATGTCCATGCCAGTTTTGGCAGAAGGTATGGAGGCATCTCATTCAGGTAAGATAAGCATCTGCTGTGAACATGGAGCATAGGGCTGGCTGCTTCCCTAGTGAGATCTGGCCCTGTGGGACTGCCTGGGGACAGGGCTGGAGGGCTCCCTTGCCATGGTCTGCCTCCTTCTGAAACCTCTCCCTCTGCCCCTCCCTCCTTTTCACCACCAAACACTTCTCTCCCAGCTAGGTGTTTTCTGATGCTTTGCATTAAGTTCACAATGTAAAACTGGAAAGTACAGAGCTAGTACAAGACACAGTTAAAGTTGTGTGTGCGTTCCTGTGTGTGTGCATGTCTGTGTGTGTGTGCGTTTAATGCAAGGCTTTGCAAAACTATCAAGCACTCTTTAAAGTGCCGTAAAATTTAATGCTCAATAGGGAAGCCTAAACAAATGAAGCTGCACTATAAAATGTTTAGTGTTTCTATTGCTTTCACTTTGAGCATGAAGACTTACTGCAACGTACAAAGAGGGACTTCTCTGTCCCTTTCCATTTCTCCCTGTGCCTCTTCTGTATTTTCTGATTCGCAAAGAATTTGATTGTATAAGGGAGTATCTTCAGCTCCCTGTGCTCTTTGTTCCAAAAATCGTATCTGTCTGTCATTGAAAAAGCTTGCATGTTCTCTTTTCCCTGGGAAATACATATCTGAGCTTAGAAAAGGAGCTCTATTCTTTCATCTACACCAAAACTCACTGTAATTAATTATTTTACTGTATATAGTGGCTTCCCGAGCAGCCTGGTACTGCTCTTATTTTTGACCTGCTTTGTTTTTTTCTGCTTTTCTTGTGACTTCAAACACACAGAGCTCAAAGTGTAATCAGTGGAGATCCCAAGCGTGCCCAGTGATACAGGCAGCGGAGTCACTTTTTACCTGTCTAGTGAAAACAACCAAGAAAACCTTTTTATTTTTGTCACTGAACTCAAACATGGTGTGATTTCAGGTTTAGGCAGTTCAGTGAATCACTTCTTTCATAGGCAGTAAGGTTAGGTACTACCTGCAGCACCCTGACTGAGCAGCAATGGGCCATCCAGTGTCTTTATCTGCACCTGTACTTCCATGGTTATAGTGTTCACCTTCAGTATGAAGCTTTCAGTTCTTTCATGGAGGTTTGTGATGTCTGCCTTCTCAGGACAGAGGAGCAAGGTTCGACTTGGCAGGGAAGAGAACAACACTCTTCTTGGTGGCAGCTCTGTTTTCACTAACAGGTAATAGGGACAAATAAGAGGCAGCAAAGACTGTATGTAAGCTCTGTCTCTTCTGGACCAAAGCACAGTACCACATGTCTGCATGCTTTTATTTTTGTCTGTGCTGTCATCCCTTTGGAGAAAAGATATAGCCAGATAGATGTCTTTTTTCCTGTGAAAGGTTTCGGATTACCCCAGATATTTAATGGCTCCTCTTTTTTCAGACTTTGGAGAAGCCACAGCTCATGGTCTTTCCTATGATTTCACCTGTGTGTTTGAGTCTCACCAAGAGAACATTACATTCTCTTACAGATCATAGCCTTTCCTCCTGAGTGGAACCCAGGAAACGGATTTGAATCTCCCGTACGTGAACACAAATGGAAGAAACTTGTCTGTACTCTAGTTAGCCTTCCATCTGCCTAGGGGCCTGAACTTAGCCGCAGGTTTCGGCATGGGAAGAGGCACAAAGTTCCAACGTGCACATCTGGAATTAAGAGCTGAAAATTGGGCTCGGTGCTGATAACGCTTTATTGACAGGAGATGAAAGTCTTGATTCCAATAACTTTCTGAGCTCCAGTTCCCACTGCTTTACGAGGTGTTACACACTTTGGTACCTTTGAGAGAGAGTTTGCTTCCCCTCCTTCTCTCCCACATCTTTATTGCTTCTGTTCCACAGACTCAAGTCATTAAAATCTGAAATGCTTCAGACCAGGAGGGCACGGAAACCTCCTTTTCCTGAGCTTCAGGGAGGAAATATCAGCATCCAGGTCATCTGTATGAATGGACATGAATCAGCCAGAGACCAGAAACTCCCACAGAAAGTACCCAAAAAGAGCACATAGAACATGAGTGGAGGGTTAAAACCAAAGAGGAGGGCAAGGAAAATTAAGTACTGCAAGAGACATGCTCCCACTCTCATTCCTCCGTGCCACAGGTAGCAGCACAGTGGATGAGGCAGAGCTCTTGTGACCATGACCTTACCCAGAATCAGGGATCTCAGAAGGCTCCAGAATCAGCGGGACACAAGTTGATCCCTTTGTTCCTATCTTGCAAAGCCCAAGTTGTATGTATCTACTGGACTTTGGAAAGCTGACACAGTACCTGCATTCCTATTTCCCTCAGTGATTACCTGAGTAACCATCCTCTGTGCTCTAGACATGGGTTGAGGAGTTTCCTCCTGCTTCTCTTAGGCTATCTGACTGCTCAATTCTCTCTCCCACTATCTGAGAACGAGCCCTAATAAGAGTCAGCTGCTGTAAGGAACTCTGGTCTCTAAATCAGTTCTGCATTAACAGCAAAGGCTGCATGAAGGGAAAGTCAGAGGCTGCAGGCCGTTATAATTACAACTGTCAAAACACAATGTTGCTCAGATTGGGAAATATTTTATAAGGTGATTTTCTTTTGTGCAGAAAATGTGTGCTTGCCTGAAGTACCGCTTCTGAGTTTGTAAGTTTTCATTTCTTCCTTCTATTCATTTATTTTCTGACAGATACTCTCTGTCTTTAAAGTTATTTCCTGTGATTTCCTGGGTACTTTCAAATTTTCTTTAGAAAAGGCAGTGCCTGAAAAATGAAGTTAAGGATTTTCACCCCAAAATAATATATTTTATCTGAGAAGAAACGAGAAATAGGAATTTTAGCCAGTAAGCATAACTCTTCATTCCTAAAAGCCAATGTCTTCAGTTATTCATCATCACGTAATTCTGTATGGGTGTTGTGGGAGTTGTAGTATTAGCCCAGCATCTCGTCTGCAGATTTTAGCAGCAGCACAAAGAACTCTCTGGCGTCCCCCATGAAGTATGGTAATGACACAAATATGGAACGTTTCGTAACATAAAATTGAAACACTTTCTATTTTTAAAATAGCTCAGACGAAATGCTAGCAGTTTCAATGTTAAAATCAAGCAACAGAAAGCCCCACACACTTTCAGTACACTTTGAGTACACTGTCAGGACTCCTGTCCTAACTACAAGAAGCTTCCTTGGCATTTATTACAACACCAGGGTTACTGGTAGTGTTAACTAACAGCTGTCAGTAGTGATGGGTAAGCTGGCAGCCAGAAACTTTATCTTAATCACTTGCTGCCTTTTGCTCACCTCCCTTTTCTGGTTTGACTTTGAGCTGAGACTGGCTGCCTCGGAAGGAGTTGGAACTGAAGCCACGGGGGGGCTTCCCTCACTGCTGAGCACCTCATCCTGTGTTTATACTCGGCTGCAGCACATCTGAAGCCTGTGGAGAAGGAGGTGACTAAAAGTGGCACAAACAGCCAGCTTCCTATGTGAGTTCATAAATGTGTGCCTTCCAGCAGGTGCTGGGATGTTGCTCATCTGTAGCCCTCCCTTGCTTGATCTGAAGATCCTTTTTCCTTTGGCGATTATTCTTTTCTGAAAGGGAGTACCAAGCCTTCTGAAAGCTCAGCATCCTCTCGGACCTCAGTGCCACCCACCCCTCAGCAGCTGACAGCTGCTCTTGCCCCTCCACAAGGGACTGTGTCCTTTGGGAAGCACTGCCACCCACACCAACCCCTTGGGGAAGGCTTCTTAAAAGGTGCAGAGTTGCCTTTCAGCTGACACAGTCCTGATGCATTTGGGAAATGCACACCAGCTCTTTGGACTGCTTTTCCTTACACTTTCTGCAAGAGCTGGTTAGCTTTGACTTGCAGCAGATATCACAGAGAGATACAAAATCTAAATAGGTCTTGTGTATGCATTGCAAAAGATCCCCAGAGATCCTGAGAGTGGAGTCCTTCACGGTCTTCACAGCTTTTATTTTAAACTTTATAGTGAGCTTTGTGCTCTTTTCTGGGCCTGAGCTGTCTCTGATTTGTCAGCCACATGGTGCAGATGTCTGTACCCATTCGCTGCCAGCATTCTCCCAGGCTTTATTCTGCAAACCTCACCCCCTTGTCCGAGCCTTCATGAGTTAAGGATCCCTTTGGGACAACATGATTATTTTCTTCTGCCTGTGATGTATTGCTTGGCATCTTGTCTGGTTCTGACCATGGGCAGATATCGGTGTCTGACCCGGTTCATCCAGAGGAGAGGCTATCACGTGTAGTATCAGCCCTTTTGTCAGGAGAGATGTAACTTTGAACTTCTCATCTCATGGAAAGTTCTATTGTTCCATTTCTGCTCAAAATGACTTCTAATTTGAAACGAGAAAACTAACAACAAGGAAAACCAGAAATGAGACTGCATGTAGACCAGTAAGGTATGTGTGTATTGAGCTGGAGTCCCTAGCTCCCCATTAGGTGAGCCAGCTACAGCCCCTGCTGAGAAATACTCTGTCCTCAGCTGCCCATGGAGAGAGCGGAGGGAGCACAGGACAAGGCCTACAAAACAGTCATTGCCAGGGCTACTCACCTTCTGATGTAGGAATGCAAGGGACTGTGCGTGCTGCACCTCTGCTGCCTGCTCCTCTTTGACAGACGGGAAACACCCCGAAGCAAAATTAAGAGGAGCCCTGTTTATTTTGGGACTGCAGATTAATGTCAAACATGAAGGGAGACAATTATTTCCATTGTGGAAAATGTGGCATTAGCGAGTGAGCAGTTCTCTCAGCCTCAGCTTTGTGTTTTTCTTTTCTCTAAGGAAGGTTTTCCTTTTTTTTTTTTTTTTTTTTTGAAGAGCAGGCTTGAATTAAATGGGCAGAGAAGCATTTAAATACAAATATTTGTAAACTCAGTGGTTTTCCTGAACAAAGCAGATCCAGATGACAGACAGTCTGTTGGCTGCAGTATGCCAGTGCCTGTCACACGGCGGTCCCTTTGTTTGCTCCTGGATGGGGGGACAGCCTTGTGTCATGCAGCAGGAGGGAGAGGACAGTGACTTTTATGGCATTGGCACCAAACTAAGCACCAGGTCATTGGGCAGGTAGGTCCTCAGAACCTTATGGGGTGGGGAACATGGAAACAGGAAGCTTCAGAGGGAACGTTAGCTCGTGGAGGTGTGAGGAAGTGTCCATCAGGCCATCAGAGCAGAGCAGGAATTGTCCTGCATAATCTTTTTCTGTCTGGCATAAAGCTTGTTGGGCAGATCATGAACCTTCAGGAGGATGTGACAAAAGCTTAGTTAGGAGGAATTTCTCATGCCTCAGAAAGGCCAAAATGGAGGTGTGTGCCCAAAGGACAGGCAGCAGCTACGGTTGTCCCTTGAGCCACTGGTGATCCAGGCTCAAAGCCTTTGCTCAGAGTGGCCTGGGTCATGGAACCATAGAATTGTAGGACAGCTTAGGTTGAAAGGGACATTAACAATTATCCATTTCCAGCCCCCTGCCGTGGACACGGTTGCCAGCTGTCAGATCAGGCTGCCCAGGGCCCCATCCAACTTGGCCTTAAACACCTCCAGGGACTGGCCATACACAATTCTCCAGACTTTGGACCTGGTTAACTTGGGAGTTACATTTTTGTTGTTTTGCACTGAAAAGCTCAGAAGCAACTGAAGAAAAACAGAAGAAAAACCTTGGAAGCACAGAATGGAAAACACACTTCTTGCCCATGAGGATGAATTCTTCCCCCAGGCACATCAGCCTCTTCTGGCTGTGCCAGTCCCATGCCCTCACTCCCCAGTGTGGTCACTGAACGCTCCATCTCCAAGGCAGCTCACCTCTAGTGGCTGCAGAGCTGCCAAGTGGCAGGAGGGTGCCAGGGCCGGCTGTGCTAGCTGTTATTTTTACTTCTTAATAATGCCCTGAGGCTTCTGTTACTTTCCATTGTTCATTTCTGGGGGAAACTACACTGCCAAAGTCTGTTCACTTGTTCTGGCTTTTTCTGCAAAGGCCTGAAATGCCTTTATTTTTTCTATTTGTTCTCAGAAATAAAACTTCTCTGTAAATGGCACGTACCAGCTTTCCACCCTCCCTGTGTCTTAACCACAAATGTCTGCCTCCTGACAGCTTCTCCCCTGCTAGCTTGGTTCTCCAGCAGTGGCTGCCTGTGCACCCCCAGTCTGTCTGCATAGACACAGCAGGATGTGAGAAGAAACAAAATTTTCAGTAGAGAATGTCCACATGGAGCATCCTTCTAGGTCATTGGGATGGGATCCCCATCCTTGGGAAGCTGTCCTGCACCATCTCCCTCGATCTCTGTGAGAAACATCCCCCATTAAACCGTCCATTATGTTACTGAAGGACCATTGATGTATCTGATTAGCGAGGGAGCTCTGAAGAAACCCATCTGTCTTAGCTTTTGGATGAGTATTTATCGCTTTCATGGGTTTCTTTTGTCCAAAGGAATCGTTTACTCTGATGTGAAGCAGTGAGAGATCTGGTCTCCTTGGGGGTTTCAGCAGGAAGCTCTGAGCCTCCCTGAGCCTCGTTTTAATCTCCTATTGTCATAAATCAGGAATAACCTCAAGAAAGTCAGCAAAATGAAGCTTGTGAAAATCGATGTACAGGACTCGGGGCCTCTGATCTCCTCCAGCACTGGAGATGAGCTCAGCCCCTGAATGTTTTCTCTCTCTGTATGTGAATCTACTGGTCTCTGGAGATGCTCAGACATGGCTCTTGCATGCTGAACACAGCATCCAGGCTTTGAGAGTAGGTCCTCACATGATTTTACTGACAAGGTAAAAGGAGAAGATATGAGGACTTGTGTGGAAACTCTTTTCTTGTAGAAAGCTCAGGCCAAACCAATAGAAACAAGAAGTTCCACTGTGCAGAAAGAATTTTGAACCTACTGTCATCCTGATAAGGGTACAACAACACACTTGTTACTTGCTTCAATTATAATGATGGATATGGGGCAGATTCAGAAAAGAAATTGAAAGAGTGCTTGAGTGGCATCAGAGCAGAATACTTCTACACTGTGTGTGACCATAGGAGTCCCAGGAAGCACTATTTTGATCTTTGTTCTTCTTAAATGCCAGACATGGTCAGGAAAAGTGATTTAGTGATTTCTTCTCATTCAAAATTGTTAAAATCTGCAGTCCTTTTCTGTTTCAGATAAAAAGACGGATTCTGCTTAAAACCTGTGCTTAAATGGAGTGCCAGGGTAAGAAAATATTTTAAGAGTTTGCTGATACATAAATTTAAAAATAAATAGAATTACAACAATCTGACTCACAACGTGTCATTTTCTGATTAGTTTCCCTTCAACAATTAGTTTGTCCCAGACAGAACATTCAACTCACTTCTATAACGTGGGGAGATGCTGAGATTTCAGGCCATGCAGGAAATACCTATTAATGCCATTCCTTCTTGCCATTCCCATGCTTTCACATCAAGGTTTGGCATGAGATCAGCTTTAGGAGTGAAACACTGTCTGTCAAAGTTTTATGGTTCTTCCAGTGATGTCTGAGCACCTTATTGTTTTTATTAGAGCTCGAGAGATACACAGAGAAGTGACCTTTCTGCTTTCATAACTTGTATAAATAAAGGCTTTTGCAAACTGCTTTTGGCAGCTCTGAATGATGGAAAGCTGAGATTCCACTTTGTGAGAAATTTTCACGTTTAAAACTGAGATGTTACTCTGAGTGGAAGTGAAAAGGCAGTCTTCATGAATTTCCCTTGGAATAAAATGCTGAAACGTTTCAATTCATGGCTGTCAATGCCTCCCATTCTGATCTGTGGGATTGCTCAGTTTTTGCAGCATCTAAACGTGATGTTGCATGTTAAATGTGACAGCTGGCATACCCAGGAATATTTCTTATAATTTGGAAATCACAGTGAAGATTAAGTACTCAACATGCTTTTGAAAATACTGTTATTGAGAGGATGTAATAAAAGCAAAATGGTGTATTTGGGAAATTTCTTCTCGAAAACAAGGAAACCTCACTTTCCGACAGAACAGTTTATTTTCAGCCATGGGGGCTCTCTGAAGCAGCACAAAGCTTTCCCTGCCCCATGCTTTACCCTGCTGACATCAAAATTTGACAACATCTACTGATGTCCATCTCAGGTGTGTATAAACTACCAGGCTAGAAGCCTTCCCTACAGATTACCTCACAGTACCCTGGTGAGTGTGCAGGCTGAGCACCTTCCAGCAGGGAGCAGCTGGTCAGCCTGGCTTTCCCGTTTCACACCAGTGGTGTGAGGTGAAGCCACCCATTGCCAGGAGAGCCTTGGGTCCATGACCTCCTGCCCTAGGGGACCGGCTCGTCCACACTCCATCTCACTCTGAGTGGGTCTCATCTCTTTTGAGATGGCTGTTATCAATTTGTTCCTCTCTGATTCTTCATTCCTCCCCCTCCCTGCTCATTGCGTACGCATCAAGAGGCTGTGATAGGCATGTTGGAGTAAGACAAATGAACAAAGACATTCCCCCTGTGTTTCCCACTGGATAAATCACAGATGGGCCCAAATCAACCCCCCTGGATCCAATGTGTCATTATGTATCTGCCACTATTTCTTTCCAAGAGGAAGGATGAATATAGCTTTAAATGATTAGCTGCCTTATGTATTACCATGTCTCAAAGCAACAGGGGGTAACATGGGCAAATAACTACATAGACAAGGAAGTACATGAAGGCTGAGCATTTGGGGCTCTCTAACTACTGTGGTTTCTTTATAAAGAGCAATAAAGATGGTTTTAATGTATTGTATATGATGCAACAGATGCAGGATGCCTCTGGCAAAACTCCTCTGGTCCAAAGCTGACTGAAGACAGTTTGATGATTTGCAGGGAGCTACAAATCCCAGAATGGGAATTGTACATACCTGTCAGCTGGTAATCAAAGCTCAAACTGGCCTTGAAAAAGCCTAATTAGTACTGACACCAACATAATTATATGTACTAGGGAACAGTCGGCAACTGCAGTTTGGTGCCTCTATACTGTTCTCCCCCATTCCAGTCTCATCCCCACTAAATGTTGGGGTCTGCTCCTTATTGCATGTATCCTGCACCTCCACGGCTGTGGGTCGGACTGGATGCCTCTCCAGGCTCAGCAGGAGCAGATAGCGTTGTGTTTTCTCTCTCCTCTGGCTGCCAAACATGACCACAACATCTCCAAGGTTGCAATGGCATTGATAAATGCAGGGCAAGAGCAAGCTCAAGGGATAACAAAACACGTTCTGGTAAGACCCACAGAGCACATGGAGAGCAAAGCAAGAGGCTGCAGCCTGTCGTCTCTCAGAAACACAGCAATGCTTCAACCTCAAGAAGCCTTATATCAATTAGGAATAGATTTAGGCTGAGCCTTCAAATCCAAACTGCGACATGGAGCCCCTGCCCCTTTCCTTTCTGTAGTGGGAGCTGCAGGCACAGCTTTCCTTTCTAGTGACATCAGTACTCAAACCTGTATTACATTCTGTGATGACTGTGATGCTTGACTTCATAAATCAATTTGTTCATTTGATTTAATATTCCACTTGAAGTCCCATCCATAGGTTTTCTTGGCTTATTTTACTCTGTGCTGCCTCTGCCAATTCCCAAATATAATCCGGCTACAAAAGCCTTTTTGAACTCCTGTAACTGATCCACTAGAAACAAATTTTGCATAGAAGCCCGGAGAACAAGCAGACTGCTGGGGGGAAGGAGGAGACTGACTGCATGCTGCTAACTGGGAAACTCCATGGAATTTTCTACTTGGGACTGAGATGAGCCCACATCTTGCTCATCCTGGTCCACAGCTGGACCCAAAGCCAAGTTTTTCCACAGATGTGCAGCTATGTCAGCCTGTAGGCTTCAAGTCAGTGCATTAGAGAAAGCTGCAGTGTCCAGATGTGGGCCAGGCTGTAAAGATTCCCCCAGTTCTGGGTGATGAAAATTTACCCACCTCCAGCATGTCTTCCCTATGCCTAGCCTCATTTATCAGAGACTGAAACCAACAGGAGCTCAGCCTGACACCTCCAGCTGCATCAGAAAGAAGGGGAAGTGAATATTTTCTGCTTTTTTTTGTTTGTTTGTTTAATTTTATAACTGTAGAATGGCAAGCATGATGCTTGCAGTAGCTTGGCTGAAGATAACACGTCTGTCAATACAGAAACATGTTTCAGGCTGATGAGTGTAATGTATGCCAGCCTGAGGACGGCTGGATGTGTCTGAGCATGGCTGTGCCAGCACATGAACTTTCAAGGACACTTAGAGGGAGCTTGGTGGGGATCTGGGACTGACACAAGTGAGACTGGGCAGAAGCAGCAGCTGCACTCCAGGACTGTATCTGTAGGTGCAGCCAACAGGATGCTCATGGGATGAAGAGTGAAGAAGGGAGTTGAGCTCTGAGCAGTAGGAGCTCCTCCAAATTCACTATTATTTGAAGACTGAATTCTAAACTATTTTTAGAAGTTTCTCAAAACAAGAAGTCAAAACACGATGGAAAGCTGAGCTTGTTTTAAAAGACGATGCAACCAGAGTTTATTTTCTTTCTAAAGAGAGAGGTAAATAAGTGGGGTAATCTCAATGGTCATCTGGCCAGGAGTGACCAGACTTCCACAGGCTCCTTTTGAAGATGTCTGCTTGGCTGGAAACCACAACGGCCCTTTTGGTGCCAGGAGGGCATGTGTCCAGAAGCAGCTTCCAGACTAGAGGCAACATTGTCTCCAGGGCTCCCATTGTTCCACAGAAATGGAAGCTGGCCTGGGCTGAGAGTGAGATGGGATCTAGGACAATGTAGTGAGGTTGGTCGCAGTATCCCATGCTGGTTTGCTTCCTCCTGCTCCTGCAATTCAAAGTCCCCAGCAGTCTTCCTGTCAGCGAGGCATTGCTGCCAGCCACAGGACACAGCCCCATGTGTAAATGGTCCTACAGCATGGTGGTGACACCCACAGTGGCCTGGGAACCTGACTCCCCGGGGACCTTCTTCTTGAAAGGAAGTATGTCTAACGAGTCTGGAAATTACAACTGTCAGA
Organism: Centrocercus urophasianus; assembly: GCF_019232065.1. Lineage (NCBI taxonomy): Eukaryota > Metazoa > Chordata > Aves > Galliformes > Phasianidae > Centrocercus > Centrocercus urophasianus. The sequence continues at coordinate 15,188,539 of NW_024884586.1, read as the reverse complement.
TGTCATCCCTGAAACCACCAAGGGTAAGCACAGTCTTAGAGCATCTCGCTTCTCTCTGAGACTAAAACCAACAGCAAATAATAGCTTAGAATTCAGTCTTCAAGTAATAGTGAATTTGGAGGAGCTCCTACTACACAGAGCACAATTCCGTCCTCCACTCTTCATTTCATGAGCATCCCATTGATTGTGTCTACAGATAAAATCCACCTTTAGGTGTGTTAACCTAAAGTCACAATGACAAGGACTGAGTTCTGAACCATTGAAGCCAGCAGTTCATGATGCATTTACTGGTGCTCTGTGGAGGTTGTGTTGGTCATTCACTCAGCCATACCTCTTAGGTTGGATATTAGGAAAAACTTCTCCAAAGCAGTGGTCAGACAATGGAATGGGCTGCCCAGGAAGGCAGGTGGTGGAGTCATCATCCCTTGAAATGTTCAAGAAACATGTAAATGTGGTGCTTAGGGGCATGGTTTGGTGGCAGTATTGGTGGTAGCTGGCTGGTTTTACTAGATGATCTTAGAGGTCTTTTCCAACATTAACAATTCTATGATTTTGTGATTCTAATCCTTTCTATGTAACAGCTTGCATGAAAAACAGCTCTAAAGAGAGTAAACCTTATCCTTGTGTTGGCTTGCCAAGGGAAGGACTGGAGGAAAGTGACAGAGAAGGAAGATGTCCACTGAGGAATGGAAAGAAACATGAGGTGCTATATTGAGATCTCATGCAAACAAGAGAAATGCTTGTAAAATCCTGAATTAGAGAAATCTTGCTAAATTTACTGGAATGCAGAAAAAAAAAAAGTCACATCCGTTGCTGTGTCTTGCCAACTGTAACCTTGCCAGTGCCATTTTTAGACTGGAGGCAGGAAGTTACATATAGGCTCACTTTTTTTCTTTTTTTTTTCCAAGTCAGATTTCAGAAAAAAAATATAGCTTTTTGTAGTGGAGATTAATTTTCTACACTTACAAGGCACACGTAAATCAGCTCAACACGTACAACAAGCTTGATCCAGAAGGACGTGGTCTTGTGGTGGTTTTTCATCCAAACCACTTGTGGACATATGTGGCTCAACTGCCAACATTTGCACAGCCTTTGGTGGACAGTGAAAGGGAACAGTGGTGAACAAGGCTTGTGATCTCCTTGCCTTCTGTTCATAGAGGCAACCCATGCATTCCTGACATGGCTGAGGCTGAATCTAGTGTGGCCATACATGGGAGAGTGACTGAAGCTACAGGCTTTCAGCTTCCTTCCTTACCCTGGAGGCATCCCTCAAAGACCAGTCTAGCAATAGCCAATGGCTTCAGAAAGCACATTTATTTCTTTCTCCCTCCTCTGATTTTCTCCCTTTTTCTGTTTCTGTCCTGCTACAAGCCCCTTTCTCCTACATCTGATTGCTCTTGTGCTACAGCTCAGGAAGAACTGGGAGGTTTGATTCTTTTTTGGTCCAGAATCAATCCAGCCCAGCAGCTGATATTGAGGTGATTTGAGGGGAAATTGGGGCATAATGTGTCCCTTCAGCCATCAGATAGCCATAGACTAGAACAAGAGTGCCATTCAAACAGCAGAAATCCAAATCTTCATCCAAAGCTGAGTTTGGAACAGTTTGGAAACGTCTTTATTTTCCTGCAGAAGCTTTTACAGATTCATCTAAACATTTCCCCACCCAAACAAACCTACTTGCTGAACATGGCTGAGCATGGCTCTCTGGTGCTGTGTTCCTGCCTAGGAGCTCTTGGCATTCATGGACTCAGATCTCACTTCTGCCAGTGTGAAGATCAGATTTACACAGGCAGCAGGGGTATGGGCTCCCCACTTATCACAGAGCAAGGTCCTGCCTTGTGCAGCCTCTCAACATTGCTGATTCTGCCAACATTCCTGCTAGCAGTCGTATTTGCTAGAATGCTTGTGAGAAGCCAGAATGAAAGGAGGCAAAAAATCCAAATGGAAATTGCTGGTGATTTCAAGCATAACATGGGCCTTCCCAACCCCCATGCCACTTCCAGCCATAGAGCTATGCCCAAGACAAAGGGCAGGAAGGAATTGCACCCGCCAAACCCAATGTATGAATGTAGGATTCAGATGTCCACAGGTGAACTGTCAAGGCCGTGGGGCTGGAGCCATGGTTAGCAGAGAGAGCCCAGCTCCACTCACAGGCTTCTGGTGCAGACCAGACTTTGGAGGGTAGAGCAGGTATTTCTGCATCTTCTCTGTTCAGCTCCTGCTCCTGCTGTGTGGGGGCCTTTATCCCACAGCACTACAATGAAGGGAAAGTGTGCTGCTAGAAGAGGGACCTGTGACAGGGGTAACTGAAGGCTTGAACAAAACAGCCCAGGAAATACAGGGCAAGGAACTACAGGCAGAGAAGCACTCTGAGCCCTGAGCTATCCTGCCTCTGGGGCATGTGGTACACCACAGAGGACAGCTGCACTGCTTGAGTTCAGAAGAGGGACAGCATCTCAGCCCAGGGCTTAGCTGAGAAAAAAGCCAAGCTATCTCTGAGGTTCAGTGAGTGCTGGTAACTCTTTCACATCCTTGCCCTCCTGTGCTATTTGCTCATTTGTTTTCTTGTTTTATTTTTTGGTACTTCAGGAATAGTGGCATTCATCTGGGTTAGGAAACAACATTGCCAGAATATCCTGAGAAAAGTTTGTGAGTTATTTCTGGCCCAAACAGGAGCTGTAAGTATCTGACATCTCCCAGTGCCCAGAAAGCTTGTTCTCATGAGAACTGAGCTCCACACCACACACTCAGGAAGGCCAGAGCTCAGGGATGTGGAGAAAAAATCATAGAATCGTAGAATCACCAAGGTTGGAAAAGACCTCTAAGATCATCTAGACCAACAGTCCACCTACTACCAATATTGTCCACTGTATGGTAACTGTTGAGTCATAGCCTGAACCACTGATTGAGCACCTGGAGACAAGATCGGTCAGCCCTGAGGGCACAGGTGAAAGCAATTCGCCTGGGTGATCAGAAGGGGGTGGAGCCTGGCTGCTCTTCTCTTAGACCTCATTTAAGATCTGACTGCCACCACGGGAGGTTCTTTGGTTGGAGATTCCTCCTTTGCGGAGTTTCTATTGTAAGCCTGGATCCTTGTAGATGGGTGAGCACTTCTTTCTTTTGTAATGTCTTCCTATCACACTGGTCCTTTTGCCACTACTTTTTGTAACATTTTCCCACTGCACTGGGCCTTCTGCAGTTATAACCACTAACCATGTCCCTAAGTACTGCATCTACACATTTTTTTAACACCTCCAATGACAATGACTCCATCACCTCTCTGGGCAGCATTTTCCAATACATCACCACTTTTTTGGAGAAATTTTTCCTAATATCCAACCTGAACCTCCCTTAGTACAATTGAAGGCTATCTCCTCTTATCCTATTGCTATTACCTGGGAGAAGTGACAAATCCCTGCCTTGCCACTACCTCCCTTCAAGTAGTTGTAGAGAGCAATGAGATCTCCCCTGAGTCTCCTCTTCTGCAGACTAAATAATCCCTCAGATGCTCCTCATAAGCCCCCAGTGGCCAAACACAGTGAGATGTACCATATAAGTGTGCTGAGATCTCCCTACCTGGGGCACCTGAAGAAGGCATCAACTACCCACAGCTCTTGTGAGCATGGCTCCAGGGCTTGGCAGTGGCTCTTGAGTGTTTGCTCCTTCTGGGAGCCTCCCCCACTCCTCCTGCTCCCCTGCTCAGACACTCTTCTTGGGATTATTTTTTCCCTCGACAAAGCATACACAGATGGTGTGTTGTCTGCCACAATCAAGAGGCTCAGGTGGATAATGGAGAGAGGCAGAATTTGGCATGTACTTGTTTGCCTTAGTGCAATTTTCCCATAATTGCACTTCCTAACCTTTCAGCATCTGCTAAAGATCAGCTCGTGACACAGCAAAATCAGCCTTGCACATTTCTGGACATTTCACCAGGTTAGGATTCGGGAATCCCTCTTTTGGGTTAAATCCCTTTGGAAAGGCGGGGAGAACTGCCTCCCTTTTGTGCATGGTCAGTCCTGGCTGGTCTGTACAGCCCAGAAAAAAAGCACAGCCCATCAGGTGTGTTTAGCTCAACCCTTTGATGTTGGAGTTATGGGGGCTTTGAAGGGGGCATTATTTTTAGAAAGGTACAGGTAACTCTGGCTCAAGTTCTTTCAATTTGCCTTGATCTTGTGGTGAACTCACTGAAAATTGAACAAATGGGACCAGCGCAAAGGGGGGGGACACCAGAAGGTTCAGAGGTGCAAAGAACAGCAGAGGTTATGAAGGTGTTTTACTGTGGCAAGCAGCTCTCTCTTCTCTCTCTCCTTACAACTTCAGTTTCTTTCCTTTAGATATTACCAGCCATGCAACAGGAAAACAGTGAGGAGGAGAAACAGAGGGCTGAGATGATGGACACGTCACAGGGAGAGGGCAGGACTCGGCAGAGGCTCCTTGGGCGCTGGAGCTGACAAAGAGCAGTCCCTGCCTGTAGGAGCCTGCAGTCCCTGTGATTGGAAACAGGAAACAAACCTCAGAGCTTTGTGAGGAAATACCTTCTACCCAGGCAATCTAGGAGACAGTTTGGGATCATGCTCTGGAATTTGTCAGGGGCTGCAGGTTTTGTACTGGAATGACAATCAATTCTCATATCTTCCCCAGTATATTTAAGACTTCTTCTCAATAAAACATTAAATTGAGCTGTGGGAAGAAATAATATGCTGAAATTAAACTTGGTTCTAAACACATGGAAGACCGTGGTTTACTTTTATGGAAAATTTCAGGGTTAGCAATCCTCTTACGTGTGCACACACCAATAGCTGCCATTCAGCCAGGAAGCTTTGTAGTCCTTCAAATGTCCTGCAGAATTTTGTTTATTAACCTCTCTCTTTTTGCCCCTGCACACTTTCAGGGGGTAGTGTAGGCTTCCTCTTGTTTTCAGATAGCAACATAGATTGCTCCAAAGGTAATTGTCCCTATTTATTTCCATGGAAATGGACAGTAACACTACTTCAGCACAGTGGAGGCTCAGACAAAACAATACCTGCCTGTGGCGTAAGAGCTGCGCTGAGCTGCTGGGAGAGTAGTACAGCTTCACCATCCAGACAGAGCAAAATTAGCTTAAAGAAAAGCTCTGAAAAGAATGGAATGTTTTATTTTCTATGCAGTCTCAGCATGTAATGAGTTTTGTTTATTTATATTTGGTCTTTTTTGCTTTGATTTCTTTAGAGAATACAGCTAAATGCACCTTTGAGGCATACCTCAGATGCTGTGATGCTAAGGGCTCTCAGGCTGAGGCTCACACATGCACACGCTCACAAAAAAAGGAAGAGTGCAGCTCACTGTGGCTTTTTCCTGTGGAGTAAAAGCCGACTAAAAACTAACTACTGTCTTACCACAGAGAGCTCTTGTGCGTTCTGAATTGCATGAAGTCATTGGAGCTAAATCTCTTTCCACTTGAGTTATACACCAGACCTGCAAAGCAATATCCAAACCACTACTTTGTCCAAATATTCTTCCCATCTGAGGCATAGCAGGGAACGATCTTCACAGAGCTGCCTGCACTAATACTGAGCATCTGGGTATGGCTAAAGAACGATGCCGAAATCCTTTCCAAATCCTAGTGATGTGGGACTGCTGGGAGGGAGTTAACTTCTCTCCTGCAGGGGGTGAGCTCTGGACCTGCTGTGGTTTGGCAGAGCTGCCACACCTGGCGCCCACTCCCAGCCCCAGGCATGGTGCCGAGGGGAGCAGTGGAGGGTAAAAGTAGGCTGTGTGCAATTCTTATTCAGTACCAGCCCACTGGCAGTGTTGCTTCAACTGCCAGGTTCAGCCTCGCCCTGTATGATCATTTTGCATAGTGACAGATAACTGCAGCCACTTACTGACCCCAGCTGGCAGGGATCCTGCCTGCTATTGCACTTAAGTTAGAAGCTGATGTGTGGGGCGGTCGAGTTTTGCTGCAACAGGAGGAGCTAAAAGCATCCAAAGAGGTCTAAAAGGAAAGTGAAGGCAAAAGCTTCAGGAGCAAACCTGTTTGCTTCTGAGGGGATGGGACCTTATCTCTTAAAACAGGTCCATGAAGAAAAGAGCTTTCCTCAGGGTAAGCTGATTGTGTCAAGAGATGTAAAATGAAAAACAGGGGAGGGAACAAGCCATGATGATGTGATAGCACTGCAATCCAGAGAGTGATGCAAGAGCAGCTTGAGCTCACCTCAGCATTCCCAAGTGGGATGAAAATGTTATTTCATCCTCTTTTCCTGTCCTCTGGGTCTTCCTCTGTGGAAAACAGAAGTCTTTGAACACCAGCATGGACAGGTCCAGGCTTTCATGCCCACCAGCCCAACGACGCAAACAGAAGATGCGCTGTCTGATTGCCACTGCCAGTATTAGCAGATTCCTTGACAACATATGTTGCTAAATAAGACAATCAGGTGAACAGTACTGCTGCATGTTCTCCTCTGCACTATCACATGCTCTGTATTTCAGATCAGTACATTCTGCTGTCTGCTTTAAAACTGCCAAACTAGAAATCAGATCCAGGTTTCAAATAAAAGCAGCAGACTGTCCTTATTTCTAAAAGCAGGACAAATTTTTAGAAGTTTCTTCCACTGAAAATGGTCGCTGTTTCCTTTCAAGGGGGTTGGGTTTCTATTTGGTTGTGCATGTGTGCATGAGAGAGAAAATGAAATAGGTTTAAGGACTTCTTATATTTGTAAAGCTAAAAATTACTTCTAGTAGTAACAGGCTCTCGTTTTGGTTTTGTTTGAACAAAAACAAGAAATCACAAGGTTTGGACTTGGAGAGATAACATACATTTTCCTATTTGGATGTCAGTTCTGTACATTCATTTGGCTCTGAAATCTCCTCCATCTGTATTTCTTCCCCCAAAGAGAAACAAAGAGATACGAGGGAGGCAAAAACAAACGAACAAAAAGGAAACGTAGGATGGAATAAAAAATAGAAAAATGAAAATGTACATAGAAACATAGAATCGTTAAGGTTGAAAAAGAACACTAAAATCACTAGCCCAAGCACAGCCCGTCCCCACCATGCCCACTAACCCATGGCCCTCAGTGCCATATCTACATGCTTCTTGAACCTCCAGGGATGGTGTTCCACTGTCTTGCTGGGCAGCCTGTTGCAGTGCTTCACCATACTTTCTGAGAAGTATTCCCTAATAATCAACAGGAAATAAAATTTGTTTCTTTTCAGACCTGTAGAACAAGCATGATTTCAAAATTCCCTGTTTCCTGACGTACATTTGTGATGACAGCAAGGTGTCTTGCCACCGGGCCTTTATTAAGAGCTCAATTTTCTCAGAGAAAGGGAGAGGAAACCCAGCAAGGCCCTGTTCCTCAGCAGCATCCAGCCTTGCATGCACTGAATCATGTGTGCGGTAACGGAGACACATCTGGGCATCTTCCCCTGCAGCCCCCCATGCCTTGCAAACATCAGAGTGCAATGTGTAGACTGGATCCCAACCATCCCAGCCCAACCACCGGTACTGGGATGGGGTGAACCTTCCAACAGAAGCTTCTGCTGCAGAGGGTGGTTATGGAGAAGCCCTGTTAGCACTGCTGAATTGGCAAGACTTCAGAGAGATGGCAATCTCATGTGCAGGCTCACTGTGCTGGTAGGGGGTTGCACTGCGGTCTGCTGTTCGGGGCGGATTTTTGAGTCAAACACATGTATGTTTACTGACACTGGTTCCCAGGAGAGGTGGGAAACAGACAGCATTTGCATGTCACCCCAAGTCTGAGCCCAGCAGAAGCCTACCAGAGCAAAAGAGCCTTTCATTTTGGAGAGAATCCAGTCAGATCTGCCTCTGCATGATTTATGTTCATCGGCAGAAGGCCATCACTTTGAGCCATCCCACAGGCCCAAGTGCCAGCACTTGCCCAGGACCATGGGAAGGTGGGCTGTGGCTTCAGCCCAATAGCCCCAAGCCCCTCAGCAGGCTGATTCGCTCCATGTCAGGCAAAACCTCGCACCGGCCAAGAGTCACCTGGAAGCAATCTCCCATAAAACCAGCTCTGTAAAAGCTACAGCTACTCACTTTGATAGTTCCCAAATTGCTTTTCTCTCTCTATTTATTTTTCATAGGACCAGTAAACAGTAAATCGGTCCCCAGCAATCCACTGGAAGGAGCTGAGCGGCACTCAGGAGTGTTGTCCTGTTCCAGAAGATCTGCTATCTGCTACTGAGCTTCAACAGGGGCTGCTGTCTCTCTACAAGATTAGCAAGGACAGCTTTTCACACAGAGCACAGGAGCCAGAGTTTGTGCACACACAGACCTGAGGAAGCATGCATATTGCCCGAAGACCTCTCTCTTAGACAGGAATACAGGAACAATCTCTTATCCTGGGCTTTTTCCATCCTCTGGTAGGCTGGGTTTTTGTGATTTGTTTCTTTGGCCACTGGAAATTTACTATAAATACCGGGTACTGAGAGCCATTGTGTACTAATATCTCCTAACCACCCTTTCTAGCTGCCCAGGGCAGCAAATGATGTGAAAATTACATACCCTGGGCCTTAGTATCTATTCAGGGTTCTGGCCACATGTCACTTGTTATTCTTGACTTATGCATACATTCTTTTTATTTACTTTTTTTGTAAACATTTGTGTATAATTATTCATTCCAGAGTTTCCAGCAATTTTCCTTGGCTTACAGATGTGGCAAAGCTTGTTCCCTGCTTCCAGGAAAGAAAGGGTTTTTTGACTACTGCAAACTGGGATCCTGAGAGATTTCAATCTGCTGCTTCCATGTTAGCTCTTGTGATACTTCGTTACCCATGGAAAGAGACAATTAGCTTTTAAAATATAAAACAGAAATAGTCCCAAGCCACAGATTTCACATCCAAATCCAAATCTGGGGCAGTTCAGATTTGGCTTGACATTTTGGGTTTGGGCCCAGGCCTGACTCTCCTTACGAAGCAGTTTGACATTTCCAGTTCTGGGAAGCTCTGCTCCCTCGTGCTGAGCCGGTCCCAGCATCCGGCCCTGCGCTGCCGAAAGCTCTCCAGCTGATGTGGGTTTTTCAAAAGCCTCTGTCTGTCATTGCTGCAGCTCATTCGACTGCTGCAGGGGTGGGCGCACAACTTCCACAATGCTACTGTGGCATTTTGGTTCCTACAAGTGCCAGAATGTAGAATAATGTTGCTCTCTGCAGTTAGGTGTTGCCCATGTGGAAACATAAGAGATTATAGAGAATTCAGGATAAATCTTTGGTCACCTATCTTTAACGCAGACCTCGCAGCCAACCTTACATGTTCAGAGTACTGGACACAGAAGAAGGATGCTAGGATTCAAAGCTCCAGCCTCAACTAAACATTCAGTATACAGCCTTCAGCTTGCTGCTCAGCACCCATACATCTTCAATCTGGGGACAATCAACTGGTGTTCTATGCATTGGCCACATGTCCAGAGCAGGTGACATCTCCATCTGTGTTAGTACAACACAGTGCTGATTTTCACAACCTCAACACATTCTTAATGTCAGTGCAACTAACTGTTTACTAGAAATAATGATCTGAGCAATGTGTTGCATTTGGATGAACAGAAGAGTGTTTTTATGAAGAACATTGAATATGAAGAACGTTGGGCTACTGTCATGTTCTTCCCCTCACTGAATGTATGAATTTTTTTTTTGTAGAGTGCATTCTGAATATGAATTTTTGTTCTTTTCCCAAAGAAAATCTCTTCTTTGTGTATTTTGTAAGCAGTTCTGCAGCAAAAATGCTAAGTCACAGAGTGAACCACTGATTGAGTACCTGGTGGAAAGGGAGGGCCAACCCAGGGTTGCTCAGCTGCATGCAATGCACCTGAATGATTGGAAGAGTTGGAGCCAGCATCCACCCCTTCCCAGACCATATTTAAAGGTTGGCAGGGAAGACAAGGGCATTTTGCTGGAGATCCCTGTGTACCTGTGGCCTTCTGAAGGTAAGCAGCTTCTTTTCTTATTTCTGTGCTCCTGGTTGTTGCATTTGTGCAAGTCCTCACTTGCTGTAGCCCTGCTCCTCTGCTGTCATTGCTGCACTTTCCATCATGTTACAAGATCTTTAGTAGAACTGATCCTTCTTCTTAAGCACTGAGTTTGATTCTTAATTGATGTTTTGTCAAATTATGTGCTATCTGTGGAGTTTCATTATTTATTTTACAGATAAGTTTAGATAGATACACCATCATGCTCAGGTTACAACTCATCATTTATCAAGGAGCTAAAAGGAGCTCACTTAAGCCAAGTTCACCAAGCTCAAAATGTAACAATCAAAGCAAGATATCTCTTTATTGTTTGAGTTTTCAAGTCTGTTACCCAAGAATACATTTGCAAAGTATTTATCTTTGTAATCCCACTGAGAGGTGATAACTCTTACCTCTGAAGGGCAAAACTGTAACATAGAGAGATGAGGTGATGTGCTCAGAATGACACAGAACTTTTTATGACAAAGCTCAGAAAACTGTTTAGAGTACTCCTTTTCTCTTGGTTTTTTATCATCTGGTTTACAACTACTCACAGGTTCTGAAGTGTATCTGGAGATTTCAGTAGGATCCCATTTAAACTTACAGTAGTCCTAACATCAACATTTAGAACATCTCTTTAAGAGAAAATACCTTACAACTATGACAATCCAGTGAGCTTGAAAGAATTAATCTTGCTTCACATCAGGCTCCAAATTAGTTCATAGTGTCTGAAAGCATTCATTAAAGAAGGCTCACAGATAAAGTATGTGTCTAACACTGTTCTTTATAAAGATGCATTTTTATAGACCAAGTGCTGAAGAGCCTCAAGAGATTATGAAATAATCCAAAGGGAAGTGCTTGAAAGACTGTTTCTTGGGATACAGAGAACCAGTCTGGAAAAACACCATGGAGACAAGACTCTGGGGATCAACCCTCCCTTTGCTCCTGGTTATGGATCAAACAAGCTTTTTCCATCTCTGTTTTCTTCCATGAAATATAGCCCCTCTGGATCCAGTGCAAGGAGCACCAAGGAGCAGGAGGAGAGGGGAGGTGCCACCTGTACTCAATTCCAGTTGTTTCACCAGTTTCTTGCAGCCTACTTGCAAGGCAAGGTGACACAAATGAGTTAATTTCAGCAGTATACTGAAACTAATTGAAAACAGCTCTAGGGCCCTGTAAAGTATTAAGTTAGACTGCAAGTGATAATTGCTCACCTGCTGCATGGGCCTATAAGAGGCAGTGCATTAACTGGCACATGGGGTTTTATCACTTCCCTAGGACAGCAGGGGCTGGACTCTTTCCAGCACCCATAGCACTGAGAGCAAGATGCTGAATTAAGCCTGTGGTTTATGGGCAGTCAGGCAGGGAGAGCTGGTGATATGGGGCCAGATCCCAGCTTTCATTACATCCTTTCCTGGGTCACAAGAGATTCGTTTTCCCTAGTGTAACTGGTATCAGGTTAGAATAAATAGGTTTCATTTGTCTTGAAGTTCTGGAAGAGTGGTTTAGCGCTCTGTTGAAGGGTACAGACCTGTTACAGTATAAGGAGCCTAAATAGTTTCTAATGATCTGGATCTTTCTGTTGTAGGGACTTGAAGATGCAGAAGTATTAGAAAGTAAGTCTGCCTTCCTGCTGTAAATCTAGACAACTCATTTTCTAGCTATTGACGTTGTCTTCTGTCTCCTTCTCTATTCCTTTTTCTCTTCTTTAGAAAAAAAAAAAGCCAAGTGTATCTCAGAAGACAGAAGCAGTTATTCACTTGAGAATGGGAAGTTAGTTTGTTGTGTTGCCCTGTTTTGATAGATTGAAAATGAGACTTCAGCAAGGAAAGCCTCTATTTACTTATTTTTGAGATGCTGAGGAGTCACACTCCTTCTGTAAACTTAGAGCAGAACTGCTCATTTCCAGAGCCTGGTGTGGTAGCTTTTCACACGACAGAATGATCGGATATATTTGAAAACTACAGAGAAATTTCACTATAAGCTGAAAAATGACAAATAAGATAGACTTTTTATGCATATCCACTGCTATCATCATTTATTGTTGTTCATGAGTATCCTGATGCAAGAAGAAATGGGAGGTATGCTATGCAACCCGAGTATTTCTGAAATTGATGTGAGGATCTCAGGATAGCTCTTGTAAAGCTTTAAGCCTGAAGTATGCTTAGAGTTTGTCATGGCCTGGGATCCAAGGCCAGTCAAGATTCTCAACCATGATGCTTGATGTCCATGTGTCAGTGCTAATTTTTGTCTTTTGCTGAGCAGACAAATGAGTGGCTCAGTTATGAGATAGATACTACCATTCAGAGGATACCATTAAACCTTGATAATTCTAAATACTTCCTAAAGACACATTAATTCCCTATTGTAATTATTGTACTGTAATTATTTTTATTTAGGAATGATTTTTCAGAACTAAGTATGTTGGTACAAAAAAGAAAGTATTAAGCAAGGCTGATATTTGTCCTGAAGTACTAGAAAAGCTGTAAATATGGAGGTAGAAATAGACAGGATAGAGGAATGTTGAATTACTAAGTAATGACCAGTGCAAATGGCAGTATGTCTGATGAAGGATGTGTATTCTGGAGAAGGGTATGTGTGCTCGAATAGCACTGCTAGTTCTAATCTCTACAGGCGAAGTTAAATCTTATGTCAAGGTCTACCTTAAGCTTTATGCATGATTTAAAGCAGTTTGCAGTTAAGTAGATCTGAGGTGTACAGAGACTTAGATGACATAGGCAATAACACTTATTGCTGTGTCCTCTTTGAATAGAGGTAAGTGTTATGGCTCTTCAGAATGATAAAGTAGCTATACCTTTTCAAATCAATGAAGATGATGCCAGGAAAGAATTCAAACATCTACATGTAATAAACAGTCAAAAACACCAAGAAACCAGCATTTTTCCATGAGGTTCTTACCACATCTATTTCTGATTCTGGTCTTGAAATGTGAAGTCAAAACCAGGCCAACTTCCAGCCTCTTTCACTGGTGCCTTGATACTCTGGGAGTGAGCCAAGATCCAGGAGCTCAGAGGCCAGCAGAAATGTAATGCTGAGTATATGCCAGAGGCTTGAGGCAATATTAGATTAGTTTGAGCACTAGGCAAGGGGAAAAAGTTCTGAGCTATTCTGTCAAAGTGAGATGGAGCATCCTTTTCTCTGGGATATGTCATGTCCTGACAGTCCTTCAATAAATGGTATGTTCCCGTCGGGGAGTCACCACAGGAATTTAGCTCTTAGGGTAAAAAACATATCAGTTTCTAGCTGTTGGGAGCTGAGAAGGTGTTCTTGTCTGCACAGACAATTGCAAAGTGGAGACTGAGTCCTGATGAAGTTGTTCAAGAGTTTCCTAATGAAAATATTGCTCTTAAGAGAAAAACAAATGTCCTGTGTTTATTCACATTGAGGAAATGCTTTATGACTTGTGCACTTCTTGGGAATGGCACGTTTTTCAAATGGTCTGACTGTCAGACGCCTGATTTTGATGGATGATGCTAAGCATGGACGTAATCACCATCTTGGTCTCAAAACCAGCCAGTAAGATATGGTAAGATTTTCCAAATGTTTCTCCAACAATAAAAGGAAATGTAAAGTTAATCAAATTGTCATGAGAGATCAGAGCCCAGCAAGGAGGGACTAAGACTGACGTTTGAAGTAGAAGCATTAATAAAACAGACGGCTGCTTGCTGATCCTGTCCGTGCTTGTGTTTAATTTAAACAAGTTAACAATGAATAGAGTTTGCAGAGGAGGGGCAGGGGTGCTGTCGAAATCGATGTATGTAGCAGCAATTTAAGGAAAGCAGAGAAGTGGTAAATCTCTAACTGCACTTGAATATTGCGCCTCAGTGGCAAGGCTCTGTGAATGTATCTGTTGGCTTGTTTGGAGCAAAAGGATATCCTGCTCTACTTCACCTGTGGTTCCTTGCTTCACAGATAAAGTCCAGTAAAGGAAATACTTTGTTCTTGAGTACTTTAAATTGATACACTGCATTCTGCTCGCTAATTCCTAATACCTAATTCCTGTGCCTCAATGCCATTAAGATCTCAAAAGTAAATAAGGTGAGCTCATCTCATTACCTAGCTTTCCAATTATCATTCTGATATTCCGTGCATTCTATAAGTGGGTTTGGCTGCCTTATCTCTCTGAAGATGCCCTGCATTATAAACCTGCTGGATACAAGGACCCCGGGGTGTTCCTCGGAGTAGGTAGCTGCCACTCACTGAACCAGGAAGCTGAATGTTGTCAAGATCCTGTTTGCTTTGAGCTGTGGATGCTTAGCACCTTATAGGGTGTTTGTCAGCTGGATTTTCTTGTGCCACAGTGCTTTTTCCATCCAGTGATGATGTTGAAGTTGTTCTGTACCTAGTGAAGTTGTGAGCTGGAGCTTTGTTGTACTTGGGGTACAATGCCCCATGCATCCTTTTTGCTCTCAGCTTCTTTACCCCAGAGCTACTTTATCCTGAAATCCAGGCATTCATTTCCTACAGAAACCCTCACCCACCACCAGGTGCCAATGAATTTCAATCAGTGCTGCCCTCCAGGCACAGGTTGGATGAGGGGCCTGGAGATGAGGAGCTGCTTTGTTATCCATTACTCATCCCTGAGCCAGCCTATGTGGTGTTTTGCTTGAGCTAACTACAATCAGGAAGCAGAAGTGCTCCTCCTGCTCCTCAGTGCCTTTCATTAAGTTGCATCCCTCAAGCACTGGCAGGGCAACAGGGAGGTCATGGTGGGCAGCTGGGGTGACCAACAGCTCAGCCCCAGCCTGTGGCCAAGCAGATGAGCTCACCCTGCTGTGCCCTGCAGCACTGGGCTCCCTGGCCACAAAGCTCTTTCTCTGCAGCCTGCCGGCTGACCCTTACTCACTGACTTTGTGCTCTTATTCTTCACTGCAGTTTCTTCCTTTATCAGATTAACTTTAATTAGTGAAATCAGAATCACATGGAGCAGGGAGGAAATGCTCTGAAGGCTGTGGATTTATTTTCAGCCAAGAGAAAATGAAGAGCAAACTCACATGGGGAGAATCTGGGAAAGGTTTGGTCCAGTAAACCACCAGAGCACAGGTTTGGTGCAAAGAGAACCTGGGCTCTGCACCTGGTCCTGTCCCAGCCCTATGTCCCTGACTTACTCTGGTTGCATGCACATGCACGTTGTCCTTAGTGCCTCAGTGCTGTGATTGTGTCCCACCAGTGCAAAACAGGGACTGCCATATACCACCATGATCTTCCCTTGTTGATGTTACTGCTGCATCTACCTCAGCCCAGAATTTCTGGGATGGGACCTGATATCTTTGCAGAGGGCAGGGGGTGGCCATAGGCCTTCTCTTCATGTGGAGAGGGCAGAGGCTGGGCTGGGAGAGCCAGCATGCCCCTCAGCCCTCTATGTGGAATCCCCACTGCCTAAGACCTTGACTTTTTTTATGCTCACTTTTAAGGTGGTTTGTGAGCCTTTCACAGGTGCATCTCATATAGGAGTGCAGTAAACCGCTGCTGGCTTCTTCCAGAAATCAGTTTCAGGTGTACTGGAGTAGAACTTCTCTTCAGAGGAACTGTTTTTAGGTAGGATCTGGTCTGTGCAACTCAGAGCATTTCCTGTACCGAAGAACTAACACCTTCATTGCAATTTCTCTTCATCTTGACATGTTTCCCTCTAAGTCTTTGTGTCAACAGTTTGTAGAAGTTTCTTATTGTCCCTGTTCAGGTAAGGACCATGGTCTCCTTTGCAGCTTTGCTCTGCATGTCTCTCTATCCATGCTCTTTGAGGCCTCTCTTTCTTCCCCTCTGCTGAGACGCTTCCTTTGAACCCTTCTCCTGTTATGCATTCTTGTCGATCGAATTCACCTTTTGCTGCTTCTGCAAACAGAATGCTTCTCTTGCTCTACTTGGAGTTCTCATTGATGCTCTTCTGACAAGAATATCAAATAGTATGGACTTGAGATTATTTTTATGATGTGTGTGATGTTGATAATGAAATCTGATTGTGCAACCTAATGCATCACGTGTATGCAGTGTATCTGGTGCTTTGCACAAGCAGCTCAGGCAGTATGCCTTCCTGCAAGAGCAGAGCTGTATTTGACAAGTGCTTCCCAAGGTCCCACTGCCCTGGTAGTGCCACGCCAAAACTGTAGAAAAGGCCTGAAAATGTGCTCCTGGCTTTGCATCTGGCATCTTCACTTCCTGGCAACAGACCTTCCTCCTACTTGAATGTGACACAGAAGGGACAGCAGAGCAGTAATGTCAGGGCAGCAGCATGCCCCATTCATCCCGATGACAAAGGGGCATCAACACAGTTGTCTGCAGGCTTCCTGCTCTCATTGGTGTTAGATACAGTGCCATAATTTACCAAAAAAAGCTAAACAATGTGTTTATTTGTCTCGTCCAGCCTTCTGCATGTCACCACACATCTACATTTCCAGTTTCTTGTAGCCAGTTGCCTTAACTTTTCCATTTTTACCCTCACTACTTCCACAGTACCACTGCACTTTTAACGCGAGAATCTGTAAGTGCAAGGGCAAAGTAAAAGGAATGTAGCTTAATATCCAAACAATTAGCACAAGGGTTATTGTGCTGAAGGCATTATTCATTTTTAATTATCCAAAGCTGATGAAAAATTCCTAGGACTGCCTCCAATAGGGTGCATGAATCAAAGCCCACACGCAGAATAGTAGCTTGTTGCAAAGGCAAGAGGAGAAGCAGTTGGCCCACTTTCATGCAGAGCTTCTCATCTCTGGCCTGAGATGTGCAGCAATGGAGAACCAGCTGCTTCCTTCTGAGGCCTGATTATTTCTGGTGGTCATATTCCTGAGCTCATGAAAGCACGATAATGAGGAGGAAGGAAGCAGGAAATATATCTGCATGTTAAGTCACATTGGTTAATTTGGGCCATGCCTCCCCTGATTAAAAAAAGATAAGAGCTTCTGGGTCATATTTGGGGGAGGAGGGAAGAGTATGGATGGTTGGGTTTTTCAAATAGAAGTACCACCTCCAAGTTAAATATGCTTAAGAGGCATATTTTCAGGGTGTTTCACTTTAAGTGTATATTGATTCACCGCACATCAAAGAACAATGTACTTTGGGCATGTCAGCTTCCTGCAGAGAGCACAATAAATGCTATATAATTCAATAAATAGTAATAAAAAGAATGAATTATAAGTTTACATTCTTGTACAAGGCGGTAAGACCAAGATGATAGTGTACAGAAATGAGGAAGTAAAACTTGATCTTTTATTTTGCAAGTTTACTCAAATTTAGTTTTCTATTTTCCTGTTTTTTTTTTTTCTCTCTCAGCTGAAGAGAGGAAAGTCTTCAGGAATTTTATAGCTGTTTCTTTTGGGTTTTGCCTTTGTGGAACAGTTGGGCAGGACTGGGCTTTGTACTTGAGGCCAGATCAAGAAAAACGGTAGCCCTGGTGCTTGTATGCATGTCTTCTTGAACAGGGACTGCTGAAAGGCCTGCTAGGCATGGTGCTGAGGAGCTGCTTAAGGAAATCTCTCACTCTAACCCTAAATATTTCTGCTCAGAACAAGAATCGTTGGACTCTGATTCCCATCTCTTGCACTGCAATTTTCTGTGCAGTAGAACTACCCTTGCTAGGTGGGATATCCATATGTTTTCTGCTTGAAAGCTGTGCTACAGAGCACTTACATGTTAAAGGACTGATTTGAGCCAGGAGGATCTCCAAACCTGGCTGCCCTTCAGTGCTCCCTCCCTGTCAGCCAGGCTCACAGTGCAGCTCAGATGCTGAGTATTGTTTGGTAACTTTTGTTGGCAGCAGTTTCCATAGTGACAACGTGTAAACAAATGCAATGCTTTTTGTTCATATTAGGAATGGAAGACTCTTTCTCAAGTCTCACAGTGATAAATTCTTATCCTTCTTTGCTCCTTGGAGTTAACATGCATGCAACCAGTTCTCTGTGCTCCTCCAAGTGAACAGCCCTGTGTGTTCATTCTGATTTGCATGGTTTTTGTGCTGCTCCCCACCTCCAACAGCACATCAGGACATCAGAAATTGTATATCAAACTCAATAACTTATAATTTCTGTAAGTGTCCAAATCTTGTTGTTAGGTGCTGTAAGAAGGGTGAGATGTGTTTTGTCAGCGTAACAGAAAGGGGACTTCAGAAAGGTATGGCGGTTTTGTCAGTCTCTGACATTTGTCCTTCATTAAATAGTTCATGAATGTTGTGGACACTGCAGCAATGCATCAGAACCACGTGCTGACCATCAGTGCTGAGGCTCTGCTCACACTCAGCCTGGCAGAAGGTGGGTGGCAGAAGCAGAGGTTGCTCCTCCCAGGGATTGTTGTGGAGCCTTGGGTACAGATAGCAGTGTGGCTGGGAAGCAGGCAACGGCTCTTCTTCCTTTTAATACTGGCAGATGAGTGGTTAGGTTTTACATTTTCTTTCTAAGCAGAAGTTTGAACGGAGTGCTATTGTTTCAAATGTTCTGCTTGCAGGAGCTCTCTTAACCTCTGCTAACTAAACAAAATGTGTCTGAACACTGAATTTTAGAATGTCTCTATTTTTATAATTGAATACATTTTTGGGCTTCTTTTTCTGTAAAAAGAAACCATTATGGAAAAATGTTGGTACTGGAAGGGAGAGGGAGAACAGAATATTTCCTTCAGCTACAGATTTTAGCCAGCTTTTTTTTTTTTTTTTTTAAAAAAAAGAAAAAAAGGCTTTTCTGAACTGTTGAATGTGGTACATCTCTATAGCTCTGCAAGCCAAAAAACAGATAGAGAAAAGCCACTTTTTCTAAGAAAGAAATAAAAACCTCTCCTCACCATTCCAGAGGAAATTGTTAGTGACAATGAGACACGGTCTGTGAACTTAAAATTCCTTGCATTTGAAATGGTTCTCCCCCCCCCGCTCTCCCCACCCCTTTTGTGTTTTTATTCCAGCTCTGACCACCCACAAGGGAAAGGAAAAATGGAGGGGTGAGTACAGCTTACAGAAAAGATTCCTGCAATAAAAGGACCTTTTATTAGCTGTACTGATTGTAAGGTATCTCTTATGACAGTTTCCTGGGTATGTCCAACCCTGTAGATTGTAGGTCAGGAGATTATATCAACATTGCCAATTCTAGGAGTAAGTTGTCAGCATCGCTGACTGGAACTGAAGAGTCAAAACTGAAAATTACCAAATGTAAAGTTGGCCATTTATATTTTTCCTTCTGATATTAAAACAGGAAATACAGCCTATTATAATTATTAATCTAGAAAAATATTACATTCTGGTGTCACCATACTGGTAAGGTTGAATTTTTAAATCCCTCTCCATTACAATACTTCTGAGTGTCCTGCACAGAAAAAAACACTATTTGCAGTTGACAAAAAACTGACATTAAAAATCTAGTGGGAGTTTCTTCCGATCTTCATTTAAAAAAAAAACAAAAACAAAAAAATTCTCTGCATTTCTAGGTGGGGAAAAAATCTTTAATCAATATTTGTTCACATTTTAATGAAAGATAATGAAAGGACCTATATCAATGCTTAAGACAACACCTGTCTTAATAATAGTTGTTATTCTGAGGGAGAGGGTTCTATCCAAGCCTCTATAAGACCACCACAAATGAGAAAGGAAGAGGCTTGGAATTCCGGCCTTATCTTTTTTCAGCAACGTTCTTCATAGCTTTCCATGTGTAACTGTGATGTGGTTGTGCTTTGAAAGTAAATTCCCGAGGAAAATGGCCTGCAGCAGCTTATGCCATCTGCAATAGAAATATCAGGGGATATTTAGGTGTGAACTCAAACTGGAGAATTTCATGTTAAGCCTTTGGAGGTGACCAACTGCAGTGCGGTAGGAAATCCCACCTCAGAACTTTGAAAATATAATGTTGCATGGATCATCTTTTGCTTACATTTGATAAGATTAGGAATATTGGTTGCTAAGCTTTGTAATGTGCCAAAAACATTCACTTTGCTTTATTATATGGAATCCTAGAATTGCTCAGGTTGAAAAAGACCTGTATCTCAATGGAGGCCAAAAGATAAGAGTGAATGTAGGAAAACTCTCAGCTAATGAGATTGTTTGGATGCATGAGTGACATAGTTTGTTCACTCTGGAAAAAGAGACTGTCCTCTAGTTCCTCCTGATCTCATACTGTGTTATTTTAATTGGGTTATTAAGCTAGAAGACAGCTCAAATTGAAGACTGAGTGCCAGTGATTCTTGATTTTTCCCTCCACCTATAAATATTATTTCCTGTTCACTATTTAACATATTACATCCCATTTGCTTCATTACATTTAGTAGAACTTTTAAATACTCTTTTTAATATTATTATTCTCCTTGACTTCTACCAACAATGTGGGGGTTTGGATACAGTGAAGCTCATCTCCACTGCTCATATTCCCTCAAAGAAGCAGCAAAGCAAGTGTAGCTCTATCTGAACTAACTGGATTCTCTCTACCTCAGACTTAGAAGTTAAAAGTGAGATAGCAATACCTATCCACCTTTGCAGCTTTATTTTATTATTATTTATTTCAAGTTCTCTATTTTGTGAAAGATTGAGATTTGGAGTAAAACTTGAGAAATGAGTCTTCACTCTCAAAAATGTATTAGTTACTACTCGGTGGTGTTGGGCACCTTCTCCTGCAGCCTCTGGAGGAGCTCCTCTCACTGCCACAGGTGCAGAGGGTGCAGTTCCCCCAGCCTGTCCTTTGCCACCTCCTACACTCCATCGCTGTGCAGCAACCAGACCCAACAAGAGGCGATGGCAGGGCAGACACCACAGCTCTCACCCTGTCATGCCCTACCACTGCCTGCTTGTCCCTGGGATGGAGATCTGTGGGACTCCACAAGTGTTCGGCACCTGCTGCCCACCCTGGCTCCCAGCTGCCTCCTGGGCGGCCCTGCTCAGCTGCAGAAAGCAGCCGCTGAAAGGTGATCTGCCTGACCTGATGTGAAAGGGATTTCACTAGCATTAGGACACTTGATGACAGGGGGGAGGGAGGATTGAAGTGAACTCCTTCCGTCTTCCTGATGCAAAATGAGTGCAGACACATTGCTTTAATATCTTCTTTGTAATTCATTTCCTCCAGTAAAGACTGAAGATTCAGTGCTTTATGTGTCTCTGGGTTTATGCCAGCAAACTACTTGCAAAATAATCCATCTGGAATAGACAAGGGGCACTAATCGTTCTGATTCAACTTGCTATATCTTCTCTGGGATGGCACTAGCCTTACACTGAGCATTGAGGGCTGACCTACTCCTCTGAGAAGTGATTTAACTGGTCATTTTCTTGCCATTAAGATCTTGTCTTCCTTGGGCAGTGTCCTGATGTCTTTTTCAGATTACAAGAGATAGGATGTGATCAAATGGCCTTCAGTTGTTCCATAAGTTTAGACTGGGCATCAGGAAGAGTTTCTTTGTGGACAGGGTGATTAGGCATTGGAGCAGGCTGCCCAGGGAAGTGGTAGAGGTATGTAAAGGCACTTAGGAATATGGCTTACTGGTGGACTTGTTGTTCTTAAAGGTCTTTTCCAACCTCAGTGATTCTATGATTCTATCTACTGCCAGGAAGGAGCAGTGACTGAATTCATGGGTAATAGAGTTTCCTGTGTAATCCCAGGGTAACAGCTCTCACCTGTGTTTCATGTTGAGCAGCACCAGTTCTGGTAGTTAAGGGCCCACCACTGATCTCTGCAATGAGAGAGGACACTGCTTGGGCTCAGTTCTGCCACTTTTTCCCACCTCTGGAGGTATACCCTAAGATCTGGTTTTCGAAAGTCCTCTTTGCAGACCCTGCTCCCCAGTTTGTGAGGCTGGAATCATGACTGAACCTGAAAAATCCTTGGGGCCAGAATATGTGTTGGAGGGGGTGTGTGACAGACTGCTCTCTGAACTGCCACATAGCAAGAGCGTATTTGTATTGTGCTGCCATGGCAAAGGCTGCTTCAGTCCTCCTTGATGGAGAATCCATTCCAACTGCAAGCAAAGGGAAGATCAGGCAAGGCTTCTGCCTCATCCTTGCTCTTAATGTTGCTGCTAAGTGTTGCAGGTGACTGATTGTAGCACGGCAAGTTTTCTCCCAGACTTTGTTCCCGCTATGTGATTCAGTCAAGCATTTGCCTGTTTCATGTAAATTATGTTTGGAGTTTATTTCTAGTCAAGAGCCTGGAGGCCATTGGGCGGGTAAGAGAATCCCATAAATGAAAGTCTATTATTAGTGTTCATAATATTGAATAACACCTGTAAGCATTATGTAGTGTCAGCACTTTATCCCTGCAGGGAGAGGAGACTTGGTTGCATCCCAGAGCCAGTGCCATCTGGTTTGGTACTTACACAGGGCGGAAAATACAAAGGCTGCAAGTTTTCCATTAGGGGGCTTACTGACACTAGACTCCATTTAGGAGCCAGTCTTAGTAAATTGAATTTATTTGGAAATGCACACGGCCTCTGAATCAGCCCAAACTGTCTTTTAACTGCATGTGTCTGTGCTATGTGCGTTGATGGAAACATTTAACCTATTTAGCTTGCAGTGCTTTCTCCACGGACTGCTGAAATCGCAGATCCAAATGTCTGTTTATGTGTGGGGATACATCGTGCCCAGGGCTGACAGCCAGCCTACAGAAGTTCTTCTGAAATCAAACCTAGGCTGAGAAAGAAGTATTTTCTGTGATCTAGAAATGCATTGGACTGGATAAGGTCTCAAATTATCGAAGGACTTTGAAACACTGCCAAATGTTGCAAGTTTTGCATTTCCTGAGCAGAAGCAATAATTAGAGAATCTCAGTCCTTTCAAAATTGAAGTTTCCTTTTTGGGTAGCACAGAGTGGGGACTGAGGTGGGAAATGGGTAGAGAAGGTTGTCACAGTTTAAATGTGTGTTTTAGGCCAGTCTCATCAAGACTTTGCATGCAGCTCATTAATCTCACTGTTCTGAATTCCTGTATTTTGATTTCTCTTTCTCTCGCCAGACAGATCAGTCTCAGTATTTCTATCTTACCAATACCTTCTCAGGCTGTCCCAAAGCTTCATGTACGTGACCAAGTACATAACAAAGTCTAGAATAAAACTCTAATGTTCCCATTTTCAGACTCTTGTTCTAGGCTCTTGTAGGAGCCTAGAAATTGCTCCAAAGGCATGTGATTAGGTGGTATATATAGGTTTCTATTTTGTTTCTATTTTGTTGTAATAGGTTTCTATTTTGTTCTTGACAGCACAAACAGTTATTTAAGATTGTGATACAGTGAGAAGTGCTTCTGTTCTCAATTTTGCAAACTGTTTGATAGCCCACCAGCCCTGAGTCTGTGCATAATCCATCTTGTAGACACTCGCAGAGGTACAACAAACTCATTCCCTCATAGCACAGATTGCTTTATTTAGTGAGTTGCTGAAATCCAGTAACAGTCAAATTATCAGAAGTTAATGAACACTAATTGTCTGGAAAGTGAGGAATTGCTAGTCCAAAATGAACTAATGAACTTGGCAAAGTTGAATCTGTCTCAGATCATCAGAAAGAAGAAATTGAGTTCTTTCACTGTCCTTTTCTGACAGATAGTTAGTTATAGGAGGGAAAGAAAGAATGAAATGCCAGATTAGACTTTTGGTACTCATTACTGGGTTCAACGGGAACTATTACCTTTTGCCTCCGAAGGAAGCTCGACCAATACACAAAGAACCTATCTAATGTACATAACTGATCTTTGGTGGAAGTTTCTTCCTGACTCCCACGTGACTGATTTTATGCCATGAAGCATCAGATTTGCTTATCCTAAATATAACCAAATGCTAGTTGTATTTTTAGTTAGTGTTTTTTAAGAACCATTTACTGCATTTAACTAGTAACTTTCTGTGGTTGGATTTTCCACAGCCTGACTGTAAATGGAGGTTTTTGTAAATGTCAGTTTGGATACAGAATTTATCAACTGAAGATGATTTGGGACGAGGAATTGTGTTCAACAGCAGGAAGTCAAGAAAATTGTTGAGGGTAAGAAAAAATTTCCTCAAGGTACTCCATGTGAATGCTTGTTTGAATAATTCTTTATGTGAGTTGGCTCAAAAAATCAAGTTGTATTTTGGCTAAAAAATACCTGTTTTCCTAAAACAAACCAAACAGAAACAAGAGGAACTGTAATATCACCACAACATCATTAGCCTTGACTGTATTTGCTGAAAAGCTCTGTGATCCACTGAATGATGGACTAGCAAAACTTACAATCTGGACAGCCACAACCTGCAGGAATGTTTTAGAGCCCCATGGAAGGGGAAGTGGGTGTGAGCTCAAGCTTCTTTCATTTCCTTCCCATTTACCTTTCTTTCCAAGGTATATTTGCCCCTCCTCAAGTAAAAAGCAGTTGAAAGACACCAACAGGATGATTTGGTGTTGAGCAACTTGCTCAGCTCTGCTTCAGATGTGCTGTAGCTCACCTTCATCAGAAGAGTTCCTGGCCTTGGATGTAATTGCAGGGGAATTCTAATGCCACTCAAGTGTTCCCCAACAGCTGTTTCCTTCTGTTCTTGTCTTCATTAAGGCAGAGCTGAAGATCCCAGTCAATGCTGTGTTTGTGAAGTAGACTTTCTGCCTGCACTCAGCAAATTCTTTAAATAAGTCTGCAAAAAAACCGCTGTGGGAAGAGGGAAAGGGAACATGATGTATTCTATTCCATTTGAGTAGAGCTAGGAGAGAGCAGAGGGAAAGAAGACCATAAGAAGTCATCTAGTCTGTCCTGCTTCAAGGAAGTGGGTACCATCTCTTAATTTGATACGTAATGAATAGGCTAAAGGACTCTTTTTTCCCCCACTGGCATTTACACACACACACACCACACACACAAAGTTAGTTTTAACTTCATTTGGTTTTAACCTGCTGTTGTTCAAATGATTAATGTATTTTGTTGACCAAAATCACCAGTTACTTTCATATTAAAATAATGAAATATATATTAAAAAAGTAAATTTAATCCCCAAAATCCAAACTAAAAAATCAATCTTCATTCACTTTCACAAAATTTTTTTAACAAATAAAGTAAAAAAGTCTTACTCTGCCTTTTATTTTTTTGTATGTAAGATCTAAGCTCAGTCCTTTCCTATTTCTGTTTACAGTTGCCCAAAAAAGCTTTTCAGAAAGGTTTTTCTGTTCTTTTATAAACATCTCTTGCTATTTTATACTCATACAATGATTTTTTTTTTTATATAGTTAATTTGCTCCTTTGATATATTTTTATTTCTTCAATTTCCATACTTTTGTATTTAAGGAAGGTTAAAGTTTTTACCCTCTTTAATTTACTTTCTTGTGCTATTTTATTGCCATGATTAAGTAGTCAATTGGCTGCAGCAATGAAAATGCAGCTTTCCCATCACATTCACTTATCTGCTTCTTACTGGAATTAAGATTAATTATAGTTGTCAGCACGTAACTAAAATCACAAATGTCAATTTCCCCTTTTCACTTTTTTCGCTGTCAGAATAAATTGCATAATCATCACTTAATACCAAGCTCTTGTTTCCCTAATAATATGCTGAAGCCAAAGGTTTTCCAAAGGGAGCCTAAGGAAAGCATATGAAATCCAGGAGGGTAAACATGGTGTGGGAAATCGGGGTCTCTGTACTGCTGATCCTAAAGCCAGAGTGAAGTCTGTGCAAGGAGCTTGTGTTCTGAGGCGATGGGTTTTGCTCCAAGGGAGATGATTATTGGCGTGATTATGATGAGTGTACTGGGACCAGGGCTGTGAGACTCCTTGGAAACATGGTTGATAACAGCAGCAATAATTTTTACCCAGAAACTCAAGGTATATCAGGTCTTTGCTGGGGATGAGAGCTGGGCTGTAAATGACTGATCTCCCACACACTGCAGCATGGCTAGTTCAGGGAGATGTTTTTCCAGCATCTTGATGTGCTTCCAGGTTTGGTCTCCTGTGGGCTGTTACTTCATATCTGACCAAATTAAAGCGTTCTTGTAACAGTGTGCCCCATCCATCCTGATTGCACAGGCTGCAGGAGAGATGAAGGCTAACGTGGGAGCTAGGCCCAACGGGGATTTGATGCAGCACTGGTGATGTCCTAGGGCTGTCTTCATCCCTAGCTGGCCACAGCAGCATGGGTGCCTTTCCCTCATTTTCACAAAAACCCCTACACCCCTACCAGCTGGGCACGTATTCTTGACTTTTAAGCTCACATCCTTGAGCACAAAGAGAGCTGATCTCTGAGTTAGGGTCTAGGGACATCAACATCCAGTGATCCAGTTTGCATCCCTGAGCCCTCTCCACCCTTGTTCTTACATATGGATATCAGCACTGTAAACCACATGCCAACTGTGCCTGTGATCTCTCTCTGTGCTGTTTTATGGAGATACTGCTTCTCAGTGTTTTCTGTCTTGGAAATGTTAGACAAAATATAAAAAAAATACTGTGTGCCTATGGCCTCCAATGGAGGGAGGCAGGTGAAGCGTCTGTGCTCTTGGCCTTGTTGCATGTCTTGATCTACATGGAAGATTTGCAGAAAAAATGGAAGTATTTTCTCCCTTTTGTTTTCCAAGAGGGACCCTTACAAAGTCATCTGTAGATGTGGGTGTCTGAAATGAGGTAACATTTCCCTCTGTTTTGGATAAACTGAAATGTAGGCATCTCTCTTTTATCCTCATTCTTTTAATGCAAAATTAATTAATTAATTAAGAGATATTTAAAATAAAATCGAAGATAAAACTCTTTTATGGAAGTATGAAAGCCAGTATTTTGGCTTCCAGCTCTTAACTTGACTTTTATTTGTCAGTTGTTTTATTCTTCTAAAGCTAGGGGAATTCACTATTTGCCAAAAATAAAAAAAAAAAGAAGAAGAAAAAAGAAGGCTTATTTCTAATTTCAATTTCACTCAGGGGGGTTCAGCTCTACAAAGTGGGAAAGATACATGACTTCTGCCCTGGTGTATCAATGGTAGGTTTGTATACAAACCAGAATACCACTGCAGTCAAGGCCTTCTGGTAAAGTTACAATTTACTTTCCATTTCGCTGTTCTGAGTCTTTTTGGTTTTTTCAATCCATTGTCATTTCTCATTTTCCTTTTTTTTTTATTTGTTAATGTTATTGCCCACTGACTTAAGAGGGCGTTTGCTCAAGGTACCTAATTTCAGGAACTGTATGCAGGGATTCATTCATGCGCTTACATGTGCTGGGGTGGCATTTGGGAAGGTCTATGAGATCCAGAATACTGAGTGTGTCTGACTGAACTGCTGCTCATCACATTATATGTCGAAAAAAATGCCTTGTCAAATTAGAAGCATGAGACTTCTCAGTGCAGTTCAGTGTCACTCTTGGCTCTGCAGGTGTGATGACTCTTCTTCAGGAATGAAGTACAAGGGGATCCTTAGCAGAGATAGCGGGTGCCAGATGCCCTGTTTTCTTTCTAATCTGACTCATTTGGCTTGGCCCCAATCCCATGTGAAGTACTGTGGAAGATGGAATGTAGAAGGAAGGAGGGAGAAGAGCTAGGATGACATTTTGCAGCGCATGTGCTTTGGTTTCCAGCTCTCGCTTTCCCACAGACAGAGCTCTTCCCAATCCCTGTTCCCCAGTCCCCTCCATTCCATTCTCAGGACTGTGGTGTGGCAGTGGCACCAACAGCTCTAAGGCTGGGGAACCAAGTGTTTCCATCTCCAGCGAACTGAGCTACCCCCCTCCTTGCTCCCATCTGCCCCACAGCCCACCCGATGTACCCTTGTGCCTAGTGGGAATGGTCAGAGATAAATTACTGACTGACTCCAGCGTCTGAGGAGCATGGAGTTATTTGAATAGAGGCAGTGAATCAACCAGCGCAACTTTATTTGGCTTGACGTATTTCCTATGGCTTCACTTCATAGAGAGCTGGATGCGTGCTTTTGGGCACGTGCCTACTAACTGCACTGCCAAGACAGAGAGGGAACCCAGAAAGGACGCACTTGCTCTTCTGCCTTGTGTCAGAGGAACAAAGCTGCCAAGATGAACAAGGACCGTGTGAGAGCCACATCCTGCTGCTCTTCTCTGGGCTTTGGCTGGGTCTCAGGGTTAATGAAAGCCCACTGTCACCATTTCCTTGTGCAAAGAAAAAGTGGAGTTTACAAGAAAGATTTGAGTTGAACACAGCAGGCAGCAAAAGGGAGGCTTATATTTTCGATTTGCCTAAGGCAGACTTGTCCAAGGGATTCATGGGTTACTCAAGACAAACCTCCCTCCCACCATTCTCTTCCTTGTTCATATAGTTGAATAATATAATTCTTGAATAATATAATTCTTGTTTTGATTTTTTTTTGTAAGCTACTCGTTAATGCTGTCAGTTTACAGCCCTGCCAAAGCCTCTCACAACGAGTCTCAATAGCTTCCAGTTCTTCTCACACTTTCCACAAAAAGCTCTTTAAACATTTGTGATATATGAAATTCTAAGAATTATAGTTTTGCCCATCCTTGGATGATGTCATTCACTGATGTATGCAGTAAGTTCTGCTCGTAAGAGTGTCTCCCAAATAGTGAGGAACAGTTTTCTGTTTATAGGAAGCACAATGAATACAATCCTCGTCCTCACAGTGAGATGGACCAAGGCTGGGGGCAAAGCTGCAGTTCTCTGGCTGAAGAGCTTCCTTTCGTAGCAAGAGAATAATCACTATCCAAGAAATGAAGCAACTTCTGTTACTAATTTTTCAGTGTTCTGTGTATGCTGTTAAAATCTGAGAAATGATGGAGACTTGCGTGTTTTTGTGTCTATCTCATCCTAATCTGATCTTCCCCAGTGAGTGAGTAACAGGACAGGAATCACAACAGAGAGAATCAATACAAAACTGCTTGCAAACCAGTCCTCATATTTAAAATTGGCTCTGTTAATTAAGGAAGCAACAAAGCACAAATATGGATCCTATCTCTGCCCAATGCAAAAGACAAATGGTTTGTTTTGTGCAATCCACGGCACTACCTGGGAGCTCTGACTTCTGGCTCTCAGAAGCAACCTCTGGCCACAGTACCTGGTTGAGCAAGGTATGTCCTGCATGATAAGGCTTACAAACCCTAGGCATAGTAGTACAGGAGACAAACTAGCAGGATGCAAAGCCTCCCATGCTGCCAGCTCGTGCAGACAGCTTTATGTGCTGTTCCTCTGCCTCCTGCTTCATAGATGGGATAAATGACGTGTGAGATGAGCCAAGAACACATTTTATATGAACATCATGTACTGCAGGAAACGTGTCTCTGCCATCTTCCAGACCCGGTTTCTTTTACAAGAAATTAGCCACTCGAGAAAATTCCAGCTTGTCTCTTGCCTAGATTTCCTAATCGTGTCAAGATCCCTATGAAGAGCTCATTAATAGATTAAAGAAGTGCAATGTCTGCAACAAATATTCTGGAGGAGACAGATGACTTGTGAGAAATGTGTGCTTTAACGAGCGCCCGGCCCATCAGTAGTGAGAGCTGACACAGCTGCAGCAAGGTACTGGAGCTTCCCTGGCTGGGAATCAGGAATGATGTGTCCACGCTGAGCACTCAGCTTAGCCTGCCTATAACACCATTCTTTTTATAAACTTCTGTTTTTGTGGCCTTCTTAAGCATTTTCCTTTATGTAAAGGCTACTTACTTTCCCTTTATGAGGGAAAATACATTTTTTTTCTCGTCTCAGACTCATAGATTTCTGTGTAGAAATAAGAGATCTTACCAGTGAGTATTTATGGTTATGGTTTCATTCAATACAGGCACTAAAAGAATCTGTTCTGCTTTGTCTGAGGAGATACCAGAGAGATATTAAAGCTTGAACTAGCTTTCGTTCCTAGACCTAAATCAATCCCAGACTCTATTAATTTGAGCAAGTGCCCTTGGTCCCATTGCCTGGCCATCCAGAGCTATTATATAACAACTAATTGGTCTGTATGTCCCCTTTAATAACAGAATCCTGCTGCAGATGGGGAGCTGGGAATGAGCAGTACAGATGCCTGGCCTGAGGGAGCTGCAGTAAGCAGGGAGTAAAGCAGGGCCTCACCATGTTGTGTTAACCTCTGCAAAGTGGGATGTTAGGGATCTGCACTGGGGTTCCCCCAAGGAATGGAGATTCAGGGCAAGTAATGGACTGAGCAATTCAGAGAGATTGTGGCCTAGGAGATTAATCATTCCCCTTCCCCAGGCCCTTGGGCCCTTGTGTTTTGAGATGGCACAAAGGGGAAAAGGGGTCTGGGTGTCCTGGTTGAGGATTATGGCTCGTTAGGGGCTGAGGAGAGGAAGCAAGGAGCCACATGAGCTGCTAAGATTTAGGAGTTCAGGAGAGGTGTGTTTGACCAGCCACACTCCATCTGAAGTGCCTTCTCTTGTAGGGGAAATCACCATGATCATAGAAGGTGAGAACTTTGGTTCTCACAGCTAGAATGCTAAGATGTCCTTGTCACCAGGACAGCTCATGGTAGGAGTCAGGTGGAAGGTGTGACCTCAGAGCTCCTGAGAGCTCACCAGGGCATGGTGCAGTGCTGAATCAGAGCTCCCCCACAAGGCTGATCCCAAAGCATAGTCTTGTGACATACCTGGTAGCATCCCCAAAGCAACGGGCTCAACGCTGTCTCCAGAGAGAACTGCTTCTCCTTAGGGAGGACCACAACATGTGAGACATTCTGGGGTCCTTCAAGGCATGCAGATTTAAAAAACAGAGCACCCACCTCAGCTGCAGGAGGGTTTCCTGCTATGAAGCTGGGCCCAGGTTTAGGCTCCAAGTACGTAAGGAGCTATTTCCTGTGTCTTCATGGCTGTTTGTATCTGGGAACTTCCTTCCTTGTCCTTTAGCACTCTGGGGACAAAGCTCTGCCCAGTGAGGGTGGCAGAAGAGGCATATGGATTACAGGATCACCAGCGTGTGATAGCATTTTGTCCTGGTGCCACACCATGGTCTGAAGAGGCTGTCTGTGGCACAGCCCTCTCCATTTGGCCATGTCAATTTTCCCAAAAGAGGAGACAAAGAGATGTAGGGAATATACCCATGAGTACTGACAGGCTGGTGGGCCAACATGTTGTCCATAAGGGTTTGAGGAGGCAACTTTGCACCTACCCCACCACGTGAGCCCTCCGTTGAGCACAGGATAAACAAACAAACATCAGGCTGAGGGATGGATAATTTATCTATCAATAAAAATTAAGCTCTTATCACTCAGGGGCCAGAAGGAAGATAGAGGAGGAGGGGAGGAAGTAAATATTCAAGGGAGAGAAGAAGAGGAAAAAAGGGGGAACGAAAGGTGGAGACAGAGAGAGAAGAGATTGGAAGGGAGGATGGTGGAAATGGAGAGAACAGCACTAAGCTGGCTTGCAGAGCAATGCAGTCATCCTGAGAGCAGGCAGCAGCATCACAGCCTTCCTCAGAGCAAGGCAACCAGTGTCACTGCACCTCCTCTGAGGGCTGTGCTCCTCTCCCTCCTGCTTTTCCCTCTTGCCTCAGACTTGAGAAAGTCAGAAAAGAAAGCAAGTAAAACAAAAGCCCCTTCGCCTTAATTGAATTACCCGTCCGCCCTCTGGGGTTGACACTGGGGATGCATAAGGCTTTTGTGTAATATCTGGAGGAATTCTCCCACCGCCCCCCGCCCCTCCCGGGGACAGGAGGGAGGATTTCAAAGGGGCAGAGGAGGAAGGGGGAGGGGGGAAAGCTAATAGGGATGGGAATTATTCTGCGATGGCTGGAGGGATAAGAGAAAAAAGGGAAGGAAAGCTGCGGCAGAAATTGAAAGCCGATTCCTCGGCGGCTCGAGGCGGTGCTCTGACCTGGGGTAGCTGCCCTTCTGCCGGAGACGCGGGCAGAGTTCAGGGCACGGGGAAAGCTGCGTAAATATGAAGGACACGTCAGGGGCCTGGTCCTGCAGCTATGGAACGCAGTACGGTGGGGGGGGCGAGGTCCCCAGGGACACCAGCGCTGTGGGACCACAACCAGAACAAGCTCGGGTCAGGAGAAACCTGCAGTCTGCATGCTGGAAGGGGAAGAGCCCTCCGTGCATCGAGCAACTGAGCTTGGGTCTGCCTGCCCACCTCCCAGCCTGCTCAGGAGAGGTACGAAGCCCACGGCAAGAGGAACAGGCCACATACCCAGCAGTTCCCCTCTGTCGGCTGCTGGGAAGGAATATTTCTGGGAACAAAGAACATCTGGGCTGTAGGCTGAACTGGGCTTTATGTGATGAAGCTTGTAATGCTGTCCCATCTGGAGAGCAGCTCCAGAGGGCTCTGTGGGGAGATAAGAGACAGAGTCAACTATAAATCCACTCCTTTAAGCATGACAAGTGTGTGCCTCATATTCCAAAGAGAGGAGGGGGAAAAGTAAGTGGAAACATTTTTCTCCGTGCTGAACACACGCAGAGCTAAAAAAAGGCCAGGCTGACTGATGGGAGGCTGGTGAGCATGGAGCACCCCCAGGGTGCCAACAAGCACAGCCCAGGGCTTTTCCTGGAGTGACAGCTTCATCCCTAGTGACAGCCAAGCTGGCAGAGAAGCGTGGGAGATGGAGGGATGCCACCACTGGAAAGTGGGAGCCGGAGGCAGAGATCCCTGGGGCAGGAGGAAGGCCTAAAGCACAGGGGTTTCACCTTGATGGAGAAATCAGTGAGCTTCTGCTGTTCATAACTAATAATGATTTACACCATTAAAAAACAATATGGAAAGGCCGGATGAGGAATCAGGCTGTGACCATGGGGAAATATTATCATTGTTAGGAAGGAAAGAAAAGCAAAAAAGTGTAAATTATCTCCCCAAGTGAGCTACTGACGTTCAGACTGTGTGCACCTGGAGGGTTGGCAGCACCTCTCCAATCAGCACCGTGCAGGAGGCATGCAGCCCTGGCGATGCTCTCGCTGCACTCTGCCCCCCGCAGCGGCATGGCCCTGTGTGGGCCACCCAGGTACCCTGTGTCTGGTGAGCACCTGTGTCAGCCGGCTCAGAGGAAGGTATGAATACAACCTCCTGTTTATCTAGGATTTCCCACTTACTGCCTTTGGCTTTCAAGAAGCCACCCACTTGAGCAGAGCAAGCAGGGAGCATCCTTGCTTCAGTCCCTAAAATTTCTTCTCAAAATCCTTTTTCTCCTCCTTTTTTTCTGATAATTTCCCAACCTCTGCTGCTTGATTAAAATGTTTAGGGTAGTGAGTTTGTACTGGAACTACACCTTTTGTACATTTATGCACATCACGTCTGTCCTGTGTATTAAAGGGAAGTGAACCAGGTATGCATAGGCCTGGCAAGGAAAGGAAGGCTCTCAGGTCATTCATCTTCCTGGAGTGTGTGCTGTCTGAATCCTGCACCCAAAGTTGACAATAACTGAAGCACCACTTATCTTGGCCTTTAGTTGTCAGAATGTCAGGAGAGATTTTCACAACATGAGATTTGTGTTGGCTCGTGGCAGAGTCATAATTTTAACTCAGTATTTCCTAAGCTCTATTTTCCTATAGAGAAAAAAAAAAAAGACTGGGAAGGGTGATATAAGAAAGCATAATTCTTCTCTCTAAAATGTTGCCCTTGTCTGATCCATACCACGCTTCAGCCCTTCCCCTTTAACTCCCCCCAGTTGGTGGGAAAAACATCAAAGATATTCACTGGAGTATATATGTGTGTGTGAGTGCATGTGTTTGTGTGCCATTATGTAAAAGGGAGAGGGGGAGACTGTTTTATATACGGGTTATTTATTAGAAGTTTAATATTGCCCTACATAGAAATTAAATGGAACAGCACTCAAACGAGCCATTAAAATTCACTGTTTCTTGTCATTTAAAAAGCCATGTAAGAAATTCAAATAATACTGATTAAGGTCTTGTGTGGCTCTGGGCAGCCTGTTTTAGCGGTTGGCAACCCTGCACACAGCAGGGGGGTTGAAACTAGATGATCTTTGAGGTCCTTTTCAACTGAGGCCTTTCTATTATTCTATGGTTCTATGATTCTGTATCTTGCAAGAAATGGGAAAAAAATCGCCCATCAACTCCAGCTTCACCACAATATCTGCACCTAATAGCTGCTTTATTGATATCTGGAACCAGGAGTGCCTACATTCAATTTACTTATTTTCCATTCACTATGCGCTCTTCTGTTGTTGCTTGATGACCACTGCCTTCGCAATGGACTGCCTGACTGAACAGCATTTAAAGTTTTAGTAATATATACATGTTCAATTCCCCAAAAGTGCCTTTTGTTTCCTTTGCAAACCTGACTTTTAACTTTCACTATTTTCTTCTTTCCTTTCTTTTCCTTTCTTGCTGTCTTTGAAGTGAATATGTGTGAATGTGCATTTGTTCAAACACACATGAAACACACTCTTTCTCCCTACTTCCTTCCTTTTCCTTACATTTATATGTACATACCTAACTTCTAGCACTTTTTTATTTTATATGCACGTTTATACAAATGTTCACGTATAAAAATGCACGTGAAGAGAACCCGGAAAACTAGAATAATGTTGACAGATTTCTTTTTAGAATATGGTTTTACAAATGAATTACTAAGATGACAGGAAATCTATTCTGGGTTAAGTGGTGAATATATATTTGCTACAGCTATTGAACCTGGTACTCACAGTACAACACTTGGAAGTAACACCTCCCTGAGTGTAAGACTCAGTCTCTTGAGAATATGCTTAGAAAGTGCTGTCCAGGACCCTCTAGTAAGACGTAGTACTAAAAACTGACTTTATGTGATAGAGTTAGCCCTGAAACTTAGGAAAAGGTAGAGATGGTGTCAGCTCAGAAAAACACTCTGGAAACTTTGTCATCTGCATAATTAATACGTCACATGTGGTCTTTATGAAGAGCTAATTGTGACCTGGAGATTGAGCTTGATATTTTGGATGTATAATGGCTACGTCTTATGTTGCATGGTTTGCAGGCATTGCTTCAGTGAGGAAAATGTTGTAATGTTCTCCTGTCAGATAAACACTGACTGCGCACTGTCTTAAGGGAAAGTGCTCCTGGATTCATTGCCATTACGTAACAACGGAAAAGAGAAAAAGAAACTGCATGAAAGTGTAAGCCATAAAAAATGTAGCTTGAAGGAAGCTTTGAAAGATTATCCAGTCCAACAGCCTGTGCCAGAAGAAGACAGGCTCTTTCTTTGGGCAGTTGTCTGACTTCGTCCATTAAAACTGCAGCAGTAGAAATTGCGCAGCATCCCTGGGCCATCTCTAGCTGCAATTTGCTACCCTTGCCACTGAGAAGGCTTAATCCTGGCATCTAACTTCGAGTCATCACCACAGTCTTGCTCTACAGTGCTTACGTTCCAGTTGGATAGAATTGGGAAAGGAAAGGTATGGGAAGCAAGAAAACTTCATCTTGGCTGAAGGGCAAGTGTGGAGGTAGCTACAGGAGGTCTGCTCAGGGCAAGCTCTTCTGGCAGTGTGATTATGTGGGGCAAGATCAACAGCTGCCCTAAAGTCAGCTTTAGAAGTCATCACCGAAAGGTAGTCATCACTTCTTGCCTTGGTCTGCCCTAGTGACTAACGAAACAGAAGGTTCAGGCTGGGGGTAAGGGGACTAATCAGAACTGACCCTGATGCTAGCCCAAGGCATGTTATTTACTACCCTTCATTTTGCTTTCAGTGGGGCAAAATTATGCCAAAATAATGCAGTTTGTGTTCTACTGAGACTGTTTTGTGATGCCTCAGCACTCAGCACAACTGAAATGCCTGTTGATCTGGTGATTTGTTTGTCCTGCAAAATGTCACTGATATGAAATGATGATGTATTGTAACTACAGTATTAGCACGTAGCCTTGCTTACAGCCTGGACTTCTGCAGATCAGGCCTCAGGTATGCTGGGTGGGATGATAGCACTGATCTAGGTTTATCTGCTCGGCCAACAGCATCTTCATGGGTCTCTACCACTATAATAGCTGTTCTCTAGGTACTTTGGTAGAAACATCACCCACTGGTAAAAAAAACCTGCCTTTCTTTTTACAAACTGACAAGATATCATTTTGTTTAATGAAATAGCTTGTTCAAACATATACATTTTAAATTGGATATTCAGTAAACTTCTCTGACACTTCTTTTTCTTAGACAATATGTGGGAATGGTACGTTGATCTATGGGTTAAACTTAGTTACTTTGGCTAGAAATTGTGCCTTGAGTGCCAAGACAACCAGGTCAAGGAAGGAAAAGCATGAAATCAAGAAAAAAAAAACAGAGTGTTTGACTGACAGAAGCAATTCTGAAGAGATAAGCATGGTAAGGGAAAGTGAGTAGCAGAGCTCTGTTTTACACTAAAAGGTCTGCTACACAATTTAAACATTATAATTGTTGGTTTTGCTTCACCATCGACTGTTTTGCCCAGGTGGAATAGCCTGGGATGAGTATTTAATATGCATGGTAATTGTAGAGGTCCAGGCCTAATGCTGGTGGGCACAGACATCTGTCTGCTGCTGTCTACACATCAGCTCCCACCACACAGACACAGAAGCTGGCGTGGGGAGAGGACTGCTTTCCCCATGAGACCAAGAAAGTGCAGTGACAGTTCTTCTTCCTAATCTTCCTCAGCCCTCCAGTTCTCTCCTGTCTGCTTGCCTCCAGGGTCACAGTTAGGGCAATGGAGCCAAAGGCAAATATTATTTAACATGTGTTAGGTTCTGTCTGAGTAACATCCAAGTTCAGCCTGTAGGAGTAGGGATGTGCTTCTGGAGACAAACAAGGACCATTTGAGGGAATATTCCACTTTGGGCAGCTTCAGCTATCAGCTGCCTTCCTGGGAAAGGGTTCAGGAACCATTTTTTGAAGAAACTGCCCCCCAGACACCCCTTAGAAAAGATGAGTTTTGTCAGAATGATTTCAGTTGCAGGAAAGTACCAATTTCAAAGACTCTTATTGACTGAAGTCCAGAACTTTGTGGAGAAACAATAATCAACCTACTCTTCTCCCAACATCTCCAGCAGGAGAAACTGATGTTTCTCTCATAGTTAATTGATAAAAAAACATAGTGAAGATCCAAGCAAAACATTTTGATTGACTAGATCTGTTTGATTTTCCTGTGGTTCATGGAAATGCAGAGATTGCACAGAGCTTCCTCAGAACAGAAGGGAACAGGAGGGCATAGCCTGTCCTTATCCAGTGCCTAGCTGGCCCTCTTCATAGGCTTATATAGTCTCTGCAAATGCAATTCTTATTTCTAAAGTATTCCTAGATCCAGGTTTTCAAGAATTTTTTACAGAAGCATTGTTATCCTGATGCCAGTATATGCCAAGCTGAGGGCATATTTTCCTCCAAGAACGTTTTAGGCTTTGCAATAAGCCTTCCAAGCTCATCCAAAAGGTCTGCCAGCTCAGCATCTCATCAACATCTAGGCAGCAATACAAAGGGAAGAAAACCTTGGAGGGTAGGCTGATCATTGTTTCTCCTCAAAGTTCTTGTCTTCAGACCAGAAGAGTCTTTGAAATTGGCCCTTTCCTGCTACTGAAAATATTAATAGGTGTGGACAGGGGGCTGAGATTTTGTAAGCACCCAAAGAAATCTCTTTATCTCTATCCCACTAATCTTGTTAACTAAATCATTTAGGATCCTTTGGGATTCACAAATGTCTTCTGCACAGAAGAGAAGAATTATCCTCCTGATTACTTTATTAGTGTTGTACAAAGGTACAATGGCACCGAGAAAAGTACTTGAGAGAAGGCTAGAGAACAAGAAATTTGCTTCTGTGAGAACAGGCACTCAAGGCAATACATTTTAAGTGGCTAAGAGAAAGGATTTGCTGTAATAAAGGCGTCATTTGATTTGCAGCAGTGTGTTCAAGGAAAGCACTGATTTAACTTGTTGGGTTTTCACATCCTACACA
Organism: Centrocercus urophasianus; assembly: GCF_019232065.1. Taxonomy (NCBI): domain Eukaryota; kingdom Metazoa; phylum Chordata; class Aves; order Galliformes; family Phasianidae; genus Centrocercus; species Centrocercus urophasianus. Next base: position 15,150,885 of record NW_024884586.1, on the reverse strand, counting down.
TTCCTCAGCATGTCTTTTCATTTACTAAAAGTATGATGTGGTGATTTTCCTTTCCATAGGACAATTGGATTTCTAGAAAAATGTTGGAATAGCATTAAACCAGTTGCTATTCCAACAATATCAAATCTTGACATCTGTCTTTTGCAATTGGATCAGACAGAAACAAAGAACTATAAAAAGGTGTTGTATCACACCATAAATGGGTTGGCAAAGTAGGCATCCCATATGCTCTGATAAACCCTTGATGGTACAGAAAAATGTCCAGACATCTCAAGACCGCAGTCTTTTGTACACCAAAATGGGGATTACCACACTTGACAATAGACTTGGCTGAATAACCCAGACCTCATTTCAACCCACAATACTTGGATCTCCAAAAGACAGCTTGCCAGATTTACATCTGTTTCCTCTATGGGGAATTTGGAGTCCTTTTCTAACCCTTTGAGCTTACTTTTCCTTCTTCTCTTGGCTTTGCTGCCAGATGATAAAGATTTAATTCATTTATTACCATTACAATCCATCTGGTTTTAAGCACAAAAGTAAGCAGGGTTTTCAGAATAGCTTCTGTTCCTAAGAGAAAATTAGAGCCTACACCTACTTTTTTAGTGTCTTCCTACTCTTTTTTTCCCTCTTGGGCAGAAAATTACACTATGCATCAGGGGTTATCCTTGCCCTCCCCGTGTCCTCTGTCTAATGCAAACAGCACGTGGACTTGGAAATGCAGAAGAGTGGATTTTATTTGCTCCATCCCTCAGTCCAGGGAGCTCTGACAAGGGGTTTTCCATTTTATCTTCAGTCATGACTGTTTTAAGCTTTTAATTTATTTTTTTATTTTTCTTCAAGTGGTGTGGGACTAGACAACTGTCCTGAGTGATGAAATTTAATTTCAATAAAGTGTGGTCCTGCCGTTCCTTTTGGTTGTCCCAACTTCTAGTGAACCTCCTCTCCAGACAATCTAGGAACAATTTATTTGTTCACATGCAAAGCTTCTCCTCATTATAGATATGGTATATTTTTTTTTTCCACAGGAATGAGTATTAGCACTGCTAAACGCATCAGCCAGATTTAATCTACTCTACTGTAGACATTTATTCTTCAGTGAAGGCAAAGCAGAGGCTATTATTTACTTCTCTGTGTGATGTTAGATAAAAGTATTACACCTCCAAACTTTCCCCTGATGTCTGAAAAACCCAAAGCATTTCCTCTGCCTTTCATTTCTGAGAGTGCTGCAATCTCTGGATGAAAGCTCCTTGATATATGCCAGTTAATTGTTCTTATCAAACTAAATTCTTCAGTCATCCAAAGCTCTCACTCAACAGCTGTGGCACCTCCCTGTGGAACATCAAACTTTCTCCAGTCTCCAGAGCAGTTCCATGACCAGTATTTCTATAGTATATAAGCACACAGCGTTTGAAATATTTAGTGCTTTTTTTTTTTTCCTTTCCTAATACTGGAAGTCTCAGTATTCAAAGGCTAAAGAATCACAGACTTCAGTGAAACTGTACCATACTGATCAGGAATAACAGAGATTTAACTCCAGAAATTCTGATACCAACATTGAGCAACATGTATAGAAAATGCATAGTCAGATGTTCCTAATGAGGTATCAACAATACATCACAAATACAGCCAAGCAGCCTGTGCTTTTTACCTTTCAATTTATGTGCCCATTTCAACCTTAGCTGTTGAACTTTCCACAAGCAGAGTTGATACTGGGGGTTAAAGGTTACAACTAACAATCCAGGCAATACTCTGACCAGGCTGCAAAAGCAATAAATAGAGTCAAAACATGAGAAAAACCTTTTCAGCTCACAGCTTACCTGCTCCAGGGGTTTGCGAGAGTTGGATTGAGGGGATAAAAGAAAGTGGGAGGGACCCAGCACTGGGGCTCAGAGCTGGAAAAAGAAACAACAGTGAAAAGGTCAACGTTCAGATGATGGTATCACATCCTCCTTTCATCCCTGCAGTTCACACGAAGGCCGGGATCCTTGCTTTGCTTTACTTTGGGGAAAACTCTTGCTTTATTTGTTCATGTTGAACTGCTATCAGAGCTCAGTGTCTCAGTGTTGTGTTTTAATAACATCAGTTTCCCTGGACCAGATACATATGAAGTCAGTTAGACGATTCTATAAACAATGGATCCAAGTCACGCAACGCAACATTTCTGATTGCAAGATAACCTTTCTGAGGGCGAAGTTAGCGAGGTGAGGGGTTGGATTCCTCAGCCAGGCATGAAGGGAAGGCTTCAGCATTCAGATCTTCTCCAGTGGGATGAAGTCCGTCTCCTCTTGTTTTGGGGGAAAGACTCCTGGGTTTGTTTTTCTGCTCTCCAGTCAGCATGCTGCGTGACTTTTCTGTATTTTGGCTGCCCAGAGCATACTTTGTTGATAGTTCATTTAAGGAGATCTGCACAGAATATTTTCCTTTGAAATCAGTTAAGGAGAGGAGTTATGCTAAAGCTTTAGTGAGTGCTCTATCTCTTCATTTTTATTCTGGAGTTTAAAGAAAAAGTGATACATGTGGGAAGATGTTTCCAAACCAAGGAACAAGAAGGTTCATTTAGCATAGTATAGGAAAGGTCAGAGAAGAAGGGAGAAAGATGGAATTGAGCAGATGGAGATTTTGGAAAGCGCTTCTCCCAGTATCTTGCATGTATGGTTATTTGTTGATGAAGATATCAGTCTAATATCTATTTTAAAGAAAATTCATGCTCCAGGATCCAATATAGAATTTTTGTCTTTTGATTTTCTCCTCCCTTCTCTGGTACCTAACACAGGCTGATGCTGTGTACGTCTGTCTATCCGTGATTTTATTTTTTTGCCACACATGAAGGGGTGTAGCCTTCACATGTGTATGTGCCATGTTGTTACCTACAGGTATAATAATTGTTTATTTCTACACTTTGCTTAGAAAAACTGTGGTCTGGAGATCTTTTGTGATGTGGAGATCTCTTCTGTGCTTGTTACTGTATGGCTACACATGTGCTGAGCACAGAGCCAAACAAGCTTTTCTGTTACAAGCTGTAGCAAAGTCTACAGGTAAAGTTAAATAGAGCTGAAGTTGTTGACTTTTTCTCTCTGAAGCTGTCAATCAGTTTGGAGATATGATTTTGCCTGTAACATCTATGAATATTTTGGTCTTCAGCTCACTCCTAAAATAGAGATGCTCAGATCAGGAATTACAATTGTCACAGTTGTCTCTCCTAGAGGCTTATTCACATCCACAGCAAGGGGACCCTGGAGCAGACCTCTGAAATGACTTCCTCATTCAAGGGACATGATTGCAATCGTGAGGGCTTCCACAGTCTGTCTAGCTTCATGTTTGGCTGACAGCTCCGACCCCAGCAGCAACAGGCTGATTCTGCCAGGCATGGTGACAATTGCAAAATTCCTTTGTGGACAGCACATAAAGGACACATGGGTTGCAAGTGGCACATGGTTGCAAACAGTTGCAATCTGCACTTTGTCAGCTTCTATTTTATGTTATGGAGAAACAAGTTCATGTTTCTCAACAGTCAGGGCTTCATAGAACTTACCCTGGCTGCATTGGATTATCCACAATTTCTATGCACATAGGGTCAAAACTGAGTGCAGTTCTAGGGTAAAGACCACCCTAGCAAACTGGGCTGCTGTATTTTAGATCAGTAATTACACTACTGAAGTTAATCACCAGCCCTGCCCTCTGTGTGTATAGCTGTCTGTCTGCTGTTCTATACAGAAGGGGAGCTAACAACACACATGTTTGTTAAGATTTGTTTAATTAAGCAGAAATTAATAGACATAATGAGAGTTCATTTAGAGTTTCCAGTGGCTTGCTCACATAGTTGTGAAGCTGGGTTTTGAAAGAAGCTCTGGCTGAGTATCCTGGGGATCTGGATTCAATTCTTAGCTTTGCCATAGACTTCCTGTCTAACCCTAGGCAAATTGTGCAAGGCCACATCTGTAAGGTACCGAGGTATTTAATTCACAAATGCTTACTGACTTCTTCTGTAATCAGGGCTATGTTGCCTTTCTGCCTTGCTCTACCCACCTGCAAAAGAGATAACAGAGCAGATCCTTATGTACTATGGTGGGAGTATTTGATATAAGTAAAAGCTCTTTCTGAATGTGAATTTGTACAGCAGTGAGATAATTTGGGTTTTAATCTCATTTGATTTTTCAGATACTATAGTGCTGTGGATAAAATACCCCTGAAGCACAGACAGTGATGGCGCACTGACATGAGTTAACACACACTTGTTACTTAACTTCATGAGTGGATTTTTTCTTGGAATACTTGCTGTATATTCCCCTCTAGCTATGATACTGCGCTCCAACTGCAAATGTTTAACAGTGGGAAGATCACAGACCTTTTGTCCTGACCTAATATTAACTGAATGAATTACTTTATTTTAACAAGAGGAGCAGTGATTTTTCCCACTTCCCTCTGTTTGAGGCTTGTGTAACTGTTACTGTCTCCCTGTTGAACTCTTCCTCTTTCTGTCTATCCATTTCTTTTCTCCTCACTGTTTGCTGAGTCAGACAGCCTTTTCCACGTGACATTATGCTCCATTGGTTTACAGATTTATTGTTTAAAACCAGTATCCAGTATTCCCAATAAGCATTAATTATTGCCTCAGTTGTGACATGCAATGTCGTTTGGGTGAAATGAAAGTCATCATCATCAAGAATTCACTACCAGCCTGCTCAGCAAAGAGCAGTAATCCATGGGGTAGACATTTAGGAAAGATACTTCAGTCAGCTAGTCACTGTATTGATTAAAAGCAAAAGGGTTTAGCTATGTTAAAGACAAGGCATTCTGTAGTCTTTTCAAATCAATTATTCAACCACAGAATAATTTTACCACCCAGGAACTGCACTCACTCCTCTTGAATTCTAAACAAAATGGCTTTTCTGTCCCTTTGCATCAGCTCTCTCCCAGGCTGGGACAGTCAAGAAGAACTACAAAAGCTCAGCACAAAACCCCTTGCCCAAGTGCAGCCCAGGCAAACTTTCATTGCCACATGTTGCTTCCCACTTCTTCTCAATGGCATTTGGAATGCTCCTCTGCTCTCCAGAACTCAGCCCATCTGTCTCGATGTGGGGTTTCCCAGGTCGCTTCCTTATACTGGGAAACACCTCTGTGTCCCACGTCATACTAATGCGTTTCCATCCCCTGACTTGCTCAAGCCTGTTTTGTTCTTCACCTCCTCAAACATCTTGGCAAAACCAAAAAGCAGGTGCCACAGCAGGTTCAAGTTTTTCTTCTCACATCTTTTATCCCCAAAGGGTTTCAAAGAAGCAGGCGAGTTGCTCATCAGCAGGGACCTAGCCTACTGTTCTGTCCCACTGGATTTCAAGCTCTTCTTGCCAGGCTGTCCTGGTGCTGGTTCAAACACATGTCATCACATGCAACATGGACACAATACCCTCATTCCTATGGGCTCCAGGACCCAGCAGAAGAAAGCGCAGGCAGAAGATCAAACATGGAAGGAACAGAAGACAGAGGAGCTGCTGTTGCCGTCTGTGTCTGGAACAGAAAAATGAACACAAGGGAAGAGACAGGGCAGGGGGATAATTACTTTCATCCCAATTTTATTCCCACAATTCCCAACCACTTTTGAAGCCAATTTTCCTTTAATAAAATATACTATTAATGACTCAAGTAGAAGCCTTTTGTGCAAGACAATACCCAACTCTCCAGATGGAATTATTTTGCATTCTGCACAATATACATGTATGTATATTTATATACATAAATGGAGCTATGAGCATGGTCTCCATTACTGTATTTTGCAAATCGAATAAGTTATTTCAAAATATGTTTAACATACTTTATTTCTTTGAAACTAATTCTTTCATAGCTCTCCCCCTCTTCCAGCCCTCCCTACCCCCTAAAGAGGAACACAAGCCAAACAAGAACTATTTCCCATCATTTCTGGAAGCCATTCATTTGCTATTTATGTTCATCAGAGCTTCAGAATGAAGGAATTTAAAGAGCTACTGATGCCTTTTGCTACTTGGCATATATATCCAAAATTGTCTTTCAAGCAGCTTTGACACATCCTTCTTCTCTTTCTTCTTTAACAGCCTGTCAGAGAAACAGGCCTAATTAGTTTATTGTGGGTTTGTGTGTGAAGGAGTTATTGAGGGAGTGCCAAGTCAAAAAGTCAAACACAAACTGATTAATTTTCACAATGCACCCCTCTGAGGTGGGGAAGTTCTGACAAATCCACTGGGTGTTCACAGTTATCCTGTGCTCTGCACACAGGGGCTGGGAGCCATATGGAGAACAGAGCGCTAGCACAACACTCTCAACTCCCAAAGCTCACTCTCTGGGCACTGGGGCTGGCGCTGAAACTCAGCACCCATCAGGAGCATGGCCCAACAGACTTGTCTCATCCCCTAACACAGAGGAATGTTTGTTGCAGCCCTTCTTTGAGGTCAGCTTTTCGGCCTCATAGGGACTGCAAGTAGAATATGCGCAGTTTAGGAGTGTGATGCAACTATTTATTGGTTTGCAGAAAAGATAGCTTGAATTTAAAGAGGCATTAAGCTAAACATCCGTGTGCCCACCACCCTGATGCCCCTGATGGCTAGGCTGGGTTGACAAGCAAATTTTCAGTACATGAAGGCAGCTTTTTTTTTTTTTTTTTTTTTTTTTTTTAGGAGAGGAACAGACATTTTACATGGACTAATAGTGATAGGACAAGGGAGAATGGTTTTAAAATAAAAGAGGGGAGACTTAGGTTAAATGTCAAGAAGAAATTTTTTACTCAGAGTAGCGAGGCACTGGCACATGCTATCCAGAGTTGTGGGTGCCCCATCCCTGGAGGCAATCAAGGACAGGCTGGATGGGGCCCTGGGCAGCCTGATCTGGCAGATGGCAACCAGCCCACAGCAAGGGCTTGGGACTAGATGGTCTTCAAGGTCACTTGCAACCTAAGCCATTCTGTGATTCTATACCTTTCATGTTGTTGTTTTCCCTACGAAATCTTTGGGTTGTGTATGGACCCAACTCAACAGTGCTACCTCTGTCCGTAATTTAACTTTACTTATATCTCTATAAACTTTCTCACATCTCTTTCTCAGCAATCTGAGTTGAGGTTACACAGCTGTGTCATATCACAGCTGAGCTTTGCTCCTTGGTGCAGTTCTGCCCAGGAGGGTTTACAGGGGGTGGCTACACCAGTTATTCAGGAAGATTGCAATCTGGAAGGAGAATGGGCTAGATCAGTAGATTTAACGTCAGTGAAACTTCCAGAAAAAATGTTCATGATCCACAGTGGTTCCCATTTCCAACCAAATACAAATTAGGCTGACCTTTAAAGGTTTGCTTAGTGATTTGTAACTCTGCCCATTGCATTTTCTTGCTTTCTCAGATGCCAGAGAATATCAGGAGGGAGGAAGGTTTATTTCCCCCAGTGGTTTTGTGGAACGCCTTGTAATGCTTTTCAGACCAGCAGTTGTTCCCCTGACCTTCAACTGAGAAACACTGATCTGCAAGGGCCCCTTCCAGCACAACGTTCTTTAATTCTAGAAATTCAGAACCTCTTGAATTTCTATTGCTGTTTCACTGCCATCAGCTACATGTCCTCTGCTTCTCTGGACTATCTTTTATCACCTATTATGCTAGCTGAATAGTAGCTGTAAAACAGAACATTTGTCCAGAAGAGAATTACTGTTCCTGTCACAAGAGTTTATTTGAAGCCATAGCTGCTACAGAGATGAGTGTGATGGCACTGCAACCTTCAAAGGCAAAGATTTTTCTCACTCAAAGCTATTCCCAGGTTACCAGCATAGAAGTCTGATTGAATGCAAGGGACTTTTGTAGCATGTAAAAACCAGATCTAGCTCACTTGAAAAAAATTAGCCCCACTCCTATGAACCCTAGCTTGGATTTCAACAGAGCTATTCACCTCACTCTCTTTTTCTCTGCTTCACTTGTTTTCTCCACTCCAGCATTTCTGACAGTTATGCGCTTCAAACAGCATCCAAATAGACTTGGGAGCAATATTAAAAAGCCACCACAACACACCCACTTCTCCTAACAGCTCCTCTGATCTAGCGTCTCACCTCTCTTTGGTGTGCTATACATATACACATACTGCAGCAAGTGACCAGGAGGGGCAAGGAAGCATTTCTGTAGTCAAGGGGCCAGCAACCCTAACTGTGAGGTCATCTACCTGAAGCTTTGGAGCCAAGCCTGTGTTTCTATAGGGGGCCCGTCAACACCCTGCTCTGGCAGTGATCACAGGATCGTTCAAAACTCTGCACTGGCTTAGCTTTAAACCTCCATGAACTGGGTCAGATTTGCAAAAGTTGGTTTTTGTGGTAGGGCACTGTGCCGTGGCCATCAGCCTCATTTGGATTCAAACAACGTTATGAGACTCGAGGGGTTTATCTGAAATATGAAAACACCATAAATATTCATTTTGCGAAAATCCTGCTCAGACAGAGAGCATAGAGCTGCCTGATTTGTACCCTGCTAATATCATCCGTCTGCAAGTGGGCAGGGGGACCCCAATTCTGTGTGTGTGTCAGAGCCATATCAGATCCATGTGGCTGGCTTGACGTCCTCCTGTTGTCAGCAATCTCGTGCTCCCCCAGGGAGCTGTGGGCTTGCACTGAGCAGCTCAGCGGTGACTTGCCATTCAGCTTACAGCAAGGAAACACAGTTCCCATGCGCTTCACGTATACTGGCTGAAATGTGTTGCATATGGGTGTGAGGCAAGCAGGATAGAGATATATAACAGTGGATTGATTTAGTAGAAATGAAAATAGCTAGACATATGTTCAGCACATTAAAAGGACTGATGCATATTGTGCCCCTGCTTACTGTTACTGGGTAATTATCTTTTATTTTTTAAGAGGTCTGTGTCACAAAGAAGATCAATTTGTAGCAGGCCCTCCCTCCATGCCCACACGTGGCTTCACAGGAGGAAAAGGCAGATTTTAAAAGAACAGTTAAATGTCAAGATAGCAGCTCCAATGTCTAGAAGCTAAGTCCTGCATCAAAAAGGGACTTCTGTTTGTGTTTCCTCTGACGGCAGTGCTGGATCCTATCCCCCTCATATGTGTTTCAACATCAGTGGTCCACAGCATCTCAGCCATCCGAGCCATCTTCAGAGGATGACAAGCAGCAGCCACCTTAATCCAATTTCATTTAAGTATGTAATTAGGGCTGTACATCTGGGATCACTTTTTCTCCCCTTCAAAACTTAAAAAGCTTTGTGAACTAGAGGCAGGAAGGAGGGTTTGATCCAGCTTTGGGTGTTGAAAAATTCCTCTCATCTCAGCTCAGCAGTATGAGGCTCCAGAGGCTTGTACTCACCATTTGCTGGCTCTGGGGGAAACCAAAAAATTGTGTGGCTGTCTCAGGACTGTCTCACTCAAACAGTTCCCTTGCTGTTTGGGCACATGCTTCCTGTTTCTCCACAGTATTCTCTTCTAGCCACTTTTTACTAGCATTGGACTCTGCACGGTCAACAGACACTCACCTGACTCCCCAGGCTCTGGGGCTTTGCCTTTGTCAGGTGGTAGAAGACACATGCTTTACAGGAAACATCCTCTTGCAATGCTCTGTACAATCAGTGAGCTCCTGCCGTCAAAACTGGTCACCATTGGATGTCCACATAAGGCAAGAATCAAAGGGAGACAGATGTTTTCAGAGATTTCTTAAAATATAATACCTAATGCTGATCACATTACAGAAAGGATGTCCAGCTCCCTGTTTGGAGAAAGGGCTTGTTTGTCCTGCTATTTCCAGGCAGCTTGCAAGCTGTGTACACATCATCATTAGAGGCATCCAAGGCCAGTTTGGATGGAGCCCTGGGCAGTCTGATCTGATGGGTGGTAACCTTGCCAATGGCAGGGGGTTGGAACTAAATGATCTTTAAGATTCTAGTGGAAATGCTAAGTCACAACTTGAAGCAGTGATTGAGCACCTGGTGGAAGGCAGGGCCAACCCAGGGGACCTCAGCTGCATGCAATGCACCTGAGTGACTTGAAGGTGTGGAGCCAGGATCCACCCCTTTCCAGACCTCATTTAAGGGTTGGCAGTGGATGTGAGGGTTTCTTGCTGGAGACTCCTGCATTCTTGAGGACATCTGAAGGCAAGCAACATCTTTCCTTTTTTTCTGTGCCTGTTGCATTTGCACAAATCCTCACTTGTTGCAGCCTGGGACCTTGCTGCTCTGCTGTCACTGCTGTGCTTTTCATTGCATTACAAGGTCCTTTCCAACCTAAGTCATTCTATGATAATCTGCAGAAAAACATTTAGTGTCTCTACATCTTTGTTGAAGTTTATCCATGTAAACAGTTATCTGGTACTAAGAAAGGGATGGAAAACTTGGGATAAAGGGAAGAGATGAAGAAGGCCTGGGGAATGTAATGGATACACTATTGATGAAGAAATTTTCTAGGCAAAGTATGTGATCAAAGGTGTGTCTTGCTTTCCTCCCAGACTTTCGTGCAAGTATCTTCTGCCCTTTCCAATGGGACAATGTTGAATCAACTGTCTGTATGGCTTGGTGCCAGCTGAGAGGCTGGAAATGCCTTAGGCAAAAGGACTGTGGGTGAAGGATATCTGACTATGCTGTCTGACATCTAGAAAGAATAGATGATACTGATCATGTACTCCAGGGCTTAAAGCCACCATTTATAACCAGCAAATAAGAGAGCACTGAGGGAAGGCCTTGGTCTGTCACACCTGCCTGGAGATGTTTCCTCCTTGGCAGTACAGAGGACAAACACAACATGAGGGCCACACGTGTAAGCAGGTGTAGCTCTTGTGCTTCTTCTTGCACTGAATGCTGTCTCTTGAGCTAGGCTCTCAGATGGAGGTTGGTGTGACCACAGGCCCACTACTTCCACCACCCTTGGCTTCAAATATGCTGAAAAAAATAAGACAAAATTGATTTTAAAACACTACAAATTCACTGTGAAGAGATTAAGAATCACAGAGGAGTAACCTCAGCTTCTCCTTTAATACAAATCACGGAGGAATAAAGTTGGCAGTCAGCACTGACAGAACTGCACTCTATCCTCCCACCTAAAAGAGATCAATACTGATATTATTATTGGGAGGAAGAAAGCTGGGACAACAATGCCAGTAAAAAAAAAAAAAAACTAGTTTGGTGAGATTCTTTAATTTGTTATAGCTTATATTAGAGAGTAACTTTTTAAAAAATTAGAAATCCAAAATAAACAGCGGATATTTCAATGAATCACAAACATTTTTATATTTGTGCAGGATTTCCTTTCGTGAGGAACTTCATGTGGGGAGAGCTGCTTAGATCTGGAGCAGAAACAAATTCCCAAGTCTTGAACTCTTTCACGAAATGAACACCTCATCTCCTCCGCAGAGGAGAATAGAAATCAGAAAATTTGAATTTGTTGTAGGACAAATGTGAATGCTGCCTGCAATTTTCTCACTGCTTTCTAGGCTTCCTAAAGGCTAAAAATGTCTGCTTTAGTTTTAGTTTGGGACTCAACAACCTCAGTCCCAAAGAAGTTAAAAAGAAACTTGTCTGAGCAACTTACACTTGCCCACTTGAAAAATAAATAAATTCAAATGCACTATGTAAAGGATTGCAAAATCAGATTTGGAGATAGACCCTGAAGAAATTTATTTGCAGATGGGCTTAAACTGTGGGTAATAGTACTGACTCACCATTATGAACTGCTTTGAGGTCTAGGGATAAAAGGATTATGTGAATACTAGGTATTATTACATTTTATTGTTAATTTCAAAAGCTAAAAAATGAATAATAAACAGGAGAAAAAATCTATTCAGTTTAATTAGAGACTTAACTTGATAAGAGAGCCTAAATGTCAACACTATTGGCATTATGCCTGCCTCTCCTGCCTGTCATACCTTACTGGCCTTTTAAAAACATTTTCAGTGTGGAGTGAGTCCAAAAGCTGCAGGAACTTGGACTTGCGAATTCATAGGGATTTTCATAGCCTATTTCCTCTACTCTAGTTGTTGTCATGCATGACTCTGTTCCTTGTCGTGCTGTTGGAGAGAGCCCTTACACACACCCTCACACACACGCTTTTCCTCCCATACAAGCCCTTCTCCTTAACAGGTAGCACATAAAGCAAAAAGGGGGAAGAAAAAAAGTATTGGGAAATCAACATCTGGTTCAGATAATTCTTTCTATTTAATTTTTTACTTAGAGAACTCCCATTGGTACCAAATAATTGAACTCGGTTATTCACAGCTAAAATCCTGGTAGCACCATTCCACTCTGTTTTCATGTGGTGGATCGTCACACCTAGGCTCCTAAAGCCATGTGGAGGATTTATATCCTGGGTAAAAAGAAGTGAAAGGTAGTTCTCTCTTTGTCCCTGTAGCCCATGAATATATACAAAAAGACACTGCCTTGCCTTCTACCCTTCCCCGTTATTATAAGACACTGGACTTCTAACAAATACACTTCATTTCATATAAAAAAAAAAAAAAGCAGTGTAATTAGCCTTGCTTTTTTTGGCCTGCATGTGTGTGGTAAAATGTCTAGTAATAGTTGGCAAGTCTTCTGCAGAGAATGAGATTCCCATGGTTAGATCTAAAGCCCAAATGCTTGGAACAAATTAACACCAGCCAAGAAAGTGAGGTTAATTACTGGAACACTTAGAGGGGAAGGTCTCCCTAGTCTGGAAAAATGCAATACGCTATCTACACGTATGGTATGTGGCAAAGCAGGATCTCTCCCTCTTTTTGTCTTTTTTTTTTTTCCCTCACTTTCTCTTCTTTCCTTTTGTGTCCCAACTATAGACAAATGTTAGAATCACTGTGCAGCATCTCATCCCCCTCTGACCAATTCTTCTATCAGGCCAGTGCCACCGATGGCCCTGGAAGCTACTCAAAGCTGAGAAACAAGGCCACTGGAGGCTGGCTCTCCTTCTGTCTATGTTTTCTCATTAGTGGTTTTGCGTTGTTGAAAAGCATCTTCATTGGAGGCCCAGGATTCCAGCAACATGCTGCTTTAATCTGGGGTGGGTACTGAGGCTTTCAAAAACACAGCATACAGCCCAACAGGAGAACAGTCGTCTTCCCTAATGTGCTCTTTGGAGAGCAAATCTGTAAATCCTGTAGGCCCCTAAACATCTGCCTTTGGTAACGTTTTAATGGGGAAAATTTGCCTAGTAACCACATAGCTGTTGACCTTTGATGCGAAAGGAATGTACACATCCTCATTTCTTGGCAGGGGCTGATGTGTGCGAAAACCTGTGAAATCGAGGTAGAAAAAATCACTTCAGTAGAAGCAATGTATCCGCTTGGGTTACCTGTGCACCTTTAGGAGGGCTCCCTCATGTGTTGGCATCACTCATGACACAGCTTTCTGTGGCATAAGGATGCAGCTTTTCTCCACAGGACTGCTGCCCCTCTCTGTGCTCAGGATGGATGCTGTTCGCTACAGGAACAGCTATTCAAGATTTTGTTTTCTCTTCATTGTTCAGTTTGTGACCTCAAGCCTTACTGGCTGTGCACTATTCAAACCCTGCTCTGAAAACAACATCGTTCTGTTTTCTCATGGGCTTTTCTATAGCATTCATGACAATAGTATCAAAGTGTCTCATAAAGATTAATTCATCTATTTTTGCTACAGACCCAGGAGGCAAGCTGGTATTTTCTTCATTCTCTAAATGTTGAACTGGAAGCATAAACACTGCTATACAACCACTGCTGCAGCTTGTGGGGAGGCTGAAGGCAGGGTGTCTTCTGCAGCCAACACTACTGCCCCAGGCAGCACCCACATGGCTTGTCAGCCTGCATCTGGCCTCAGTGTGGGAACTGCATGCCCCCTGACCAGGCCTGCAAGCTTACAGAATTGAATCTGGTCTTGAAGGAAGCCTTGGGGCCTTTGGCAGCATAGATATAGAAACAGGCTTAACAGAGTGTCTACAAGATCCATGATAGTGATTGATTTTGAGTCCTGCCATTGGGACTCTTAGACCTTGATTTTAGCTCTTGCTTGTCAGTAGCCAGAGCTGCAGATGCTCAGAGCAGAGCTGCTGCCAACATCAACCCCTGTGAAAAGTTTGCTGTTAACAGCTGGGCCAGATTGGACCTTCTGTTTTTTGCTTTCCTTCATGCACCTCCCTCCACTTCCATCACCTGCAACAAATGTGGCAGGATCTGCAGCTCCCCAGTGTTGCTGAGGCATGGCAAGAGGGCTGCAGGAAAGGGCTTGAGCATGTATATATGCATACTGTGCACAAAAGAGTAGGATTAATATTGTGCAGGAAGCTCTAATCCAGGCTTTTGAACGATTGACTTTGAAACTTTGGTAATATTCCCTTAATGTGAGGGTTTAGAATCATAGAATCAAAGAATCACCAAGGTTGGAAAAGACCTAAAAGATCATTCAGTCCAACCGTTCAATAGATAGATGTCTAACCTAACTGACTTTATGCCTTAAGATAAGCTATGTGACAGCATAAGCACATAAATTTGTGGCAGCCTGTAGATATCCATAAGACTAGTTGTCACGGTGGCAACTTTCTGCTGCAGCCTGCTCTGCCAGGAGTTAAGCTGACTGAAGTAACAGATCCTTCCCACATGATTTTTTTTCAGCCTTATAACTTGGCCAAATGTGGGTAGTTTTTCACAGGGACAGACAAGGCACATCCTCAACACAAAAGCCACCTCTTCTGCCAAATATCTGATTGCACTTCCAAAGAACAGGGGTTCTAGGGTTTTCCAAATAAAAGGTTGTTTTAAAAGAAGAAAAAAAAAAATTGCTTCAAGGCGAACAATGTATTTTTCCAGGCTTCTTCTCAGAAACACTATGTCATTTTGTCTGAAATTTCAGTAAATAATTCAGTTTGAGGCAGATACCCTGTATGCAAAATTTCAGTCCAAACAGTTGAAGCTGTCAAAGTTATAAACAAGTGAATGAAGGCCTCTACAACAGGAAAGCCAGACAGCTTAGCAGTAAGCAGTGTTGCAGCTCTGCTTGTTGCTACATATGTGTGCATTCATCCACAGTTTGTATGGGTTGATACATCAGGATGGCTTTGAAAGCCACTCTGGGAGTCCTGCCTTGGGAAATGGACTCATGCTGGCTGCTTACTGTGCCTCTTAGAAAAGAATATTGGAAGAAGGACAGGGAGAGGAGAAAAATAGGCTATAGTGACAACAAATTAATCAATGAAGTCTATATAGTCCAGAGGGGCTCTCCTGCCAACCCAGCCTCTGGGGCTCTCCAGCTCCTTAGAATAAGGGTCAAGAAGAAAAAGGGAATACAGTGCTGAAACCAAAGCAGTCATCTAGCCCAAACCCCACATCTGAACTGGGATTAAACTGACCTATTCCTGACTAATCACAAAACCAAACTTTTTCTGATAAAGCTCAAAGAAGGAGATTCTCCAACCCTACTAGCCTCTACCAGTGCTTAACTAGAAGTGCTTTGATAGCTTCATTCAATTTCTAGTAGCTCATTTGCTGCAAACTGAACACGTTATATCTACCTCAGCCTAGAGTATCATGGTGGACAAGAAATCACTGTCCTTTTCAGGATAATCTTTACGTGCCACAGGACTTCCACACCACCCACTCTTTTCTCTCTCATCTGGTGGACACCTGGGATTCCTTTACTCAGTGGTTGCATTTTCTAGCTCTTGTCATTCTAGGTTCTCTGCACCATATATTTCCTGAAGTGCAATACTTAAAATTAGTGAGTTTTCCAAATGGGTGTAAATCAAAAATTGTTTTAGCAGCCCATGTGCTCATACATCAGTGTCTCTCACTTAATGATGCATAAGGAAACTGCATGACTTCTGTTGAGGAACTCCTGATGAAATAGAGCCAGGAGCATAATTTATAGCTCAGTCAGGATAGCCCAGCATTTAGGAACATCCAGAATAAGGTGAGACCTTTTGTCTACAAGCTTTACCAAGACTCCTCCAGTACTCTGGCTGCAGTAGAGCACAGCAGGGTAATTACCTTGCATAAAACATTAATTGTGCTACATTGCAAAATCTCTTTGGTGTTTTTTTGTAGTAGTAATTGTTGTGCAACTGCATCATGTTGCTGACTCATGATCCTGTTGTTTTTAACCAGTATTGTGCTATCCTCAGCCAGGTCATACTCTTAAATTCATATGGAACAATGCCTGCAATCTTCCCTGAAGTCACCATTTATCACAGTCGTGTTTTATTTGTGCACGCTGGGCCAGTCACCAGTGTACTACACTTTAATGTGTGCCATTTATGCATGTATGTGAAGCAAAGGGAAA
Source organism: Centrocercus urophasianus (assembly GCF_019232065.1). Lineage (NCBI taxonomy): Eukaryota > Metazoa > Chordata > Aves > Galliformes > Phasianidae > Centrocercus > Centrocercus urophasianus. Next base: position 15,134,660 of record NW_024884586.1, on the reverse strand, counting down.
GGAAGACAGGAACAACAGTAATGTAGCCACTTAACCACTTCTGTTTTCCGCTTTCTCTGTAATTCTGCAATGAGGTGCTGAAGAAGTGCTGATAACACAACAGAAATCAGCATGTGCATTATCATCTGCCTTGTGTTAAGATTAAGCACCTCTGGAAAGAGAATGCTGATGCACATGTGCCCAGACTTACAGTTGTTGCACATGGAGGTGGTGTTCTCAGGCCGAGGCACACTCGGGGACTGCAGATTTAGGCACATCCCCAGGAGGGAAGCACATCACCTTCCCTTCTCTTGGATGGGAAAATTAGCGATCATCACTGGTAATCTGTATGGCTGGATGTGTGCCCATGGACTGACCTGCATCTGGATAAGCTACCCCTTGGCCAAGCTGTAAGTGAGGTTCCTAGTCATTTTTGAATGATTGGGATAGTAATTTGGATCACTGAAACATGATAGAATTCAACCAGAATGTCTCTCTGGCTCTTGGACTGATTTCCTTCTCCTCCTGACCAGCATGGCTCAGCAACACGAAAATCTTCCTGAAAGCATTGCACCAGTTCAGATGTCACAGCCATCTTCCATGTGAATAAATGTCAGGTGAAAGGAAAACGTGGCATTCCAGCAGTTATCTCAGACTTTGCTCCTTGCCTTGCCCTGGAGCATGGTCCAAGGGCAAATTGCCTCCTTTTTTACAATGTCAAAGTGAGTTCAGGGTCATGTGCTTCAGGGCTATGAAGATCAGCTTACAAAGTTATGGAGAGATCCTCAAATGAAAAGTGCTTTAAGAGTGCAAAGCACTCTGATATTAGTAATACTCCATAGCACTTAGGAGAGGGTAATGTGTACAATAAATACATATTGCAAGATAGGTTTTATTTCCTTAAAAAATCCTTTTACTCCATTCTCCTAGGTGTTGCTAAAAGCAAATATAATTTTATTGCTGACAGTTTAGAGAAGCTGAGACTGTTACTGCAGGACTGGTGTGAGGCAGCTGTACTTGGCTCCTTTCATCACCTGCATATGGAGAAGTTTTCGTTACCAGACTCTCTTAAGTCCAACTCCGGTTCTCTGAACCCTGGCTCCCAGCTTTGAGAAACAGACTTCCAACACTAGTGGCATATGTGGACTAGGGCATGTATCCTTAGTTCATGCCCATGAAGGTCTTGTCAGTGTTTTTGAGTTGAATTTGTATCTTCCTGGCTGAAATCACGAAGACTGTTTCCTGGCTGAGTTCCTTATGTGCAAAATAGGAAATGCCTACTGCATTCCCCAAGACACTACACTGCATTATGTGGATTGGGCCCTGGCTCTCTTTGGAATCTGTCCAGATGTCCAGATATTCCTCCCTTCATAAGACCTGGCAAAACTTAAAAAAAAATAAAATAAAAGCCTAACTTGGCCTTTGGTACTCCTGTGAGTGACCCTTCCTTTGATATTTTTAGGAGATTTCCATAAACCTTATGGCAGCCTGCAAACATCTTTTCTTAATAACTGCATTACATCATACGGAGCAATGTGCATTAGTACTAATTTGCTCTTTGACGAAGTCATCAGACATAGCTTTTCTACGATGCTTTAGTTAAGCCCCGCAATCTCTCTGGCAGGACAGTCGGTACTGTTATCCTCCGAAGATGAGGGATTCGAGGTGCAGAAAGTTGAAGTAACTTGCCCACAGTCATGCAATACATCAATCACAGATCTGCAGAGTCCAGGAAGCCCAGCTCCCAATCTTAAGCGTTAACCACTAGGCTATGATCTGTACAATATCAGAAAGAGCAGGAAGGACCAAGAGGCAGCTATGTAACATGCGGAATTAATTCTGCTGGAGGGATATGGGAGAGGCAGAGGAGCAAAGTCGTACTCGGCACAGGCTCTGTGATGATTGCTGCCTTACTGTTTGTGGGCAGCACAGTACGTCTCCCATTCCTGCATCTGCACTGAACTAAATCTCATTGATCCTCTCTCTCTTTTCCAGTTTTCCTCTTCCCTTTTCTTCCACAGACTCTCCAGATGTTTGCCTTTTTGTATCTTTAGAAAGGAAAGCTTGTTACCTCTTCTTGAAATTCAGTCTGGGGGAGCCCTAAAATGTCTGTGGCTCTCTAGCAGCTGAGGCAGCTCACGTAGAAGTGTGGCAGTCCCCAGGAAGCTGAGCTCTTAACCACTGTGGATTTAAATCCCAGCAAGATTTCCCATTGATTTTATCATGTAGTGGTACAGTATCTTGCGTTTGTGCCAGCTGGTTTTTATGGGAAATTTGAATCATAACTTAATTCCTGGTCTAAGGAAATCTAGGCAGTGTCATCAGGTTTTTTTGCAGTCTGCAGAAATCTCAGGATTTTTCAGAAGCTGTATGTCACCAGGTATTTACAGGTTTCTGGAAATTCATGGGGAGTCTCATGGCAAAGGGAAGAAACCTGTGCACTTTGATATCAGGAGAAGGACACATTTTACAGGCTTTTCAAGAGAAGTCTCCCAAGTATGTTGCCATAAGTTGGAGCCAGGCTGCTACTAAGCAAGCGAAACTTGAATGCTAGAGAGGTGGATGGTAAACATAAAAAAAGATTGCAAACTTTAAATCTGAATGACCAGATCTCTGCAGCCTTGGTTAAACACTAAACTACTTCACAATCAAAATCCTTACTGAGGCAGGCACGACTGCCAGGGCTATAGCAGCAGGCCATGTAGACACCTGGGGAAACAAATGAGTTGAGTGAAAAACACTATTCTGAATCTATCGATATTTTCAATCCATACAAATTTTGATATATAGTATTATGAAAACTTGCACTGAAGCTTCAAAGCTATTGATAGTTTCTAAAAGAAAAGACTCTCTTTACTAGATAAAACGTATTTTGTCAGGAAAAGAAAAAAGAGAACAAAAATAATGTTATTACAAGTAATAGTAATTATACGTAGAAAACTGTTCCGTAAAAGATCACATAGCCTAGAACTCATGCAGGACATCTCTCCTGTAAACAGAGGAGGCCACTCCTCTGGATATTGCTGATCTAATAGAACATGTGTGCCCCACTCATTGCTTGTACTGGTGACTGTCCAGCAAGGCAGTGTGGTGCACCAGCAATTACAGAGTTAACAGACAATGCTGTCTCCAGTGACTCCAGGATGCTTAAAGGAATGAGTTCCAGGACCACATAGTTTTGGTGGTGCTGTTTCTAATGGAGATATTGCAATGACACCATTTATCAATGGTTTTTATTTCCCAGGAGGGGGAGTATAAACTGTATATGGCTACGAACTGCCCATACACTACTGTACAGATTCAAGTGGTCAGGGATCCTGCTGAGTTAAATGGAGTCTTCGATAATAGGAAAGTGAAGTTTGGCCACCTGGTATTCATCAGCTCTCTTTCCATTTCATGAGTGTCCATTAGAAACCTATATGCATGATCCCTGCATTTTGATTGTTAGAAAAATTAGCTGTTAACCATCAGGAAATGACCTGTTTCCCCAGCACAGTCACTCAGACCCATTATGGGCCCTGTTCTAAGTCCTCTTCTTATTGAACACAGTTTACAAGAGGTTCACCATAATCCCTTTAAAATTAGATTTTTGTCTTTTTTTTTTTTTTTTTTTTTTTTTTTTAAGCCCTTTGGATTGTTACTCACACGAAATCTTTTTGTCTTTTTGCAAAGAGAATGGGAAGCTGACACCAGGGTTGGCAACATGGTATCATACATAACCTCAAGAGGGTTGGCTGGAGATTGGAGGTGGGTACAAAGCAGGTTTTCATCAGAAGTGGCCAATTTTCTGATTTCCAATGGACATTTCTCACACATGGGATGGTGTTTTGGTGGCAGTCAAGAAATGAGAGAGGAAATCTTCACTGGAGAAGTGAAAAAGATGGAGTTGTAGACCTGAGAGTAAGCGAGGATGGAGACAGACACTTCACCACTTCACCACCAGTGAAAGTGTTTCATTGTTTTTCTGTGTTTCTAAGGAGTGAGAAAAAAGGAAAAGGTAAACAAGGGTTTTGGAAAAAGCGTTTCTGTGGCCTGCTTTCTGTTCAGTAATGCAACAACAAAACACATTTCTAAAGCCCTAAAATATTTTGGTTTCAATAAATGCTTTCAGCCGTGGCAGTTTTTGCTTCCTGTCTAGTTCTCACCAAGAGCACCTTGGGCAGCTATTCAGTTCCTGAGTGTCCCTACAGAAAAACGGTACCCCTGTGGATTCAGCATGAGATACCCACCCCAAGCATGAAAAAGCACTTGTTGTTTGGTCTTGGGACCCTTCTCAAACATTGTGGAGAAAGCTGACTTAATGATTTCAAGAGCCTGAGTCAGAGCACAGCATACAGGTCAGGATTTGTGGTGGAGGAGAGATAGGGCAGCTGGGAAACATGGGTCCCTCAGGAGTGTCAGAAAGATGTAGTTATGGTCCAAGACACGAGTAGACACAGAGCTCCAGTCCTCATACCTGTTCATAACCCAGGGGAAGAGTATAATGCCCATGAGACCCTGCAGCAGAAACACTGCTTTCATTTTAAAGGGAACAGAAAAATCCCCAGATGGAAAGCATCTGGTTCAGAGCAGAAGCCAGGTCTGCCACGCTCCTCTATCTAGTCATTGCCCTTCTGAAACTCATTTGCTATGAATTACTCCAGAAAACATCATCCCAGCAGCAGACCAGCAGAAGCCGGGTGGAAAAAAACAGCTGAATTTCAAACTATAATTAAAGGATGCTGAAGGCAACACTTCAGCAGTCAGATGCATCAAGCACTGGAAAGTTTCTCAGGAGAAACAGTGGAAAGAGTATTGCTTCAATCACAGCAACAGAGCACAGAAAATGCACACTAGGCAGAAATTTGCCTTAGCTAGTGTTGGTTATCAAAAGGCAGGAAGTCAATTCTCACGCCAGCAAATGCAGGCAGCCTGTAGTAAAGGGAAATCCATTTCCCACAGAAAGCCAGGCCTCCATGTAAGCTCCAGACCTCACCCAGAGGAATTAGGAGTCACCCTGGCATTCAGGGAGAGATATAGGTGATGGTGGAACAATTCTTGGCTGCTCCAATGCTTAGTACCTACAGGCTCTTCAGCTCCCACTTACACAAGTAGCCTTACACAAGTCTGGCCTCCCATTTTCAGCTGCGCTTTTTTTCTTTTTTTTTCTTTTTTTTTCCCAAGTAAATGGAATCAGGAGGTAGCTCTCATCCTTTACTCGCTCCACGAGAACTTAATTTACAGCTCTGATAGTTATTTTTGAAAAGGGCTTTTTTATTTGATTTGATTTGATGTGGTGTAGTTTGAGGATGAAGGGAGAAGGACTGCAAATTCAATTAAGTTTCTTTTCCAGTGTTTCCATATTTCTCAGGTGTAAGAGCAAGGGCATTTTAGATAGTAGAGAATTTGTTGAGATACTTTGTACGTTGCCTGTCAGATCATGTAACTGGCTTTCGGATTTTTGGACCTTGTCCAGGAGGCAGGGTGGTTCCTTCACTCTGCTGGCCCTTAGCAATGGTTTTGGGAGCACCCATCTGCAGGATAATTTTGTAGCATTGCCACAGCCAACACTCATTGGAAGTTGCTGGTAGGTATTTAAGAAAACACAGATGCAGAGAGGTGTGGTCTTCAGTTTCCAAGCTTAAAGATAAAAAAAAAAAAAAAGTATAATGGAAATTGAATAGACTGCATAGAAAATTAGCTCTTGCCCCAACATCTCCCAGGCAGAGTTACTCTTTGGGGTTTGGGTTTTATTTCTTATGTAATATAAAAAAACATATCTACTCCTATTTTTACTGTTCAAAGACAAGGAAGAAGAATCAGTGAGGACAAAAAAATGCTTTAAAGCAAAAATGTGCAGGATTTTGTTTGATTGCTTGTTTAATTTGGAAATTCTTTTTTTTTAAAAAAAAAAAGTAATTACTTATAAAATAGTTTTGAATAAAAGCTGTTAAGTTCTGATTTGAATCAAAATTCTTGTTGCAATTTTCAACAAAAGAGAAATGATTCATTTTTTAGACCTTCACATTTTTTTGTAATAAAACAAATAAGGTGAATCAAAATCTTCTGCAAAATGTTCTTGATGAATCTTAATTTGCATCCAATTACCTGGCTGACCAAGGGCACGGATTCCTAATTAATACTTTCTATGATTACCAATTTAACCATCTCCTCCTTGGCAGAGATGAGCTTCTTTGTATGCCGTCCAGGAGACAAAAGTCAGAGAATGACCTACTTCCATTGCATTTGCTTAGTGAATTCTGAGCAGCTTTCTAATGCATATACTATTCATCAGCATATCTGAATCCCTTCCCTAGTGGAGAAGCAGAAATGAAAATGCGATTAAAGTCAACCAGATAAATTGCACTGAGATATACCTCAGTATTTTGATGTCTATCCTTAGAAAGTCTGCATAACTTCCAACGATTGTATGCTTTGCAAAATAGAATTTAATGTGCTTTTTGCATCTTTTTTTCTATCATCTTATCTCTCAAAAACATGGTCACTGTACCAAGATGATTGAAATTTCACTCCTTGAGAAAAATATAGTCATATCACTGCTGACAATTTTAAAACCCTAGCTTTTTCTTGTGCCAGACACTGGTGATGAGGAGACTGGTAAGAGCTTGCAAGGACCTCTGTGTCACCTCGTGACTTCAGTCTCCCTGTCCTGCAAAACTCAGCCACAAGTATCTCCTCTCTCTCCTTGCAACTGTTCCAGCTGGTTTCCTTTTGGTTGTCAGCTAGTCTGGCAGTAGTCTTTGTTCCTCAGCAAGTGGAAAGAAGTGTTCATACCACTTTGATGAGATGGTGTACAAATAGTGCAAGAAACACAAGCAGTAGGAACGATTCCATCAAGCTGTGAAAATGCCCTAGGATTTTACACGAATTAGATTTTTATTCCACAAATTAGCCAGAGCTCTTAAAAGGCCTTACTAGACCCAGTATGCATTGTCACTTTGGGAAACTGGCTGCTGATTATCAGCATGGTAAGCACTTAGGAGATAGGACCATTGCAGTAGTGTAGCCGTAAGTATTAGAAGAGATGATTACTGTTACTGAACAACATGCTCATTTAAAGCAGATACATCACTAATATTTGAGTCAGGTTATGACTGAAAAATCCTAAAGAGGAGAGGCGAGACAAGAAGGCAGAGAATGAGGAATTGTGGGATGAGAGAGAAATATATGGAACAACTTTAGTTTTATGAAAAACAAAACCACAAAAAAACAACCAAACAAAAACACGCAAGCCATAACAACAACAGAAAAACAACCAGAGCAAAAGTGCAGGAAAAATATGACACATAATGAAACAAAATCCACAAATGGATTGTAAGCTAGAAAAGCAAAAAACACAAAAAAATATGACAGTGAGCCCTTATTAGTATGAAATACATGAAGTCTAATGACGAAATAACCACTGAAACATGGATTCCTATGGTATTGACAAACACTTGAAAGCCTCTTAAAATGTACTGTTGTACCACACATCATCTGCATAAATTTTCTACAGTTTGTTGTTTGATCTCATGGATCCACCTCTCCAAGATTTTGACTGAACTTTGCTGCTGATCTTTGCTTCAAATTCTTCAGTGCCTCTGCTCATACTATCTTGTTCCAGATCACAGACAAAGTAAATTTTTTCTAAGATAATTTCCTCTTACTCGTTTTTCAGGTTTTCTCTATGCTTTAATAATTGCATAAAACTGAAAAATTAAAAAACAAACAAACAAAAAAAAAAATACCAGCAACATAATAAGAGATGGAATTCAGTCATGCTGAAGAGGCTTATTTTGTATATTAGTCCTTCCAGACTTTCTCCTGCTGATGAATTCTCCAAGCTTAAATAGAGACCAAATGAATTACTTTCCCTGCAAGATTTATCACAGCATTCAGAACCAGTGTCTTTTCTTCTCCTTATCCATAAATCTGTTTGTCAGGGAGTGCCAACCATCCACTTCCCTTGCCTTTATCTGCCTGAACAGTGTTTTGCCTTCATCTGTCCTCAGATGAAGCTTCAGAGTCTTTACCACCACTGTCAGAAGCTCTCAGCAATGCACAAAAATGAAGAGAAAAGCAGTGAAAATGCAGAGGAGATGCATTGTGGGAGGCAGCTTCTTATCATAATTGTAGTACTGTTACTGGCTATACTCTCTTTGGACACTTCTTCAGGGCTTTGTGCTTGATCACACAAAGCACTTTATAAACAACACTGAATTTACATTTGTAGCCTTGGTCCAACCCGGGCATGATTTATACCTCACAGTAGATTTAGAAAAACTGAGACAACAAAACAGCAAAATAATTTTGCTTAGCAATTCTGTAAGTAAATTAGACGGATAGGGGGGAACAAAAAGCCGTTACTCTCAGCCCCACAATCCAGCTCTGAGTTATTACCTTCCATTGCTCAAGGAAACAAAGTCACTATCCTGCATGACATCTCAGTTTGGTGTCCAAATTGTGTTTTACTTTCTTCTGCCTCCTAAGCTTCACCAAAGCCAAAGATTCCCAATGTACATTTTGAGAAAGCATGGAGGGAGGGAATGGAGCAGGGTGGCATTACATTTTATCACCCCCTAAACCGTAATACTTTCCTTTGCATGCTCTGTTTCTTATTCACATGCCTATAAAATTTGCCACATCCGGGCAAGAAGATCTCTCCAGTCAACCAGGCGGTGTTTACGAACTGGAAAAGGCATTCTCTTGCTCCTCACTGTAGGGGTGAAACAGAAACATTAGCAAGTTGCTTGCAGTTTTCTCTTTCCAGGTTGGACAATCAGACCTTTCTTAACACCCTGGGAGGGGTGTCGCAATTTAGGGACATTTTATACCTCTGAAGATTTGCAATCAGCAAATTGCCTGGAACACTTTTCATTTCCCCACCCTTCTCCCCTCCGCAGTGTCCCACCATGGAGCCTCTTGCTAGGGACATCTTGATGTTTGTGGTCTTACAGATTCCTTGCTCAAGCCAAACACTTTTCTTGGAATGCTGGTTCTCAGCCCAGCTTGCTTTACATCATAAATGTAAAAATGTTTCTTTTATAAAAATAAAAAGTGAAGAAAAAAAGAAGAAACACACAACCAACCTATAAACAGAACATAAAAGCTGTTTAATGGAGTGCATAATGAAGCAGAAAGGAAACAGACTTGCACTGATTTTCCTTGACATTTTACCTATTAAATTACAAGTTTCTTATGGAAGAGCCTGAAAATGTTTTTGAGTCAACTTAAGCTCTTTAATGAATAAAACACCACAGTTGTTCCCATTGAGCTGATGTTGTGTGGTAGGCAAATATCAAGAGGGAATAGGGCTGACGTATTAAGACCCCCAGGAAAATGTACCTCCTGGTTTGAGGCAACCCCAAAACTTTCTCACAGCAGTCTGGAGACAATTCAGAAGAGAGGCTGCAGGAAAAACAGGCTGGAGAAAGCAAGACTTTTCAGCCAAAGAAAAAGAAAGTGAGATGTGGCCTGCTCAGCCTTGCTGACCAAGAAGTGCTACTTCAGCCATGGCTTTGGTGAGGTATTGGAACAGGCTGCCCAGGGAGGTGGTGGAGTCACCATCCCTGGAGGTGTTCAAGAAAGGGATAGATGTGGCACTGATCAACATGGTTTAGAGTGGTCACAGGCAGGGGTTGATGGTTGGACTAGATGGTCTTATTGGTCTTTTCCAACCTTAATGATTCTACCCTTCCATAACTCTATGGTTTCAGGCAGGCTGCGCTGGTTTCCCACGGCCAGTTCTTGTCCTCCTCAGAAAAGTAGTGATGATGTTAACTCACCGATAGAGGTTACTGGAAAGATTAACTATTCTTGTAGGCTCTTTTGAAGACAGAGATCACTCCTAACATTCATCTGGAAGTCCTCATCTAGTAGTTGAGAAAAACTATAAAGCACCCGACATAGCTGGTAACTGGGAAATAACGGGCTGCCCAGACTGCAGAAGTGAGACACTTAATTAGGGACTAGATGAAAAAAAATAGCAACGCAGCAGGAAAGTGAAAAAACAATGTGGGACTCATTCCTCCAGGCACAAACCACTTGTTTAATGAAAGCCCGTCTCCCCAGTCACCGCTTTCTGCGGTGGGGCCGATCTCACGCAGGGGCAGGGGCTGTGCCAGCAGGCCTGGCAGGCGGCAGGACCAGGAGCTGCCCACTGCTTGGCATGGGCCACAGACACTCACTGGCCTATGCCCTGCTGGCATGGCCATCAGCCAGGCTGCCCCACACAGCCATGCCCTGAGTGTTGGCCCAAGGGTCAGCCATGATTTCAGAGCATGCTAAGCACTCAGATACAAGGGGACATCTCTGAGAGGCCTTTGGCTTCCACGCAAACCCTTAGCATCAGGTCAGAGCAGCCAGGACAGCCCCAAACACCAGTAACAGTGTTTCAAGGACAGACAGCGTCTTAAAATGAGGGTGGTTTTGTTTCTTTTTCAAACCAAATACTAAAAATATGTCAGACTCTTTGCTGAAGGAAAGAGAAAAAATCTCACTGCCCACAGTGGTGTCATGTCCTCTGACAACGCTGATTTGCCTTGTTAGCTGCAGCTGTAACCCTGCAGAAAGATGTGCAGGTTTGAGACAAATGGCTCCACTCCCCATGACAGCACTGTGTAAGAAGTTCCTCTTGTGAGATTTGGGTTTTTTAGGGTGTGGAGATGCCAAAAAAGTATTTTTAAAAGGTCTTGCTTCACACAGATACCAGTTCTTCTCCAAACCACACAGAGAAAACCAGAGCAAATAACACTGACAGAAACACTGGTTCAAGTAACTCTATCTCTTCTTATCTGGGTTGTGGTGACTTACACAATTTCAAGAACATCCCTGTGTGCTCCAAAAACCATGCAGCACGGTAATATGTCTCTTCTGGTTTGCCATGTATAAGTGATAAATTTGAGTTCTTGTGATTAAGTAACCTCTGAGTGCTGTAAATTAAATAAACTTTATGGAAAACATAGAGCAAAGAAATGTTCCCAGCTCTGGAAAGTTCATTATGTCACCAGACCAATAGCAGCCTTCTTAAAGAAAATGTTTCTGCACTTTGGAGACCTCCTCAGCCCAGCACAGAGCACAACACAGATGGGCTCAGACACGGCTCTGCTGATGGGTGACATGAAGGGGAGCAACTAGAGCAAGGATTCCTCACCACCACTGGTGCTGGTGGCAGCCTTTGGCACCAAAACCCTCTCCAGATGCCTCTATAGGTGGAAGGAGAACATCATAGCCATCATGTCCTGCAGGTTGATGAGGGCTCACCATCCCCAGTGGCACGGCACAGGAGATGGAAAGCTCAGTTATGCGTCCAGGCCACTGCTTTGTTTGTTTTTGTGTAACTTCTTGAACTTATTAGGAGACTGGGGAAAGGAGCCGTTGTTTTGCTTTGGCTGTGAGGTCCTGGATGCTTTGCTTCCAGGCCTCCATCCCAGTGATCCTAGCAATGAGGACAGATTGAGTGAAGATTAAGTCAGTGCCTCAGGAAATTTACATTTGGGGCCTGGAAGAGAAGACTGTCTTCTCTGGAGAATAGAGAAAAGTGTTAGTAATGCAAGTCAGAATATGTACGCACATGTGTATATATACACACACATACACAAACACTACTTTTCACATTTCTATGTGGTTAAGTCTGTATCTGTTTATTCCTGTATTTCTCTATTTTAAGGTTCAGGTAGACAGAGGTGATTGAGGAATCATCCTCCCACGCACACCCCGCTAGCTATAATGAGGGATAGCATCACTGTAATTAAGGATCGAGATTCAGTGCTTAACAGCCAGTTTTTCTAAGTGCTGCAAAAATCCACATGCTTACTCAGGATTTCTTAGAAACTGCTTGCCTTGAGGGATCCTGGGGAAGAACTGCAGTGCAGCCTCCTGTGTCTCTGAATAAGTATACTCGTCCTAGACAGCGCAGCAGTAGCATTGCACCCCTCTTGTGGGGGGTCCTGCACAGCTGCAGCCTGTATCTCCCCCCAGCCCTTCCCCACCATATCCCTGATTTAGGGCTCAGATGGTGGCTTATCCTCTCCGCTATGCCTCTCTTTTAAAGCACTATTTTAACTTCTCTTCAAGGTATTAACTGAACAACCAGTCAAGGGGTGGGCTCTAAGCCAAGGCAAAGGGAGAAACCGCCTTTCACCACAGGCTGCTCGCAGTGGCAAAACAGCCCTGGCACAGCTGGATAAGGCTGGTGCCGCAGACACTGGGAGGTTCAGTTATGGAGAGCAGCTGCTGCTTCCCAGGAACCTGCAGAAATTGCCGTTGCAGGCTCTCCACAGGGCTCTGCCTCCCCTCTTCCCTTTCCCATGGCAGGAGAGTTTCAGCTTCTCTGCCTGGGCAACAAAGTAGTTTTGCCCATGCTGAGATGAATCTCAGGGTCCTGCATCAAGACAGTGAGCCCAAGTGAGTTCAGTGATGGAGTAAATATCTTCTGAAGTACCACGCTGCAGGGAACCAGTTCAGGTATCTCCACACCCGGTAATTTAAGACCTATGTAGGTGTTTTAATATTAGAGAATCTGCCTGCATGACCCAGGGGTCGTTTTAGAGGCTACACTTTAAGACCAACATTTCTGATCCCAAAGCCCAGATTTTCAAGTCTGACTCTGATTTTATGTGATTGGTATCCAGAGAAATATCATTAAGCAGAGCGATGTTGTTTTAAAGTAGTTCAGTAGAGCTTCATGCTCTTTATCCATTCCTGGACAATGCAAATGAATATCATGTTAGAAAAGCAAATTGTCTATCTGCAAGAACTCAGCCAAAAGCCATGAAGGAAAGGTTCACAGAAGGCTTGTCAAACCTCAGAATATTGCAGTTAAGGGGAGCAGGAAAAATTGGACTCCAGGCCAGACTTACCGCATGACCTTTCTTAGAGTGACTCTAATAAACTTCAAATGATATTTTAGGGAGTATGGAAAAAAATGAGCGGAATGAAGACAAGAATAAACATCAGAAATATGTTTAACCTGAAGCACAGAGGTCTGGCAGGCCCTTCTCATTCTCACTAAAGAGAAAATCCCCAAATAAACATGGTGATGGTGCCATCATGTAATTCTCTTTTTACTCCTCTGCAAAATGGAGGCCAAAAGGGCTTTCTTCGTGGTCACAACAGGTTTTACCTTTTCTTTCTGTTTCGTGGCTTTCTGAAGCTTGAATTTGGATGAATTTATTGTTACAGCAGACATGCACTACTGCTCACTTCACATATCACTACTAAAACCAAGTCAGGGCACTAAAAGCATAGCTCTTGAGCTGTGTCATTTTGGGAGGCGAGTAAAATTAGTAATTTCACGGAATTCATGTTAAACTAGACCAAAGTAATAAATTAAAATTCAGTTGTTAAGATTGAGCTTAATCTACCAGGTGACAAGAATGGAAATATTAAAATAGTTACACTCTTTGAGAGGAGGAAGGGAAAATCCTTGTTTTTTTCTGTGCTCTTGACTGTCCATTTCAGAAGATCAATCCTTTTGCTTTCATTAACACGAACCTTCTTCTTTCCTTCACGCCACAAACTTCTGTGCCTTGAGAGGCATAGCTGCATTATCCATCCCAGCCATAGCTCTGATTCTGCGCACGAGAGACTTGCTGTGCTGCTTTGTGTTAAGTGCATCTGGAAGTTTATAATTACACAGGTACTGTTTCTAAAGCACAGTGCTAGACTTTCTGCCAACAGACAAGGCTTTCACTTTCATTTGTTGTTAGCAGCTTCCTTGCAATAGGGTATACATTCAAGTACACTGTACCATTTCCAAATGCCTTTTGGGGAGTTTGATTGTATTTGTGGCTGCTTAGGAGGTAGAGGCTCCTAGGATGGTTAAGATGAGAGAGAGTTCAGGATTCTCCTTCAAGGAGCTGGGCTGAATACCAAGATACTGGAAACACAAAGGGAAAGAGGTATCCAGAAATAGTTTCAGATGGCAAAATCCATTTGGACACAATAGGTATCTTCTCAAGAATGTCTTTGACCTGACACAAAGTTGAACCTTTAACCACTAAATTGAGTGAGCTGATTCAGGGCTAAAGGTGAAGCTGAGGCACTTCAGACCAGCACGGTTTGGGAAATTATCTAATTAGGACTTTTTAGCAGTGACGTCAAAAGCAGTTCCTGATTCCACAGCTGGTTTGTAACTGACAAGGTTTTTGTGAAGGCTCAGGAGGTCTGAAAGGTCAGCAAGTCCCTGAAAGCTGGTCTGTTCTCTTCCCTATTGTGGCCTGTGCCCCTCGATTCAAGACATCTGAGATGCCAGCAGCTACTAAAACAAACCACAAAAATAGTTTATTTATCTTTTTTTTTTTTTTTTTTTTTTTTCCCTAATGCACAGCTAGGGAGAAATATTTGCAGACTATGGCAATTGTCAATTGTAAAAGAGGAAGTTCAAACATAATCAAAACCACTGGTGCATCCCAAATTCCCCCGGTCATGGCTGTTGGCTGAATGGGGTTGCTGCTGGCCTCGTAGGCTCACAGTATAGCATGAACCAGGCTGGTATCATAGCACCAACCAGGACCCCCTTCACAGTGGCCCGAAGATGCCCACAGCTGGTGGAGAAGTGCTACAGGGATCACACTTACCCCTGCTGTGGCTTTCAGGAATGAGTATGGGCAAATGATGATAATTTCCATGGGATTCTTCTGTCTCAATTCTAACTCTCATGCCAGGTAGCAGCAACCTTGACAGTGTTATAGTCCATCCATCCTCCTCTGCTGGCTAGACACGAGCCCATAGAATTAAACTGCTTTTCAAAGCCTCTGTGCTGCACCTTTCTTGCAAGACCCATTATGTGGTGAAGGTCTCTATATCACAGCATCTCACCATCAGCGCAGGTTTTTCCAGTCTCTGCTGAGAGGAGAAAACAGCAGCTAACAACAATTTGTCCAATAATTTGTTGTTCACAGCCTTGGGATTTATAAAGCATGGCTCCATCAGGAGACCTCAAAGAATAGGTATGTGACAACTCATCACTGGACAGGCTGTAATAGGAAATGCCTTCTGAGTAGCTATTTGAAGACCTAAAGAGCTGAGAGACCTTGACCACCCCAGAAGAGGAGAATGGACTACCAGAGGGGCCTTTAGCCTAAAACCTTTGGATAGAAGATGAAGATTGTTTTTAGGAATTTAATTTTCCCTTCGTCTTACCGTTTGGCCTGTTTCCTACTTTTTATCTCCTCCTTCCACGTGTCTCTTTTCGTTGTGCCTTTGCTGCATTAGAGGCAAACATTGAGTAAATGTTCCTTTGTGACTCCTCTGTTCTTTGTCTGCCTTAACAAGCCCTGGGATCTCCGGGTAGCGTGCAGTCTGTTCCCCATGACTAACAGAGTTTGGAAGGAACAACATGCCATCTCAAATGACTTTTTCCACTCTAGAGATCGCTGTATCTGTAACCCTGGAAGACAAAAACAGGCAGCCTGAGTATCCTTCTAAGGCCAGACCAAGTGTTCAGTGAAGCAAGTTTTTATTAAGGGTGCAAATTTCTCCCTGAAATTCAGCCAGTTGAGTGAAGAGACATAAAAGACTGTGGATTAGTGTACAACAGAACAAAGGCATGGAGACCCTCAGCCTGTCCCAGTCTCTGTTGATGTGCACACACACATAGAGCAGCCATGGGGATAGGATAGAGCAGAGATACTGAAGGAGCAGAGAAATGTCTGTGCCACATCACCTTTGGGCTGGTGTGGCCAGGCTACTTCCAGCTTCTGCCTCTGTCAGCAAACACATGCTCCTGACCCTGTTACCCAAACACCATTCACAAGAGTGATAAAATCATACTAGTGACCATCACCTTTGGGAATAACAACCAATAAACCCTGTATTTCATCATGTCTGTTTGCTCTGTGGATGGGAATTTGGCTTCTGGGACAATCAGCAGGGATCCTTTGGCCAGTGCTTCATTAGAGAATAAGCAAATGAGTTATCTGCTCCAATTCTGCAAGATGAAAAATTCAGAGTTTAGGAACAGAAAAAAAAACCATGAAGGTAAATAAAGAAAAAAAAAACAAAGCTGAAGGAAACATCTTCCAAACAGGTTTCTACAGTGCAGCAATGGCCAGTACACTAAGCTTCCTTCTTGGTGGATCTTTCTTGGCCTTTGTACTCTGGCTCTGACTGCTCTAATTTAGGTAATAGAGTGGGGAGACACCTAAGGCTGAGTTGTATGAGATTGCCATACGCATATATGAGATTGCAACTGCACATATTTACTTATATTTATTTATGAAGATTTTTCATATGAAGATTTTTATATTTATTTATGAAGATTTTTCTTACATGTTGACTTGCAAGGTATTCCAAAAATGTAGCGAGCTTCTTCTAAACTTCTGAGCCTCAGCCATCAGCCTGGTGTTTCTTCATCTTAAACAAGCAGCCATCAAGCCAAAGTTGTATGTGTACATGGAAGGGGGGGAAGCTGAAGATACACTAACAGCTTTCACCACAGATTGAACTCAGTTCAGGCCCACTTTTGAAGGAGCTGAACATCCTTAATTTCCAGTTGACAGCATTGGCCAGCCAACAACACAGAGCCCATAGTGCATCAGATGATGGTACCCCATGTCAGGTAGAGCTGTTTGACCTTAAGGTAAAGCACTGCCTAGCAAGTATGAGATACAGATAAGGAGACACGGAAAAAGCTGCAAATGAGATTCTATAGGTACGCATGAGAGATGGGAAGTGACAAACTGCTTTTGTCTTCATGTTCAGAGATCTCTTTCTTCAAGTGCTGTTAGAGAGGTTGCTGAACCTCCTATTGGAAATTTTATTGTAAAAGGATACTACTGGGAAGCCAATTCTCAGCAGTTATTGCAGTCAAGGCAAGGATGTGTTTCAGAGTGTTCTCTGGGTAAGAAGCTCAACCAAGATTATAAATGCTATTTAAGAATATTAGCAGAACATCACCTGGCCCTCCTTAATCTGGGGTAAAGATCTCTCTGGCTTCCTACAATGGAAAGGAGAGAGAAGTATTCCTGAAATTCATCCACTCTCATTCACATGCCAGTGCACTATATGTTCTGCCTTTCAGGAGGCATTTTCAGCCCCTTTAGATAGGGAACCCCAATTCCCTGGGCAAAGTGTGGATGTATATTCCATTAAGAACTCCAAAGAAAGGCAGGAAAAGTGCCATGTTCATAACCAATCTCCTTCTTTTCCAAAGAAAACAGCTCTGTGACAGCTCAGACAACAGTTGAAGAGATATGCATGCATGTGTATATGCGGATGTACATTTACATATTTCCACAAAAACACTCTCACCTGTCCAGTCATACTTGTCACAGTATGAACCCAATTCCCAGTCCAACTGGGGAAGAAAAAATAAATCTAGCTATCTTAGATGATTTGGTGACAGGCTTTGCTCAGGGCAGCCTCATTCCAGCAAGATTCATGCTGTCAGAGAACATCCTCGCTGCTCCTAGGTTACAGTGCTTTTCCTGCATGTGGTATTCTCAATACCCAGAAAGTCTTCATCCAAAATGCTGTTCCTCAAAGTGATCTTCACTTTGAGGAACTAATCATACTGGGTAAAAGAGAGAGTGAAGACTGGAGAAAAATGGTTTACATCTCCCTTTTTCATTCCCTTTCATTTCTTTCCTTTCTTTTCTTCCCCCAAAAGGCGACACTCCCACTTACCCTAAAGCAATTAAGCTGAAGCAAGATGGTAGTGTGCAGAGGGTGATCTGAGACAACCCTTTAATATCAATTTCAGTTTCTGCTGGGCATTTTTCTGACATTTCAAAAGACTGTGATCCTAATGAAAACCACACAAGCTCTCAAAATTAACTCCTTTTGTAGAAATGCAAAAGGATAGAGAAGAAATAGAAAGGAAAGGGGGAAGAGGAAGGGAAAGGGAAAGTGAAGGAAAATTCTTTTCAGGTTGTGTTGGTGCATACAAGAATCATATTGTCTATCAAGCCATGCTCAGCCTCATAAGCCAAAAAAATATATACAGTTATTACAGAGCAGAGAAGCTACAGATATTTCTTCTTCAACAATTTTTGTCTCAAGAAAACAAAATGAAACATGTTTGGCATTATTAGTGTAAAGTGTAAGGAACAGATCTGTCAAAAAAATAAATAAAATACAGAACTATGCTAATGTAGCATTTCTTGGCTCATTTTTAAGTTAAGGATTCCTTGGTAATTTGTGGTCATAAAGCACAAATAAAATGAATATCCAAGTCAGTAAGTTTCATCTGTCACTAGGTTTCCCCTATTAGATCTGTGTGAGATCCCTGTGAGCTCATCAAAAGGATGACAGCTCTGTGCCTCCCATTTCAGATGCCAGCCTATCCAATGGAATTGGGTTGGCAGTTCACTTGGGCGCATGCCTTCCTTAAAGCAAGCAAATGTCTTGCCTTCTTCCACCCTATGTTCCCCAAAAGCTTTAAAATGTCACTCCTGAAACTTGCTACTTGCTAGAGTAGTGGGGCTGTATTCTGGGCACTGGAAGTTTGGTGCTTGATGCCTATCAGGCTGCTGAGGAATAAATAGAACAAATCTTGTCTCTTGTTTCCTGACAAACAAAAGAGAAAAAAGAATCAAGAATCATAAGCAAATGCTGGACCTTCATTGTCTCTTTATTATACAGAGTTTTTTAGATCACTCACAAAGAAAGCATCTGCTTTTTTCATCAGTTTTCAAGGATCACATTTTGATCACTCATCTGATTTTCCAACATCTGACAGTTCTTCAAGTGCTCACCTTTTAGGTCCTCATTGGAAAATGCTCAAATTTTGGTGGAATACAGGTCACTCTGAAACAATCTCAGCCCAGAGGAGGTTTGGACACAGGTTATGAACTCAGACACAGAACACAGGAAATTCGCTGATGTTTGTGGATTTGCTTTAAGCCCATAACCTAGCTCTTTTTGAGTCATCTTGTGGCTCATGTCAACATTGACAAAGAATTGGAAAAGCTTCCTTTTGTTCTTGTTTTCTAACCAACTCAAAGGCAGCAAAAGATTTTTAACTATACAATGACTAGAGACTTGTAGCAGGTTTTTGCTTGTGTTTCTCATAATTTCTGGTGAGCATAGCAGAAAACAACTTCTTACTGTTGTGATGGGCTCCGTGTCATACTCAGATTGTGAAATCTTCCAGACTTTCAACATAAGAATGTGGCAACTGTTAGCAATGCAGAGCTCAGACTCCTAGGCATGAACCATAATGTCAAGAAAGATGAAACTGGATTGCGTGGGGAACATTATATGCACTTTCTTGTAGACAGTGTTATCCACTCCAATGCCAAGAGAAACAAGGAAACTGGAGGTTTTTGGTGCTTTTTTTTTTTTTTTTTTTTTTTTTTTTTAGTAAAAATTTGAAGGTAAACAAAATTCCCCAGAAGAAACTTCAGACTCTGGATCTGACCCAGAACACACGCTGCAGTGGCCTTGGGTAGACATGCTCTCCAGAGTTTTAAAGAGCAAATAAGTGAAAGAAAACACATCATCTTGAGGATAGAAACTTCAAAACAGGCATTTTCTCTCTTTCCATCTCCCCCTCTCTCTGTCTTCACCAATATCCTCAGGCAGCTGGAAGAACCACCAGGGTGATCTCAGTGGTAAACAACGTCCAACATGTTTTTCTCCGCTTTTGATAATGAGTTGGTTTCATCAAAGCTTGGCCCATTTGGAGAGGCTGATGGGGAGTTCAGACCCACAAGGCTTCCTCCTTCACAGTGTGCTTTCAAAAGTTTCCAGGACAATGACATCATGAGAAAAATGCCTGTCTTGTGTTGCCTAGACAAGTTTTGGGAGAGGTGTGCTTTCCCACTGTTCTGCTTCACTTCAGGTAGGTGAGTTGGACACAGTAAGCTTGATTTTTCAGAAAAAAAACAGCAGTAACTCGTCTGTCCAGAGGTGCTGTAACACAGTCATTCAAGAACTGACCTGATTTCCAGACTCTTGGAACAGTTCACATCAACCTCAGCATTCCCCCTACATATACTTACAAACCTGATGATGTAGATTGAAGGTCTTGGATATTGAACACCTCTTTTAACATGACCTGTGGCACATGAGTTACACCCACTCAAGTCAGGGACCTAGTAAGGAGGTGTAATTTTTGTTGGCTAGAGTTGCCCAAGAGCTCCTAGTCAAAGCATAACTCCTGGGGCCTTTCCATTTGGGTCAGCCATTATTTCCCTGCTCCTCTATCTAGGCTGTTATGCTGCAGACACTGCCACTCGTATACAATTCTTCAGTGAGGGGGTTAAACAACTTAGCAGATGTACTGGTGACTGTGTAGCTGCAACAGTGTGGAACTTATCTGGGGTGTATGTTAGTGGGTGGCCCATGCTGAGCCTCACAGTGCTGCAGCACATCCACACTGCAATGATGTGTGGACTTGAATCCTTTCAAGTGCAGTAGATGAGCTCAGGGGCTCTTAGCAGCATAGGCTAAATGCCAAGAGAGATCTGGATCCGGAGCTAATCCTGGCATTTCTGCTGGTAGAAAGACTGGAGCTAGGATAGACACACCCTGCAGGACAGGGCTAATGACTTTGTTGTCACAGTAAGGGACTAGGGCTATATTTCAGAGGAAAATCCCAGCGGATAACATTTCTAACCTGAGTAATGCTGATTTTACACCAGTGGGGTTCTTAAGCAGACTAAATTCTCACCCCTCAAGCCTGCAGCCACACAGATTGGGTATAACTCCCAAGGTTTGTGCATACAGAGCAAAAGCCATGTATGTAGCTCCAGATCTCTTAGAACTGCACAGCAGTTTGCAGGGCTGGGAACCACAGATGATAACAAAGCTCCTTCCCAGCTGACATCTAGCAGATGATTTAATTCTCCTAATAAGAAATTGCCACATTGTCAGGCCATGAAGAAGAGCTGAAGAACCCAGGGGTAAAGAAATAGCATGCTCTGGGCCAATATCTGGGAGACATAGACTGCAACGTTTTCACTTCACTGCATTCTCTCCTCGCTCCTGGGTCTCAGTCAAGTCACTTCATTTCCCTTAGTACTCCTGCTGTAAGTCAAAGACAGGAACACTCACGCCATAAAGGAAGATAGATAATCAGAAGTAGCTATTTCTACAGCCTGCTGTATGTGCTCAGCTGTATCAGATCCAGAAGCAGGTGGGAGCGCTGAATCAAATAAATAAAACCACTGCCTTCTGAGAGCTTAATGTTTGAGTGCTCCTTTGTTTTCTCCTACTCTTTTTCCTCTCTCCAGCCTTGACTGATTGTTTCCCTCTAAGCAGTGGGCTGAGGGTCCCCTACAGGCAGATCTTCATGGTGATTGTTTTTTTTTCCCTGAATGCCCATGCTGTTTCCAGGTAATTATTGCATTTGACTTTATTCTCTGGGTGTAATGTAGTTAAAGGCTGTTATTAGGTTTGTCTTGTCAGGACTATTTTTTTCTTATAGATTACTTATGCAACACTTAATTTCCTATTTTGTAAATTGCTATTTGTAGGTGTTTTGCAACCGTCTCCATTCCATTTTTGGTTTGACTACCCAGATCATACTGTATCCTCTTTATTTTATCACCTCACTTAAGAAGGCTTATGCCTTCTTCTGGAAGATCATTTCTGAACACATATGGTCCCAGAAGGATTCTTGGAGAACCCTGCGGGTAACCTCCTTCTATTGTGAAATCTGAGTATTTGAGCCTATTCTTTTTCTGTTTCCTTCCCTATTACTACAAGAGAGCTTATTTTTCTGTAGTTAGCCCTTGTAACTGGTTTTTTTTTTTTTTTAAATCAAGCACTTAAGTCTGTTTGATTACCTTCCTCCATATACTTATTGATTCTTTGAAGAATTCTGTTAGATTAGTGAGATTTGCTTTCCATCTATGAAAGCTTTTTGTCTCACTGTATTATGTTTATTTATATCAATTGCAACTATTGATTACAAAAATTCTGCCTAGAGCCTTCTCTGAAGTCTGGTGTCACGCTTGCCACTTTCAGGGGCTGATCTAAGCTGGGGACCCTTCTCATCAACGCCTGCATCCGGCTGTTCTCAAGCACTTCTCAGACACCAGTGTGGATGCCAGCTCCTCTGCATCTCACTTCCATCTTCTTTTTTCCTGGTACTTTCATCTAAGCTAGCATCTTCACTTCATGCAGTGTAAGAGCTGGAATCCGGTGTGAGAACTGCTCACAGTTCAACAGAAAGTTCCTGCCTTTCCAAGATACAGCTGTGGGGTCTGACACTGTAGTGTCCCCGTAACACCCTTATAAAGCATTAGTCCCACCAGCCTAGGGGTGCGCAAAGTTCCCTCTTATCGTTGTGTTTTTTTTTCCTTTGCAGCTTCTTAAATTCTCTTTAACTTTCCATAAACACTACCAAAAACTGACAGGCTGATCAATACTACCTCACAGGCCTGCTAGTATTAATGGTCCCTAATGATTCTCCCCCCTGCTCTCTAGAGTGCTGGTAAATAGAGGCTGTGGTAGGTGTTGATGTGATTAGCTTGTTTCCCTTATTTGACGTTATGCTACACAAGGCCACCCCCTGCAAGCACTATCAGATCTGTCTTCACAATCCTTGGGTGGTAAATTAATGTTGTCATTCATAGTTAACCATGAGTAAGTACTCTAAAATGCAGGAGGCTGAGGGGCCCTGAATGTCAGCCGAGAGCCATAAGCTCCTCAGGGCAGAGATGGCATCTTTGCTGTGTGTTACCAGGCTGTGCAACTTCCAGCCTTCTCCATTTCATTCAGTGAAGGGATTTGGCTGAACCACAGTGCTCCAAGATTAAACTGTGTAAAATTTTCTGCTTCTCCAGGTTTCACGCAGCTAGCTCCAACAAAAAGCCTTGTGAACCTCTGGGAGCTTTTTGATGAACTTCTGTTGAATTTGCAGATGCTCACTGAAGCATAACCCTGGATATGCTTAACAGCACTTCTGAGTTTGCAGCTGAAGTTCAAATGTGATTTCTTTCATCAAAGTCCCTCTTAAATAGAAGTGATGTCTCACCATGTCTTAGTGATGATTTTGATCCAGCTTTGCCTCTTGGGTCAACACTTTGTTAGGAGCAGATATTAACATATGTAGTTCTGCGTCTGCCTCCCACAACGCAACGCTACACTTTGCTAACTTTCTCCAGACCCGGAAAGATTCTCCTTTGCTTGGTTACAGCAATGGCACGGCATGTCTGGATCTCTTTCAAGTGATTCCTTTATCTTCCACAATTGTATTTTCCTACCCTCTCTTTTCCTCTGCTTATACAAAATCAAAGTTTTGAACATGTTGTATTAGTTAACAGAAAAAAAAAAAAAAAAAATCAACATACTTAAACTATGCCGTAAGCTCCTTTCCTACTCCTCCTCTGCAAAGGAAAAACAAAGGTTCAGCACCATGAAGGCAGAGGAGGAGGGAAGGAGGCATCTGTGGGATCGTGGTCCTATGTTCTTCTGCAGATAGATGCCTGAGGATGGAAGGGAAGGAAGAAGAGAAGGAAAGAAAGGAGGAAGAAAGGAATATCACAGTAACCACAAGGGTGGGTTAGGGAGAAGGCATCTGCTTTTGAAGTTTCTTTACAAATCCTCAAATTGACAAGAATGAAGTTATGAAAAGCACATATTGCTTAGATACAAAGTGGGCAGTGTTGTTACATAAACTGTTCTCTCTGGGATTAACCACTGTCGTTCACAGTCACTTATCTCAGTTTCAGAAAGTTTGGGACACTTGGAAGAAAGGGGAGAACAGATATGCTGAGACTGTGTGTCTCAGTGTTCCCAAAATTTGTGGGGAATTATATTACAGCTTTTACGTTCTGTAGAAGGAGACTAGAAGAGTGCAGGAGACAGGAGATGAGGAAAAAATAAAACCCAGTGTCAAGATTTTTTTTTTTTTTAATTTTTAACATAGGAGCATTGACTGTTGTCTGATTTTTTTTTTTTTTTTTTTTTCCTGAGCTATTGGGTAAGGAGGGGCTGAGAGATGCTGGGGGGAGCTGGTGGTTAAGTGGCAGAACAAACACATCAATTCATAGTTCATGCTACGGTGAGTTAAACAGCTCTAAGTAGCTTGAAGACTGACTGAAATACAGCCTACGGCTGTCTGTCTTCTAACAGTTCATCTTTTATGGCCAATTGCCTACTATGAAACAGAACATTTATGGCATGGCCCAAGTAAAGAGGCAAATGATTCATCCAGATCCAAGATTTAAAGAACAGGATTGAGAGGCTGGTTAAGTTTTAAATTATAAAGAAAATAAGAAAGCATGAAAAGATCAGGTGGCAGGTTTGGTTTGGTATTGAAGGCTGAAAATTGCAGCAGAAAACGTGGAGACAATACCCCAACTTCTTAGTGAAGGCAGTCAGCACTCAAAATCATACTACTGTCCCCACAAAGAGAGAAAGAGAGCAATATCACTTCAGAAGAAATGGTAACAAAGCACCTAAAATATATATATATATATATATATATATATATTAAAGATCTTGTGAGACAAAGTATTTCTGTGCACAGCCTCTTACCAGAGTTGCATGGCTTCCACATGTTCCCCTTCAGCTGGCTGCAGCCTCCCCATTGTGCACCTGCCTTTCCTCTTACCCTGTAAACAAATTATGTTCTACAAGCCAGGACTTATAAGCCTCCTGTTTTCACCCATGACCTAAAATCTTGTGAGGGAGTTGTAAAAGCTTTTTAATGATCAGAGGTAAGGTGACACAGTAATAACATACCCATCCTACACTATCAGTCTTATCTGAAAAATGATCACCCACATCACAAGGAAACTAAAACAGCTGAAAATTCAGCAGATGGTAAAGGTTTGCCCAAAGATGTTGGGCTGAGGTCTGCAAAGATGTCAATGGGAGTGAGGCCCGAGAGCTGGAGGCTGTCTCAAATAAAAGCAGCTTCTGCCTTTTTCCCTGGCATCTTCTCCAAAAACCTACAGATAGGAAGGTCATCTCATGTCAGGGGAATATTTTTTGGTTGCTGATGCAGAGCGCCTTTCTTTGCCAATTTGGGAGGTTCAACATTACCTTACTCATACTCAGCTGGCTTATGTTCTGCTGCTCAAGGCTACTTGTCTATGTACATTCTGATGCATTCACTGCATATCTTGACATTGTGGTGCAACATTTTTTATCCTAGGTACGTGTAGGAAGTGGCTACGTTAGACTAGCAGCTGCTAGTCTAGCCACTGGTGGGGGCTGGACCATCTAGGGCTGTACTGGTGACCAATGTGGATGCACAGCCTCCAACTGATCCTTAGGTAAGAGATGTCTGAGGTCAGAGTGGTGAGGAATATCCAAGGTTACTGATTTTCAAGTGCTGTTTTCTTGCCCACGTTGAGGAATGCATTGTAGCCACCACTGAACAGCAGAAAATAGGGCCACAGAAACCAATGCAGTGTTTTGAGAACAAAACATTCCAGTGTGTTTGGCTTGCGATCCCTTCTGCCCCAATCTGACTGTGGCTTTCTTTAGTCAATCAAGACCTTTTAAAAGTACACCTGTGTTCTTCCACCAAAGGGTAAAGAGTTGGCTTCTCCAGCTCACAGGGAGAGAATCTGTGAAACAACAACGTTAAGCAGTGCCCTCTACTTGGAAATGCACAAAGCTTGAAATTCAAGTATACTGTAAATATGTTAATCAGCTCTTACTTAAAATTATTATGATTCCTATTATAACTTTCTATAAAGTGATAACTGCATGTAAATATGATTTGATGGATGCTTTAGTGGGATCTTGCCTTCCATTCTAATGCCTAGTGTTATCTACATAGAGAAGACTGAATACTTACAATAAGAATATCCAGATGTCTCTCATTGCTAATTAGTGTATCTTAATGCCAGCATGCTTCAAGGCAGGCCAAATTCAAGTCACCCACTGTTTCAAGGAAAAGAAGAAATCTCTTAAATTTTAACCCAAAATTGGTCTATAAATTATTTTTTTCCCAGTTCCTTATGAAACAGTAGGCACATGGCATCACCCATTTTGTTCATACAGCTGATTCATTAGATCTAGCACAAGGGTTCCTACAGTCAGGACGCAGGCAAACAAGCAACAGCACCTCAGAGCACAGAGACAAAAACAGCATCAGGTGGGACACCAACCTCTTAGCATTGCCTCCAAGAAGCACCAAGTTTCAGCTTGAGGGCTTTCACCACAGTAGGAATTCAAGATCAAATCTTTGCAAGAGTGCAGAAAAAATATCTACAGACTTTTCTTTTTTTTCTTTTTTCCTTTTTCTTCTTCATCTTCTTTTTTTTTTTTTTTTTTAAAGAAATGTTCACAAGAATGAGAGGCATAGAAATCAAAAACGTATCTGAATTTGAATTAAATCTTTCTCCCTTTTTGGTCTGCCTTTCATCCTCTGACCTTTTCTCCTGTTCCTATTCACATTTTATATGTATTTATCAGCTGTTTTCCAGCTCTTCCCACTCTCAGCTCTGCAATCCTCCTGGGCCATGTTCCCCAGTGCCCATCTGCTCTTTCTCCTGCCCTTGCTGACACTGCTCTTCTTGTCACTCCGTGCCTGTGCTCTCCTGCCTTGTGCTCCTCCTCTTGGACACTCTCCTTCTGCCTAGATTTCTCAGAACAGTTTGGTTTCTGAGTTTTCAGTTGCTAAAGAACAGCAGATCAGACCCATCACTGCTACATATGACAGCATAGCTCTGGGTCTGCACCATGTGTAGGAGATGCTTATGAAACCTAAGAGAACCTACCTCTCTTATGCAGTCATTCCTTGCAGAGATGCTCTGTCTTGATCCATGCTCTTGCCAACTGCTCACAGCTGATATCTCTTACACAGATAATGATTGTACCAGCAAGTGTGATGTGGTGCCCGTTGTTAATGGGGAACATAAGGTGTAGGGTACAGCATGTGAGCATTTCTTCCTATTGGAAGAAGAGGGAAAGCTATAAGAACTGTTATTTGGTCTTTTCTCTAATCTCTATCTCCTCCTTCTGGATTACCATATTCTTAGTTTTTGTATTTTCTTCTAGCTCTTTCTTCTGTAGAGGGAATTGAATGGAAGGTGATTGTGTAGATCTATTGAGCTTTGTAGTAATATGCTGTATCTATCTCCACTGATTTTCTTCAATAGCTATCTGCCTGATCCTGTTATTTCTAAAGTAAGTTATCTGTATTTCTCTTGCCAAATCTACTAGAAGCACACAACTCAAGCTGATCAGAACATGTCTGTTTTCTTTGGTGGAAGGCTGCAAACCACACAGAAATGACTGTGTGTGCTGTCAGATCACTGGCTCTGAAGTCAAAGCCTGATGTGCTTCAGCAAACTCAAGAATTTCATGGCCACTTTGGTTGATGGCTATCAGTTTCAGGGGCTTTCTCAAGGGGAAAATGCACCAATTTCACGCAGATTCTGGTGAAAAGATAAATTTCACAACTTGTCCTCCCAAGAGGCATGAAACTTGTCACAGACATGAAGAAAGCAGAGCTCTATCACTGCTGCATTGGAGATGCCCTCAAAAGAGGCAATTTCTCTCAGGTTGGAAATGATGCCTGAACTCACTGGATACATACCACAGTACCATCTGTGCAGATGAATTGAGCCTTTGTTGAGCTGTACTTTCCTATTTAAAACTTTACCTTTCTCTTATGAGCCCAGGTATATCTTTATGTCCTCCTACGTCAGTGGTCGCCAACAGAAACTCATCTCACCCAGCATAATCTTCCATATCCTTCTGAGCTCCAGAATTACTTCCTTACTATGCAGATTACAGAGCGGTAGTATGTGTTACCAGAGAAGTAACAAGTCTCCCTCCCTGACCTTCAAAAACCCCCAGAGGTGGTTCTGCACACCCTGCTCTGGGTGGCCCTGCTGGAGCAATGTGTGACAAGCTGTTCTACACTCCATGTGTGATCAATGAAGAGAAGCAGGTGACTCTGGAAGGAGAGTTGTTCCCTTGTCTCCATGGGGCACGTATTTCAGGACACCTACCTACCTCTGTCCAGGCTCCTGGTTCAGCAGTGTCACCATCAGCAGGTGAGATGGGGTGCAGCTAAACAAGGACTTCATGTTTTTCAGACCTGAGGACCCAGAACGGTGATAGCCTCTGTCATATTCTGCTCTTCATCATCAGGCAACAAACCTTACCTCACCCTGAGCTGTTCCTACAGCCAGAGTAATCAGCAAGGCAGTGAAAGACCATCCTTGGGGGCTCTAACATATCTGCTTATCCTAGGTCTCTACATAGGATTCAGAGATTTGTACGAGACTGGATAATAATGCCATTTTTGCAGGTGAACCATTCTGTTCTACTGGGAGTTGTGGGTGCTTTTAATTATGCCAGGGTGCTCCAGTTGCATCACCATGTCCCATATCCACCAATGGACCACAGCATTCAGCTGATGTGCAGAAGAAGAGTTATTTTCTGCTTTGGCAGATGCCAATAGTTGGGCCAGGGAATGACTAATATTCATCAGTATGAGAAATAAGTCTGGTGCACAAAAACCTCAGGGAGAGTCTTGTTTAGAGGGATGAATCCAGGGTATGACTAGGTCTGAGCAGATCATTTAGCTCAGCACTAGAGTTGAACAAGAGATGTGATTTTTAGTTCAGATGCCAAACTGAAATTTGGGCTAGGCTGAAATTGATCAGTAAGTTGGTATTAAGCTCTTTTGTCTTTTAAGAGAACAACAAAAAATGTGCCCATTTCTTGTTTTGTTCCAGCTCCAAAAGCTTTCTTAAAATCAAAGTGATTGGGAGCTTTTTATTTTTCTCCCTCTTTCATTCTTCAACTTGTCGTTTTGTTCAACTACATTACAGTTTTACATTTCTAGATTGAATCACATCAGTGCAAAAAAGAAAAAGGTATAAGAAAGGTTAATTTTTATTTATTTATCTATTTATTTTAATCCATATCTTTCAGCTAAAGCAACTTATTCATTATCTTTGTCCTTTCAGAACTCCCTTTTCTGTGTAATTCATTTGAAGAAACAGTTCAGGTTCACCCTCCTAAGAACAGCGCATGCCCTTCAGCCTCAGACAAGAGCAGGCAGTTTCTGTCTGTCAGAGCAGTAGGCATCCCCGTGCTGCATGGCTCTGGGAATCGAGGCCAGGGCAGCAGCAGGGCAATGCAAAGAACTCAAGCTCCTGCATCAGTTTAATGCGTTGCTGTCTGCAAGGCTTGGTGCTGGGCAGCAAGAAGGAGAGAGGGCAAGACAAAGATTGTGTTTAAATAACCACCTAGCCCAGCTGGCAATAAGCAGGTTCTTTTTCTCCCTGATGGTTTATACCCACTGTGTGTTTCTGTTCGACCCTGCCTTTTCCTGAACTGAAGCCAAGGGATTTTTCCATGTCCCCAAGGAGTGTGTTAGAAAAGCAGTGTTTATGTTAGGGGACTTCATTAACATTACGAGTAAGTTGTAGTACCCAGAGACTATCACAGGCTCAGCAGAATGGAGCAAACGACTCCTTGTTCCTTTGCGTCATTGGCCGAAGCAGCCACCAGGCTGAAACCCAACCCTGGCTGCTTGCCTTCAGGGGAAAAAATAAGAAGGGTAAAGTAAACAAGGCCCCTGTTCAGCTTTCCTGGACCTCGATGGGAATTGCTTGTAATTATACATCAAAACTATGAGCTGGTTCTAAGCAGGCACAGCTCTGTTCTGCTGAGGCTGCAACCTTGTGCAGAAACCTCCTGCCTGCAGCTTGTAGCCACTCCGGCTGGCTTCTATGTCCTAGGCCACAAAGCCAGGGAACTCTGAAGTGTGTGCTTAAACCTGCTGCTCCTCAGGACAGTGCTGATTTGATACCCGCATAGCTTAAAAGCAGGCATGAGGTTAAAGGCTTTCCTGAACATGGTGGCTTTGCCCAGGCTAGGTCTCAGCCGCTCGTTATTTTATCCTGATGACAGCTGAGGTTTGGGGTTTTTTTGCCTGCAGAGTTCCCTCTTGCTCTGCATTCCCATTCCCCTATCCACTCTCCATCAGGCATGCTCAGCTGTGCTGTTCCCAGGGCATCTCCTGCCTCTGCAGTCTCTCCCTGTCAGCATACCAACAACCCCACGCCCATGATGGAGAACGCCCAGGCTGCCAGGACAGAGAGAGCAAAAGAGCCATGGATGCAGGTGCCCCAAGGTCCTCCGAGCTGCTCAATTTCTTTCTGTTCTGCTGCAGATCCTCAGGGTTTTGCCCTGTTCCCCCACCAGCACAGGTCCTATGTGTATCCATCAGGGAGCCAAGTACTTTTGCTTTCCTAAAGAAGACATAATTTTGTACGTTTATAACTAATTTCTTCAAACATGTGCTTTCAAAATATAGAGGTGCTTGTGTTGCCTGTGTTTTATTTGGATTTCAGAAAAATTTTTGCTTTGGATTTGATGCAACTGTTGAAGCCTTACTTCACTAATAATTTCCTCTCCTTCCCAATACTGCGGGCTCCATGCATCCTCTCCTCTCTTCTCCTTTCCGCTCCTTTAGTAGTGATGCATTTAATTAATAGTGAATGCACATCGAATTTTTCTGGGCAACTGTACGACAGCCACATTAACACCAGATGAGCACCAAACAGTTTATTGTTATTACAGTGAATACTGAGTGAATTAAGAATGACTGATCAGACGTTTATTGTGACTCAAATAAATATATGCATTTTCAATAACAGGATTTTTCAGAAGAAGAAAGAAAAATGCTGGCAGAAGAGAAGTTTCAAATATATTTGCCTCTTTTCTGCTGTTTTAAAAAAGAACTAATTAGCCAAATTGCGTGGCTAGAATTTGAAAGAAATGAAAGTATTCACTCCATTGAGTACTGCTGTTCTAACCCAAGGTGACACCTACAGAAATAACTTGGAAGTGTCACTTGACGATCAATCAATTCCTTATGGTTGCAAACAGTTAAAAAAAAAAAAAAAAAAAAAAAAAAACTATAGCACCGAGGGTATTAATAAAACTAATAGGCATTTAAAATCGTGCTGAAAGGCAGAGCTGCATTCGGTCGGCAGAAAGGCAGGGGCAGAATTCTGTGCCCGATGTTCCCCACACCACTGCCTGCAGCAAAGAGAGCGGAGTGTCGGCGCTTCCCTGGCGCTGAGTGCCCCATGTTTGCCTGGGAACAAAAAGGCAGGAACCCTTATTGAAAAGATTATCTTCCCCATCAATAATCCTCCTCTAAGAGTTCTTTATTAGTAAACCCCACGGCAAAACCTGACATATTTACAGCTTGCAGTAAACTTTATGTATCTGCAACGATATTAATAATAAAGAGCCAGTGACCACAGCAAATCATTCTGGCCTTCAAAATGATCAAGTGAAAGCTTAATTGTACTGAAAAGAGAGAGCCCTGACAAGTTCGAAATCCTTCCCGCACACCCTTGCCGAAAAAAGAGAACTTTGCCGAGATGAAAAAAGTGTGCCGGAGGATTGGAAACATAAGAATACATATTTAAAAAAAAAAAAAAAAAAAAAAAAACAGCCTGATATCACAGGCTGAGCTGAGACAGAAACCTGATCTTTTACATGGAATGGGCAACATTTGGGTCTGTTTTATGTGAATTGCTCCAAGCTGTTTTGGTTGGAAATGCATAGATTTTAAGGTAAGGCGTACCATATAGGCAGCGCAGGTCATACCCATTTTTGGAACGCTTTCCCCATTACTTTCCAGCTGACAAAGGTAGGGTCCAAACTTTTCTTTCTTTGCTGAGTAACGTCTTTGCTTTAGCACCGAGCTGGGTTTGGAAGCAAGGCACTCGTGTCTGCTGCCTGATTGCACTTTTCAGCACTCTCTCATTCCTTTTCTGCTCCCCACCCTTGTTACAATTACCTCATTTCAGTCACCAACCTGCAGAAATTTTTACTTTGGTTGCTTCTTCCTACATCCCCTAAGAAATGTTGTTTTCCGATAATTCTGCAGACTTGTCTCTGGTGGGGAAATTGTGAAAAATTATGCTCTTTAGAATAGTATTTTGAAAGGGATAAAGCCAGAGAGCTCCAATGGGTTTTATTTGCCTTTCACTTTAAATAGAACAGTCAAGTGGGCTTTGTTTCTTATTAGACAGTATTTATGCATTCTTATTATGATTTCTTTGCCTAAAAAAAAAAAAAAAAAAAAAAAAGAACAATACCTTTCCATTTTGCCAGTCAAAAATATCTCATTGTCTTTATTTTACATAACAAAATCGTTTGCGAGATTTTCATACTGACTGAAAAAGAGAAATGTGCATGGTTGGAATAAGGCAGTAATAATGTAAGGCAACTGGAAATGCCAAGTACGGTATAAGTTTTTTTTTATAAGAATTGTAACATTTTCTGGGATGTTTTCTAACGAATCTGTTGCTGCTACACAAGCCATCAAACTTAGTTCTGTTCTTACTGTCTTAATGATTGAACACTTTGATTTTGGCAGCGCCGTCTTTCTTACAGATGCGTGCTGAAACAAGGGAGGGAAATATCGTCTTTTATTTTTGAGTGGCTGATACGTCCCATTTGTTGATTCAGAAATTACCACTGAAAAACATAACAAGAAAACTATAAAACACTGTTTAATGTGTTACATATTAGTGCTGTGCTTACTTGCCACATTTTGGCCAATAGTTACGTAGCCTTTTAAAATTAAAATTAAATGTCTGGACCATGATGTTATAATTACATGCAGAGCTCATTCTCACTGCAGAATGGCTCTGCTTTATTCTGCTCTGATAATCACCGACTGATCTTTTCGCTGCACGTTCATTTATTTTTTGTTTTCTGAGTGCCCTCTAACAGCAGCTTCTGTTTGTGTGCAAGTGTGTATATGGACAAACAAAAGCGTGCTGCTCTGCCCCGTGTATATACTCGCAGAGAAAGCTCCCTGGGCACCAGGTACAGCTCAGTTTTACAATGAGGACAAGACCGCTGCGGGACCTTCCCCATTAACTCCCTGCCTTGGAGCTGTGCTGGTTCGCAACTGGGGCTCGTGAGCTCGGCACACTGACTCTCTGTCTGTCCCTTCGATTTTTTATCTGTTTTAAATCCTTCTTTTTTCAGTGTTTCGAGCACGAGGTCAGATCTGATTTGTTTTCCTGTGCCGTGCTGTTGTTTTTCACAAGCCCTGTTTTCACTAAATCCATTTTGCTGCTCCACAACTTGGGTTTAAATGCAGGTCTGTGGCAGGGCTGCTGCCGAGCAGTTTTTGGCCCTCTTCTCTCTCCATAAAAATTGACAGAGATTTCACATTAAGGAGAAGGGAATCCTTTTGTTTGAAAGAAAAAGTAATACCGGCAGCACAGATCTGCCGTCTGCTGCCCCCGAGAAATTGCTGGACGAGCCTTAAGGAAAAGAATCAGCTATTTGTGCCCTGTGATTCTCTTTAATTTATTTTTATTGTCTATTATTATGCAGAGATGTATCTGTGTATAAATAGATTGTGCTACTTGCTTTCCAGTATAACTCTGCTAATTGAATCAACCTCAAAAAAAAAGAAATATTTTCTTGTCACGTCTTCAGCTTAACAGCATCAAACTTGGAATTAAATGCTGTTATAATTTCATCACACTCAGAAAACTCATGTTCTAAAAACAGTGCCGTTCTCTAAACTTATCCCAATTTTTCTGTAGACCGAGATTTCTAATAATTTTGAATGGCCTGTTTGGTGATTTTCAGAAACAATATCTCTGTAAACACAGCTTTTGGTGCATACACACACACACACACACATATATGTATTCTAAAGATAAGTTATAAACTGCACCAAGCTGGCAGCCAGCAGGAAGATTATTTGTGGAGAGAGTACTTTGGCCTAGGGGCATAGTGGGCTCTTAATAATAAGCAAAGGGGGAAAAATTACTGTTTTCTTTAAATTAAGAATCATGCAGGATTGTTTTAATGAATATCTAGAGTTGCAAGAGTTACTTGCAGGCTTGAGTTTGCTCCTGATCTAAAAAATTTCCTTTGTGCCTTTCACTGAAAGATCAAAAGGAGCCAATTAACTTTCCTATGAGGTAAACAATCCCATAGCTGGAAATATCCTTTCTCATTGTCTGGCCGGCGCAGCCCAGCCTTTTCCCTGCAGCCCACTCTCCCTAGAAGAGGACAGCCATTTTCTGCCTCATCAGGGTGGGGACAGGGATGTCCCTGCAGGTCTGGGGTCCTCAGGGCTGGCTGCTCTTCTGCGCCAAGATGAAACCCCCAAGAGTCTGTGACCCTGCCAAGCTGTGGGTGCTGGGGACGGTTCTGGGATATTGCTCCAAAGCTACAGTCCTGTCCTCGTGGATCTTCTCTGAGAGGAGGAACATTCGGTTTGGGAACAACAAGAAGAAAAGGGAGCCAGGTGGATAGCAAGAAATGCAGGACACCTCAGGCCACCCCAGCTTTGGAGGTGCAAGGTGCTCCTCACCACTTAGAGGAGAACATAACCCACATCTGTATGTGGGGAGTGAGTACATTTCTCCACACTCCCAGTCCCAAATGGAGCCCATTGAAGCTTGTGGAGTCTCATGTGGGGAAAGGGCTGGGACACAACTGTCTGTGGCCATGCTGCGTGCCTGTCTGAGGAGTAAGAGGATGCATGCCATGAGCACTGCCCCAAAATCTGTGATAGACAGCAGCAAGTTCATGGGCAGGAAAGATGGGGCAAGGGTGGGAGAAAGAAAGCATGAAAAGACTTTCAGCTGTAGCCTCTGAAGTTCTTTTTGCAAGTCATTAAAAAAAAAAAGCATGCACACACACAAAAATATGCAGATCCTCACCCCCAAACCCTGCTCTTTTTAATTTGTGCTGCAGAGGATTTGTCCTGCTCCCCAAGGCTGCCTTGCTGGGGGGGTTAAGCTGGGAACAGCTGCACTGCTGCTGGGCGGGGGAACAGAGCCCGGGGATCTCAACACCACAGTTACCCTGCTGTCACCCTGCCATCACCCCATGCTGCTGGCTGAGGGGACAGCCCGGCTGCTCCCTGGCCCCCATTTTCAGGAGCACCAGCTGCACTAATAAATACAAATGGCTGAGTGATACCACCTCCCCTGGGGGTAGGGGGGAGAGAGGCTTTTTGGAGCTCTGCAGTTGTGTTTAAGCGGAGTCGCCATTTTGTCTTGGCTGTGTCGGATGGCATGGAGGCAACTCTGAGAGTGCCCACGTGCTGCTGTGGGGATTGGGGCTGTGATGCCAACCTGCCTGGCCAGTCTACAGTGCCTGCAGCCGAGTTCTGCACAGCCGAGCAGCCCTTTTCCACCACGGGATTGGCTAATGGTTCCTCAGAGCTTTCAGAACAGGTTTTCCTGATCGTGTCACCAGCGAGTGAAATTCAGAGCCTCTCCCCTGACTTCCATCCCCCACATTTTCTTGCCAGATCTCTGTGGAAGGGAAGGAGAGTTAGCAATATTCACAGATCCCAGTCATTAGGCCTTTCCTGCGTAATTTCTAAAATGCACTAAGAGAAAGGGGTGAGAGGAGGGGGAATAAAGAAAAACTCCTTTATTGTGCTGAAGCTCATAAATTCACTGCAGGATGATTTATAGCAGCAGAGCGTAGCACCTAACTCAAGTCAATGCAAGAGGTTAATATGAAAGGTTAAGGAACTCGGTTCTGGCTGATTTATGGCTGGTCTGTCGGCTTTTATCCTGACCACAGCTCTGCAACTGTAGCCTGGGACTCTACAAAGCGCAAGAGGGGGTGGCGGTGTTAAAAAAAATAATGTGTATTTAGACATTATCCCTGCCTATAAAATAAAGACCCCAAAACACTTAAATGACCGAGGAGCTTTCGTATCACCATATGCCACTGCAAAAAGCAAAGTGCCTCCGCTTCTTTACTCACAGGCTCTGAGACCAGCAGGGACGGCTGTGGCCACTTGGCTTCCTGTATTACACGGGCAATAGGGCTTCCCCAGAAGCTGGGCTGGAGCACGTCCTGCAGAACGCCACCAAGCGTGCCCGAGAGTCTTCAAACTCCACGACACCCCTCTTCCCCTGACAGGCAGCACTGCTGTCAGAGGCTACAGAAGGATACCTTGCTCCAAGGGTGTATTTGTTTAGCTCCAGTTTCCAGCCTTTGCAGCTTAGGATGCATTTTTGCTTGCAGGATGGAGAAACCCCATGTGCCTAGACATTTCTGTTTGCAAGTATCTGCAGCTGGTGATCCCCAGCCTTAGTCTCCAACGGAATCATTCTCTGCACAGCTGCCCACTCTTAAGATTTCCTTGCTGATCCCACCTTGCCAGCACTTCCACAGCCAGACAGAGCTGGGTGTGATGTGTGGGCAGTGGTCTTACTGAGGGTTGTGCAACATCTGTCCCCAGAAATACGCAGTGCTCTACTAGTGTCGCCTATGCATTAAAATCCATGAATAAATTCATTTCTAAGGAATTCTGTTTTAATCCCATATTGTACAAGCTTTCAATCTAGAAGTGTTAAAACAGATATCATCAAGGAATTCTAGTTGCCAGTTTGAATGTAAGTTGACTTTGTCAAGCAGGCCTGTAGTGGTGTTTGGAAAAGACAAGTGTTTATCTTACAGGGCTAGATCCTCTGAAGCCATGCACAGGCAAGAGACTTCTGACGATGCAATTTGCCATAGCCTCTGCAGTGTTTAATCCATGACCAATATCAGACTACCCAGCCTGTAGCTCCCTGAGTCTTCTTTCAGACCCAGACTTGGTATTGTTTATTCTTGGAGTCTTGTGGATTTATCCTAGATTTACCTCTGTAACTGAGAGCCTTGCCCGGGCAATTTGGAGCAGCTCTGAGTGACTGTATGTGCTGAAGAAGGGACATAGCAAGGATACTTTCACCATAACATTTAGCAGTAATGATCCAAACCCACAAGAAATTCCTGTGCCTGAAAGTCTATTACTTTGTTAGAGAAAATTGGGTTTGCCCTTAGATTTTTTTTTTTTTTTTCTGGAAAAGCATCTGTCTGTCAGCAGTCTGGTAGGTTAGATGTATCAGTGCTCCAGCCCAGCATCAGCCAAGCTATTTTCTCATTCAAGGATGAAAGAGGATTGAGGCCACCCTCATGCAGTGCAGCACAAGGGGACATCAGCTGCCCCTGCCAAGCCGCAGTGTCCTCACAGGGACTTCTGCAGCCTATGGCTGTGGTGGTCTTCACTCATGCTGCTCACCACATGCTGTTGCTGAGCTGCTCCTCCAGCACAGCACAAAGGATGCTCACGTGCCAACACAGAGGGGACGGTGTAGCTGCCTTTTGCAGATGCTCTGTGTGCCAAGGAAATGCTCCCAGTCAAAAATAGCCAGTGGGTTCACACGCGTTGACTAAACAAGGCACAAAGCTTTTAACCCTGCCTGAAACCCGAATCTCCTGAGGATCTGTGATCAGCGAGAAAGGTACCGTTATTTGTTAGGGAGAGGCACCGTTTGTTTCTTAGCTGTGTAACTAAGCTTTTTGTTTTCACTTGATTTTCCTTATGGTCAATTATGGTTGAATGAGCTCAGATTTTAATATCAGTGTGTTTATGCTACTAGTGGCTATTCCTGCTGCTTCTGGAGAATGGGGAAGATTGGCTTATGGCCCACATGAGCACAGGCTGAGAGGGAGACAGACAGACAGAGAGGAAAGAAAGTTAACTTTGGCTGCAGACTACACTTTATCCAGTTTTCTAAGAACAAATAATGGGCATATTCCTGCTCTTGGCTCTCCAGGCATTTGAATAATCCCCGAAGTGCTCAAGATGTACAAATACCTTTGAGAGCTCTTGTGTTAGGGTGGAGTACAGAGTGACTTAACAGAGTTATTCTAATCTGGGAAGGTGGGCATTCATATAAAGAACTGGACATTTTGTACACAACTAGTAACGTGCTTAAACTTTTGCTATGGAGTATTTCAAGCACAAAAAGATCGAGTCTCTCTCTCCTCCTGCCTTTCCTATCACCACTTGACATCAATGATTATGGACCTTGGCAGAAAAACTAAATCACAGATAAAAAAAGTAATATAAACAGAAAGTCTAATCCTGCTGCCAGTGAGCTGAACAGCAAAACTTTTATTGACTTTAGTGCAGGCCAGACTAGGCCCATGCATACAAAAATTAGGACAAGTCACTGTCTATACTGTGTGAGCCAACATGATGTGGGCTTGGGAGGCCAGAGAGAATATTTCTCATTGGAAACACACCCACCCAAATGTTTGAAATACTGCAGTTTCACATGAACTAAGTGAAGGACGCAATTCCCAAAACTCAACTTTCCTCACAGACCTGGGAGTATGTTTCCTGGACAAAAATGATATATATATGTATATATCTTTTTAGCAGGTTGAAAAACAAACTTAACGTGCCTATAGTAGTTGCACTTATGTGCATTTGTACTTACACTGGAAAGATGGGCTAAAGAAATGAGTTTTTGGAACATTTGTCAAGACAGTTGGCATGTTCTTCCAACTTTGAGCTCAGATACTTCTTTAGACATCACTAATTTAATACCACGAGCAGCCTCTGTTGTAGAAAACCAGTGTAGTGTTTTACTTCCTAACCAGAGCTGTACGAATGACTACAAAGACATTGGATTGTTCCATGAGGGGCCAACAACCAGGGCAAGACACAAAGAGGTGGATCCGGATAGCAATGGTTCTGTGTTTAGCTTTGCTGGAGATACTTTCTTCCAGTGGGCTAATTTAATTTCCAGATAAATTTAGTGACAGTAGTTCCCCATATCTGCAACAGAGTGTAGGGACGCAATCTTGCAGTTCCAATCAAAATCACCCTTTTTTCTTTGCTACTGTCATTAGCTAAGGATCTCAAAAAAGGATTCACTTAGTGAGCTCAGGCAGCTCCTGCTAGCAAAACAAGCAGTGCTTGGCAGGCTGACAGCTGCTGTGTAGATGTGCAGAGGATGTCAGGGTTAGAAATCCAAGGGGACACCAACAAATTGTCCCCACTGCTTCTGGCAATAGGATTTTTGGGCACTGTCTCAGCCTACCAGCCTCACGCCCCTAGTAACCCAATAGGGCTGATTGTGTGGAGAGGAGATAGACATCAGGCAAGGGCTAGAATTTCACTTTATCCTCAACTCTGCAAGGAAGCAAACCCTGGTTTCTGTGATATCTGTGAGGTCTCTGTTCATCTGTGCAGCTCAGTGATCTCATCCTCACTGCTCGTCCCAAGGTAAAATATATTTATGGATTTAAGGTGACTGAAGGTTTTTAAAACAAATCTCTTCTTATCCCTCAAGAAATATATATATATAAAAAAATCATATCTCAGTTTTCTGTTTTGTTTAAATGGCATCACACTACTTCATTGCCCTCATGGAAATATCACCCAAGAGCTGCCTCAAATATAAGCTGGAAGAGAGCTGAGAGTTGAAATAAATCATACCAGTCATCCAGAGTGAACTGTTATTCCCATTCTCCTTATAAAAAGAATATTAACCTAGTAAAAAAAATAATAGTAATATAGAATAAAATGCTGAGTTTCTTGGAACTGGCTGTCAGTCCACTGGGTCAATTTAAGGTTTTTAAAGAATATATTTCCTTCATCCTGCTTGAGGCCTTGAAGAGGAACTACTATGCCTCTTCCAGTATTTTGTATAAAAAAAGGACTCAGGTGGACATATCCCTGAGCACTCACTTCTTGTCCAGGCCTGCTGAGAGTCTTGCTGATTCTCAGTGTTGGAATATAACCAACCTAAGCCCATGCAGCCCTCCTTCTGAACAGCACTGTCCTTTTAAAACATCATTGGATTTCCCCTCTTCTGAATTGAAAGAAAAGGTGTGGAGTCAAATGCCTTGTATAAATCACCATGATGTATTTGGGGCCGTGCTGATTTGTACAGATTAAAAAACAGCCTGGGTATTCAGTGTGCTGAGCCTGCTGTAGGGAATTCTGCAGGGAAGGAGGATGGGAAATATGTAACAGGTAAAAAGATGGAACTTAACCACTCCAAATACAACAGGCTCACATTTCAGACCCACGTGACCCCAGACTGATGTGTTTCTTAAAATGAGTCCAAAAGTTCCAAAAGCTGTTCACTCAGAGGATCACTCCTGCTGACTGCAGATACATGTTCTATTAACGCTGTTGTGCTGTAATAATGAACAGCCTTGCCCTTCAGGCCTATAGTCCGCCCAACTATGTTTCTGTTGAAGAGAGGAAAGAAAGGGAAGGAACGTGTTTAGGTGTAAAACTGGTGTTGCCATCATTAAAACCACTCACCTGCACTGAAATCAATAGAGCAAGCGCAACTTGAAGGAAAAGTCCTGGTGCATTTTCTACTCCTTCTGTGGCTGCAAATACAGTTTTGACATAATTGGCAAGGAGATAAGAGCTTTTTTTATCACTGTGCCTGGTATCAAGCCTTGATATTTGTTTCATGCTACTGAAATGAACAGTGGCTCACTGGAAGATACCACAAACATGTGTAACATATTTTTGGCCCACTGTGATCTGGTTGTCTTTTTTTTTTTTTTTCTTTTGGCTGCTTGTTATCAAGACAGAAGTCAATTCCAAGAAGTTCATTCCACATTGCAGTCAATGCAGAAGTCCATTCCAACTTCCATGGCATGGAAATTTCAGAGAGTCACAAACAGAACCAAATCCTTCTTAGGAGCAGCAGCCCTCATTCCTAGTAAGGTGCTTGGACACCATTTGTCTTTTACACTGAAATACAAGAATTAATGTGAATTAATGAATTAATATATTAACAGATCCCTTCACTTCTGGAAGTCATGACCGTAGTGTCTGGTTTATGAGGTACGACTTGCCCCATGCACCTCATGTCCTAAGCCAAACAGCGTAGAAGAGGTTGAATCTACAGAGAGGTTTTCTCCATACACCTTGTTGATTTTAGACCAGAGTTGAACGTGAATTTAAGAGTGAGATTGGCCTGCACTCCAGAAGGGACTGAATCATCCCTCTGCCACCATAGCAGAATTGGATGGCAGTAACTCAGCGTTCTTGGCTCAGGGCACAGAATCTTTCTGATTTTCCTGCTGAAAAGTGGGAAAATATGAAGATCGTGTTTATGTAGTCAGAGATCATAGAAATCCCATAAGAGAACACAGATGAGCCAGTGAACCTTTGGAGACCGGTGCTGTTTAGGCTAAAAGAGGGTGTGCTGGCCCTGAAAATTCAGCGTAACATCACAAGAACAGAATGGAGAATCTCTGGACCTGCCTGGGATCTAAGGAGAGGACAGAATCTGGGCAATCCTGCTCTGGTAGCAACATATGAAAAAGCTGAAGTGCAACCATACTTTCAGCACAAGGGATGAAAGTTGAGATGTGCCTTGCAGAAAGGGCAATCTCAGACTTTTCTGCTGTATTTAAATCTGGTTACTCTTTAAGCCCATTTGCTTCTCCTGGTGTGTCACAAACAGATGAGCTTCACATGCTCTAAATGTGAAGGTCTCCAAGATCAGCCCCAGTACCCTTCGCAGGCAAGTGCTCAATGTACAGATGGGACACATCTCTTATTAGTTAGCAACCTGGCTATGTAGTGTTGCTGCCCTCAGCACATTTTTTTAACTACATCTGAATCAAGTCAAATTCAAGGGTTGCTACTTCTGGGTAAGCAATCAGAAGTTTAAATCACATCTGGGTAAATATTCACCACTGTATGAGGGTTTAAGCTGCTCTCAGCAGAGTCAAGAGTCATCTCTTGCAGTATGCACTCTGGCTGGGAAACGTTCTGTCACATCTGGATGTTCCACCACCTATCCATGGGTTTTCTTCCTTTCTCAGTGGAATGCGTGGAATTTGAGCTGGTGAAAGTGAAGGACTGGTGGCTTCACAGATAAGCAGGTGCTCTGAGAGGTTCAGATAGTTCTGCCATTTACCTCAGACATAACTGGCTCTACCCCTAGTGTTCTGGCCTTGTATTATGTGGCCAAGATTCAATCTGTAACTTCCAGACTGCTGTCTCAACCTCAAGCCCCCAGAATTCTCAGTCCCAATGTGGAACTTTGCTTGACACAAGTACAGCTCCCTGGGGTGCTGTTCAAATGTGCCAAGGAAGAAGGACATAATGAGAACCCACGGCAGGACATCTGCTATTTAAGCCAGGACTGGAGCCTAGGCCTTGGCAGATGTCTAGGAGAATCTTGCCCAAGTGTGCTTGTTTTCCTCCTTTCTTTTTCCAAGTGTTTGTTTCCCAGTTTGCACTAAATTTTATTGAAAACATCAGGCTAATAGCAATGGGGAGAGTGGTTGAGTAGATTTTGCCTCTTTTTCCCTTTTCTTTCTGGAATGCAGCCATCAAAATAAACATTAAATACAAAATCCTGGGGCTTGAGTTATTACTTGTGAGGGTGCTGGGAGGGAAATTTATAGCAACATTACTGTGTTTTGCTAGAAATCTCTTAATGCACCAAAGTGGAGAGGTGTGTGTGTTTTTTATTAAAATGTTACACTCTATAAATCTGAGCAGCAGGGAGGACACAGGTGGCCCTGGGGCTCAGCTGAGTGGACTGTCACTGCTGATGGGAAGTTCTGCCTGTCCATCCAAGCATCAGTGCAGCCACAGTTCCTGGGATGCAGTGGCTGAGGAGGCACTGCTTTTGTTTCATAGACATTATCATTTTTGCTGTTGGTTGTGCTTCTTTTTTTTTCCATCCTTCTGGTCTGTAAGCCACCAGAACGCAACAGTTCATAGCAAGTCATTGTTCCTGCTTTGGAGGTGGGTTCGCTGGTGGTGTCACTCAGGCTTTCCCTCCCCAGGCCTTTTTAGTTCCCTCTTTAGATGATGGGGAGATTTCATGGGTGGATGATCCCTAAGAGCTGATGGTGGCTGCTGTTGGACAGAAGTCACTCATTCCCTGTGGCTGAGTGAGATTTCTGGCTATGCAGTTCGGAGGTCAGCTGCACATAACCAAGGTTTCTGACTCAGCAGTATAAACCAGTGTCCAGCCATCCGACTGAACTGCTGCAGCTTTCTCAGTCTCTAGGAGAAGTTCTGGACCTGGGGGAATCCCAGCCTTCTGTGTTCCTGTGAGTCTCAGTGCTCTTACACCCAAAACTCACCTGTGAGAACAGTTGATGCTGTTTGCTCATGGGATGGAGCTGGCAGAGACCAGCAGGACTCTGGAGAGATCTTCCCAGCAGACAGCAAACTCTGTGGCTCTGTGTGGGTTTGAGCGATTGCTTGCCTGAGCTTCACTTTCCCTGCCTCAAAACGAGGGCATGAGATTTTCCAGTAACTGTCATCCCCACGCGATGTACATCCAGGCAATCTCACTGCCTGCCTCACTGCCAGCAACATTTATTGGGTGCTTTCCGTAAGAAAGAGAAATGCTGAAGCATCCTGTGGAGAGGATCTGAGAGCCTTGCGGATCCACATCCCCCATTCAGCACAGTACTGACACTATCAGCACTGATTGGATTTATTTTTTTTTTTTTTTGTGGGAGCTCAAAAATAAAACAAAACAGAAAAACGGAAAAGCAGCGTTCCTGGAAGGCTTAAAAAAATAAGCAAGCAAACGAGTAACAGAAAAGTGAAGGTCGTAGCTTTGGTCAGAAGGCTCCAGGAGCGGCAGCGAGCCTCGCTAGGAACCCGTCTTGGGACGGGATGGGGAAGGGGGCGGCAGCTGGGCAGCAGAGTGTCCCGAGAGGAGCCGAGAGGAGAAGTCGAGCACGTTATTTCCAAACGCCCTTTGCGTCCTGGCGCTGCTCCTCTCCCTTGTCGGGACATTCTTGGACGGGGCTTTTCGACGCCTCTCCTGACCTCCTTCCCACGCAAAAAAAAAGAAAAAAAAAAAAGAAAAAAAAAAAGTCCCTAAAAAATAATTCTTCTTTATTTATTCCCTCCCCGATTGAGCCCGATGGGAACCTCGAAGAAGGGGGCGATCCCTCCGGGGCTGCTCCGTGGATCGGCGCTGCCCGCAGAGCGGTGAGAGCAGCACAGTGCCGCACGGAGCGGGCCCGGGCCGTGTGTGGGAGCTGCCGTGGCCGCTGTGGCCACCCTGAGTCC
Organism: Centrocercus urophasianus; assembly: GCF_019232065.1. Taxonomy (NCBI): domain Eukaryota; kingdom Metazoa; phylum Chordata; class Aves; order Galliformes; family Phasianidae; genus Centrocercus; species Centrocercus urophasianus. The sequence continues at coordinate 15,090,946 of NW_024884586.1, read as the reverse complement.
AAGCTCCGGCTCAAATCGCACAGAAAATTGTTTGCCCTGGCAGCCTGGTATGTTGCTGTGATTTCTCTTATGGGGATAGAATTTTAATAAGAAAAAAAAAAAAAAAAAAAAAAAGTCTTAACGGTTAATATTCTTAGCAGCGGGTTGAAAATTTCTTTATTCGTCGGGCTCCCGTCGTGCTTGTTTTCGGGATGATTTTCGGTAGTTACTCGGAGATTACAAGAAGAAAGGCGGATTTTTTGCGAACGACCAGGGAGGAAACAGCGGTGCGAGATGGGGGTCAGAGGAACCGCGAAAGGGACCGCCGGCCGAGGGGACGCAGCCGGGGCTCCGAGTGGGGCAGCATGGCAGCGGGGAGGATCTCCACGAAGCCCGGGCTCTCCTCCCCTACCTGCCTCTCCGGGAGAGCTTTCCGTCCACCCCGCAGCGGGCACCCGCTGCTCCCGGCCGAGGGATGCGGGTGGTGGGCGGCGGCGCAGGGGCCGAAGCAGAACTCCCTCCCCGCTGCCCCTCGACGCTTCTCCCTCACTCGGCCTCTTCTCCCGTCCCGTCCCGTCCTCCCCCCCGCCGCGGGTCGTCCCGGCTCTGCCCGACTTGGAAAGGTCAGGGGGAGCCGCGCTGACAGGTGCGCCGAGTGCCGCCGGCTGCCTTGCGCTCGGAACCCCGTCCTCCGCGACCTCTTTGTTTCGTGCGCAGGGCAAAGAGGACATTCCCATGAGGGGAAACGCCTCACTCACGATACATCGCGGCCCCTTCGGGGGCTGCCCTCGCCCCGTGCCCGGGACTCCGTGCCGAGGGTCCTGAGGAACCCAAGGCGGTTCCGTGCCACACATGGGCTGAGGATTCGATCAAAAAATAACCCCTGACTTCAGAGAGAGGTCTGACGAGGTCACGCGCCAGTGGAAAGTGTCGAGGAAATTAATAGCAAGTGGATTTTTGCCTGCGGGAAGGAATTTGCAGATAGCCACTGATAATTCCGCTCCTGCGATGCCCTCCCAGCTGACGGGCATTGGTGCTCGGCAGCGCACTTTGGCTCCCCAGGCCGAGCCCTGCGCTGCCCACCCGCGTCCCGCAGCGCGGAGAGGGGCGCGGGGCCGCCCCTACGAGGCTCTACCATTGGCTCCCGCCTGATGGCGTCATCGGGGGCCCCGTGTTGCCAAAGGCGCTGATTTTCGGTTCCGTGATTTTCTGAGAATAATGGAGGTGGGGAAAAAGGGACGGAACGTTCGGGCTGGGCCCGGGCACGGCATCCCGGGAGCAGAGCGTAGAGAAGGGTCCATAGTTTCACCCTAGAGCGACTCGGCCTTGAATTGAAAACGAACAAGCAAAAAAAAAAACAAACAAGGAAAAAAAAAAGAAGAAGAGAGAAAAAAAAAAAAAAAGGGAAGACTCAAATAAATTATCATTATTAATAATATATATTTTTTAAGTTTTGCTAGGAACCGGGGCGGGGCGGGGCTGGGGGCCGTGCCCGAGGGCTCAGGCAGGTGCCAGGTTCGGATGCACACAACGCGGACCAGGATATCGGCCCGGAGCACGGGGCTGAGATGCGGAGGGACTTCGGAGTGATGAGGCACTGTGTCTGCACGACCCCAGGGGGGCAGGGGCAGCTCGGCCCGGCCCGAGGTCCGAGCCTTCTCTTGCTCTCTCCCTGGGGTCATCTCTATTCCAACATAAACTCCCTCATGCCGCTAGGAACGCGTTTTAATAATGATCGACATTGCACGGATAGAGGCAATGTGTGTATTTTACGTGTACCTCCGAGCACAGCCCCGCCCGGTGCCGGGTGCGCTGCAGAGCCGAGAGGTGCAGCGGGGCTGTTGCTGGGCAAAATCCGCTCCTGAAATAAAGACTCGACCTTAGCCCCTCTGGAAAAATAATAATAATAACACTAATAATACAAATAACACTTTAGGAAGCCTAGCACAAGGACTTTTTTCCCTCTCTCCTCCTTCTCAGTGCCGTTATAAATAGGCCACCTTCAGATCTCGGTCCGGTACGAAAGGAGCCCGCAGCTCTGAAGTGACCACGCCAGATAACTCAATGAGAAAATAAACCAGAGACGGTTTCCAAGAGCGAGGCTCTGACAAAGGGCGGGGGAGAGGGGTGAAAGGTGCCCGCGTCTCTGCAGTCCTTCCGGCGAGGTGAGCCCGCTCCTCGCACACCGCGAGGGGCTCCAGGAGGGAGCAGTGGTCCCGGAGCGGCCCCCCGACCCCCGCGGTGCCTCATCCCGGGATTCCCCCGGCGTGAGCTGGGAAAGCGGAGGAGCGCATTCCGGTCTTCTCCCCACTTACGCTGCGGCACCGGCGGGCACTGCGGCCTGCGGCCGGCCCGTGGCACACGCCGGGGTGGTTGAGTGGCAGGAGACGGGCTGGGGTCATTTTAGCAGAGGTCGCGGTGTAACATCCACCCGCCATCGCCCGCCCCTCGCCCTGCGCCTCACTCCGAGCTGTACCCGCTCCTGCACCCACGGAAAGCGAACGGCCCTCGGGAAGGATCCTGCGGGGCCGCCCCCGGCAGCCCTCTTCTTTCGGGGGTTTTGCCGAGAGGGGATCACGCACGGTCTCCGAGGAGGACGCGGCGAATGGTCCCGACACGGACCGGTCTGGGGACCGCTGCCGCTCGGAGCCGGATCGCTCCTACCTGGGCGTCCCCGTGCGGGAGGTGACCCTCGGGAGTGCCGCCTCCCAAACCAGCAGCAGTTATGCCCGATCTAAAGCACACACAAAAGCACGCTTCGTGAATAGCCCAGCGGAGCTCAGACTTTTCGGCCGCTCTTCCGCTTTTCCCTCTTGTACGTATTCTTTGTAGGGACAAAGCAGGAGATACTCGAAGGAAGAACGGTGGGATGGGGTCGCGTCCCTCCCGCCCCGCGCCACCTCTCGGAGCCCCGCACAGGGCCGTCCCGTGCGGGATGGGCGGCGGCAGGGAGAGGCGCCCGGCGGCCGAGCGTCGCGATTCTGTTCGCGGGGCTCAGCGCACAGGAATGGGGCTGGCGGGTCTTCCTCAAAAATAGCCGGGAGGGCTTCAGAGAAAACTCACCTCGGGAGAAGGAGAACTCTCGGGATAAGCGGTTTCCCGTTATTCCCCACCACCACCACTCTGCCAGGTATCGGCGTACGCCTTTTCTCTCGGTAACGATTCCCGTGGTAACCGCCCGCTCCCAGAGGCACAAATCTGCCATTAGAGAGAGGGGTTTATTGCATTCCTTTCCGCGGGCTGCGCATCAACCTCCGTCGGGACTCAATTTAGTTTTCGTTGCAGCCCGGGGCTAAGAGGGGCCGCGCAGCGCTCTCCGAACCGACCCGTCGGTAGCCCCGGAACCCGCACCCTGGAGCTGACGAAAAGATAATAATAAAAGAATATTCATTTCCATCGTTTCCCGCTCCCTCCTGGAATCTCCCCCTCTCTCATTTGTTGCTGTTATTTCAGCATCAGCTTCGCTGAACAGGAATCGCCACGGATCTGCACGGTTTCTTTCGCAGAGCGGTGTCTCCACAGCCGCACAGCCCTCACTGCCCGCACAGCCCTCACTGCCCGCACCGCCTGCACTGCCCGCACGCAGCGCGCACGGCGGCCCAGGAGGTGCTCGGGGCTCCTCCGGCTGCGGGCAGCGGGCATCGGGAGCGCCCCGCTGCCGCTCGGCTCCAGGGCTGCCTGGCAGTGGGGAAAAAACGGCGTGCGTTACGCAGCTTTGCTTTTTATTAAGTCGTGGAGAGGAAGAGAGGGAGCTGCAGTGGGGGAAAAACCGGGAGGTAAAGAGAAAAACGGAAAAACGAGGAAAGAATTAAGCAGGTAATAAAGAGAATAAGGAGGGAAAATCCTCTGGAAGCTGTCTTGGAACAGAAACCTGAGGGAGCCCGGGGCGGACGCACGGCTCTGAGAGAGAGGAATGATTCGGGACCAAGCGCGGGTGGCGCGGGGGGAGCCCCGTTCTCTCAAGGGCAGCGCCGAGCGGTGACCCCCCGGCTCGCTCCGTCCCCTCGGCTGCTGCCTCCCCACAAACACCCCGGGGGAGGCGGTTGCCTCAGCCCGCCGGCCCCCCGAGCCGCCCCCCGCTCCCCCAAATACATACAAAGAGATGAAAGCCGAGGGGCTGCCCCTCTCCGCGCTGGGAAATGAGCTGGGGGCAGCGGGGGGACACGCGGGCTGGGCTCGGGGGGGACTGCTGGGGACAGGGAACCGCCGGAGCCCCCGATCCCAAAGGAGTTAAGGGCCTTCTTCTCCTTCCTTTCCTTTTTTCCTGTCTTTTTTTCTTTCTTTTTCTTTTTTCTTTTTTCCCTTTTTTTTTTCCTTTTTTTTCTTTTTTTTTTTTTTTTTT
>NW_024884586.1:15074289-15086525 GCF_019232065.1 Centrocercus urophasianus | reverse complement strand
CCTTTTTTTTTTCCTTTTTTTTCTTTTTTTTTTTTTTTTTTTTTGACTGAAGAACTGTGGATGCAGTTTGCGTAATATCTTTATTACCGAGAACTTCAAGGTAAGTGGGCAATAGGAACCAGATGTGGGGCCGGGAGGAAGGCAGGGCGAGGGCGAGGGGACGTGCGAGGGGCAGCGAGAGGTACCCGGGGGAGGGGGCATCGCTTTGGCTGCTGGGGGGGGGGGGGGGGGGGCGGAAGGTGCGCACTGATTTATTTGTAAGCCCCTTTTGGGCCGCCATTGACCTCTCGGAGCAGTAAGGCCCCTTCCAGACTCCACTCCTTTGCAAGTTCACGTCTGACCGTCCCAAAGCCTATTCTGTGCTCTCGGAGGCCCCGTTGCAGCCCCTCCCTGCCCCCCGCTTCCCCCCCCCCCCCCCCCCCAAGTTAGTTACACCTGGAGAGAGCGCGGATGTCCGGAGGTAAAAAACCACGGCTGGGTACCCGCTGCCAGGAGACGGAAAGGCTCCAGGAGAGCATGGAAGGGGTTAAAGGGGCTGGAGGAGGCCCAGAGGCCCGCGGGGACCTGCTGTAAGGAGCCCAAGGGGGTAGGGGGGGGGCGTGGGTTAGGGTTGGGGGTTCCTCAGCTGCCCGCTCGGCCCAGGGTAGGAACAAATGGAGCGTGGCAGCAGCGCGAAGCCCCGCGCATCCCCGTGCCTGTCCCGAACCGCGTTAATGCCATGTGCTCATCTGCTTCGTTTTCTATTTTTTAAATATAAATAGCTTTATTTTTTCTAATGAGAAAGATACGACCCCCACCCCCCTCTGCCTCCACACCCCCATTCGCATCCACGCACACCCCTACCCGGGCCCCCTCCCCTCCACTGTCATCATCTCCATATTAATTGGGGGAGAGGTCTCTTTTTTTTTTTTTTTTTTCCTCCTTTTTTTTTTTTTTTTTTTTTTTTTCCTGTGCGTGGGGGGGAAAGCGACGAGAAGAGCCTCTTTGGGCGGCGGAGAGTTCGGAGGGAGAGAGAGTGTGGGAGAGAGGGAGGGATAGAGGGAGGCAGAGACCCTCTGAGATCGGATCGGGGCCGGGCGGCTGCGGCTGAGCCCTCTTACAGCTCCCGGCCCCGCTGTGGGTGTGCGCGTATGCGGGAGGGGGAGAAAGAGAGGCTCCTGGTGCCCCTCCAAGCGCATTAAGGACACTCGGGCCTTTTAATTTTAGGAATGAATGCTGATACTTGTGTTTCTTATTGTGATCCGGCTGCCATGGATTCCTACTACAACGCAGCCTCCCAGGGCGCAGACGGCTCCTCGCCTTTTAGGGCATTTCAAGCGAGTGACAAGTTCGGCCCCGCTTTCCTGGCCGCCAAAGGACAGAGCTTCGGTGACAGCGGCGCGAAGTGCCGGAGCCGCTACAGCCCGCAGGAATGCCCGTCCCTGGACGGCAGCGGGCAGGCGCCGGGCCCCGCCGCGCCCCCGCCCGCCTTTAGCAAATACCCGCAGCCCCAGCAGCAGCCGCCGCACCTCTATATGCAGCGCGGCCCCTGCAAGACCCCACCGGAGAGCAATCTCAAGCTGCAGGAGAGCGGCAGCCACAACGGAGCCTTGCAGGTCTCCTGTTACGGTGAGTGCGGGCCGCGCGATGGGGCCGGGCCGAAGAAGGGCTCCCGGGGCCGGGGGGGCTCCGGGGGCGGCCGCGGCGACCCCTCGCCTCGTTTTGCCGTGGTTTTGCGGCGAGCGCAGGGGCGGGAAGAGGCAGAGGCTCGAGGAAATTCTGGTAAATGGAAGAGAAAAGCAGTGCGGAGAGCTGCTCCTTGCCGAATGCCACCGAGGGATGGCTGCGCTGGGACAGAATGTGGGGCGAATGTCTCCGCGCTCTGCCCACGCCGCCGCCCCGTCCCTCTCCCCCCACGCTGCTGCCCGACGCGCCGTGAGCCGGCCGGAGCCCTGGGGCTGCTCCTCGCGCTTGTCCCGAGGGCTCTCCGGAGAGGGCGAGCTGTGCCCGGGAGGTAGGGGAGCGGAAAAATACGAAAGAAAAAAATAGGAATAAAATGAAATCAAATCCGCGACCCTCTATTTTTTCAGAAGAAGGGAAGGTGGAAATGAACTTCTCCCCTGGTCTCTCGGTGCGCTGCGGGCAGAGCGGGGCTGCGGTGCCCCTGTCCAGGTGCGCCCGCCGTGACCCTGCAGGGCAGGCACAGGGACGGTGACACGGACAGACCCTGTCGGGTGCGCTGGGAGCACAGGGAGGGCAGCGGGGAGAGGTGGGGGAACGGTAGTATTGAGAGGAATTCAGAGATTCCAGCTCCCGCTTTCCCGTCTCCCGCCGCCACATCAACGGCGGCGTCTGTACCCTCTTTGCTTTCTCTTTCTCCCCCACGCACCTTCCTTTCCCTCTGTGCAGGTGTACGAGCGCGCAGACGGACCTCCCCGGCCCCATTCACCCTGAGTAAAGCTGAAGGGATCCCCGCATCCCTCGCCCCATGGCCCCGGGCACAGCTCCCCTCTCAGCTGCTCCCCCGTTATTTACCCTGCGCCAAGACCCGCTCCCCGGTGCCAGCCGGGGCCGCTCCCGTCACCCCATTTTGGGGCTGCACGCCTTCCCGTGGGAATGGGCCGAGACCGGCGGGTGGCCATTCCTCATCCGCGGAGGGGCAAAGCGGGGCGCGGGGGAAGGCCGGTGCCTCCCCGCCACTAACCGGCTCTCTTGTTTCCGTAGGCTGAAAAAGCCCCGGGCACCAGCTCAGCTCGCGAGGGCGTTTTGCAGCCCAGGGCAGAGCAGCCCGAATCTGCCCCCGCCGTCACACTAGCGGGCGGCCCCGATACGTCTCTAAGGGGATTTCGGATGGAGCCCCGGGTCGGGAGCTGATGGCCCGGCGCGGCCCCGAGCGCAGTGCGGTGCGATCGGGATCGGTGGGGCTGTAATAGGAGCCACATGGCTCCTCGAGGATAATTAACAGCAACACTAATAACGAGGGCTAACGATTTAGGAGGGCGTCTCGTTAATAGTAGCCGCGTTCGGCTTCCTCGGAGCGAAAGCAGCGATGGCGGCAGCGGGCTGAGCTCCGCCGGGCGCGCACCGCGCCGGGACCCTCGGGGCGGAGGCGGAGGCGGCCGCTCTGCTCCCGCGGATCGCAGAGGACGTCGGAGCGGCGGCGGTTCGCTAGGGATGGCCGGGATAGGCCGAGGCCCCGCGGCTGCTCCGGCGCTTGTCCGGCTCTCCGAGCCGCCCACTGGGGCTCGGTTCTCTATTAAAATAACTCCACTCAAAATAAAATAAAATAAATATATATATGTACGCATATATATAATAACACAGCGAGAAAAGCACGAGGCCGTGGAAAACGGAGCCTCTCCCCGGCGGTGCTCTCAGCCTGCTCCTCCCAGCAATTGTACTTGTTGTACTCGTTGGCCGATGCCCATTCGAGCCTCTCAAACCAGCCGGGGGATTTCTTCTTTAATTTTAATTCCTTAATAAACACGTTCCGAGCTATAAAAAGCCCCCGCCTGCCCTTTATAGCTCCCGGCGTCTATTTCCAGATCGAATCCCTTCCATTGCATTGTACGGATAAATATAGGCAGGGAGGGCAGCGGCCGCACATCGGCGCAGGAAGCGAGCGGCGGTTCTCGGGGTGCTCCGCGGGGCTCCCCCCGCTGCGGACGGCCGCTCTCGGCTCCAGCTGGCACCGCCCTAACGGGGGGCTGCGGGTCGGCCTGCGGAGCGGCACTGGCAATTAAAGAGAAATCTTCAATAAAGCCCCGGAGCGGGACACATATCGCGGTTCTCAGATGATTGATGCGCCGCGGTGATTGAGCTGCTATTTCTACAGTGCGGGACCGGAGTTGTGTGTCCTGAACTTATGTGCGTCTATACCCGTACACGGCAACGCGTGCGGAAGTACGGGCTGGAAAAAAAGCTTCGGGCGGTGGAATATGATGGGAATATGATGGGGACGTGTACCCGCGGGAGGCAGAGAGAGGAAACGGCCTTCTTCGTGCTGAGGAAATCTGTAAGTGCGGGGTTAAGCACATAACGAGCATTTCTTGTCTTTAGAGAGCGGCAAAAAGCGCAGTCTGGAACGCGTTGTTGTTAGCAGAAAGCGAGTGCCGTAGGAATTATTTGTCCGCTGCGCACTTTATTACTGTTGCTATTATTTTAATTGACACTTCTAATGTTTTTCTCCTCCACTCCTCCCCCCGGTGCACACGGCAGGCCCCCCGCCTCCGGGACACGTCGTGCCCGGTGCCCGCCTCCGCTACCGCGGTGGCACCGCTCTCCCGGTGCTCCCTTCGCCGGCCCCAAGCGGGGCGATGCCGCGCCCCCGCCCCGAGCCTGGTTCCGTCGGACCACCGCCCGCTCCGGTGCGCGCAGGGCGTACGGTACCGCGGGGTTCGGGGTGCGCCGCCGCCCCCGTCCCGGCTTCTGCCCCGCGGCCGAAGGGAGGCGGGCGGGGAGAGGGGGAGCTGCCCGCACCCCGGGGGCCGGGAGGGGTGGGGAGGTGCTGCCCCGGCCCCCCGCTATAAAGGGATGCCGTCGGGACGCGCGGCGCGGCGCCAGCGGAGCGGGGACGGAGGAAGGAGGACGGAACCCCGGGGAGGAGAAGGGCGAGCGGCCGCGCCGGCGCTCTCCTCCCCGCAATAGGATCAACAAATCCGCCGCTCAGGGAGAGGAGGGAGCTCCCGCCGGGAGTCAGGCCGAGGCGCTCGGCGGTGCGGGGTCTCCTCCGCGGGAGCTGCGGGACCCCCTCGGCCAGCGGCACGCCAAGGTAGGGCCCCGCTCGTCTATCGCCCTCGGAAGGACTCGGTCACCGCTGCGGCGCGCTTCGCGTGGCTCGGTCAGAGAGCTGGCTGTGGAGACCTCGGTAAAGATCCCGGCCCGGGTTGTTTATACCGCTCGTGCGTCAGCGGAGAGGAGCTCCCCCCGGGAAGGTCTGTTTTCACGGGAGCGCTGTTTGTTTTCCATTTGTCCGCTGCCGAGCGGGTTTAGCTCCGCTTTGGCCCCGCGCTGCTGCTGCGCACGGTTGTAACCTTACCGGAGACGGGACGGGTGCGGAGAGAGAGAAAAAAAGACTTCGACTAGTCCTTGTCTGAATTGTTTTGAAACAAGACGGGAAAAATACCGATGGGGAGAGAGATTTGGAGATGCTTACTGCGTGCGTCTTTTCCTAAGGTTTTGATGTGTTATTAACAATATATGCTGATGCCAGATAGCGCAAAGGAGCTGCTTGTGTGTTATCTGGGGCTGCAGGCTGTTTATTTTGTGCTCCCTTTGAGTGCGCTCTTGGTGCGGTTGCATGACTAACCGGCTGCAGTGATTCACTGGCTGCTTTCTGGGTGATTGCTCCAAACAAGTTGTGAATCAAGAGAGTTCCCTGGCTGTGGTTTCTAACCTCCCAAGTCAAAACCCGGAGCGGGTTTAAGGGGAGCTGATGAGCAGTCTTCAGTCCTTCAGATCTTGAAGATTTATCCCCCTTCCAAGCCCTGTATTCAGAATCGTGATGAGTTTCCCTTGTAAGAGAGGTGGTGTCTGGGAGGCTCGCAGCCAAGCTCTGCGCTGGAGGACATCTCCAGCCACAGCCCTTCAGCCCAGCTGAATCTGTTCAGAGTCTTTCAGCAGCTGTATAATTCTCAGGTAAGAAGCACGGTGCGCTTTGGGCAGCAAGTAACTTCTCATCCCATTTTTCAGCTGGAAGAACTGAGGTTCAGGATGCACGAACAGCTCGTGCAAGGCCAGGCTGCCACCACGCAGTGGCATCAGTGCAGTCTTCCTCAGGCCCAGCTCCAGCAGCAGGACTTTCCCGCAGCTGGGGAAGGATTGGTGGAGTTACTGCGAAAACTCAGCAGGAAGAGGTCCCTGGGTTTGATTTTGGAGGGGGTGAGCTTGGCTTTCCTGAGCCAGGCCCTTGTCTGGTGCAAGCAGTTGTAGCAGTCGGTGTGTTCTCATGTGTCTGGGTGCCTCAGCACAGAGCAGAAGCTCAGCCTGCCAACCTACATGAATGGGCTCAGCTTGGGCAGCTCAACAAGCGATGGGTTGGTCACTGCTTTTCAGAAAAAGCTGAGAAATCCCTGCCCCAAGAGCAATGTGTTTCTAAGGCATTTCTCCTATGCCCCTGGAGGGGGAACAAAAAAAAAAAAAAAAGGAAAAAAAAAAGAAAAGAGAAGAAATTCTGATGTAACTATTAATCCGTTTGGAAATTAAAGGTCTTACATATTTTGGAGGCATAGTGATATGCCTCCAAAAGGAAAAGAGGCAACTCAAGATGAGGAGAAGACTGAGCTGTGACACAGCTCATAGAGGATGCTGTGATTTGAGAATCATTTACAGAGGGGTGGATAGGAAGAGTTCATATGAATAAAATGTAATTTACAGTTTATTTACAGTTGACAAATTCACAGCTGTTTTGTGTCTGTCTGCTACCCCAGCTTCTCAAGTAAAAGTTCTTAAGTAAAAGAGGAAAGCTAACATATATGAAATGGACAACCTCCTCTTTATTTTCTGCGTGAGTTCAGGCAGATCAGCATTATTACACACACTGACTCTGCTGGGCTGTGCTTTTGTTCGTGCTCACACACAGCCTTTGCATTTTGACTGTCACTGCTACAGGTACAGTGTGAAAGAGAACTTCTGGTCAGCGTAGTGTTTTAGGGGCACTTTTCTGTTGAAGAGAGATGGAAGGAGAAGGGATCAGAGACAGAAGAAAGGAGGCAGGGAAGGGGGAGCTGGGAAAATTTGGAGGAGTGGTGTGTGGTGGCAGACAGCTCTGTGCAGAAGGTGGCCTGGGACTGATTTTATAGAGAACACAAACCCACCAGCGTCAAATTCTTCATCTCTCCATTGGGGATAGCTGTGATTCAGCAGTCAGTAGCTGCTGCACTTGGGTCCCTGCAGGGTCTGACTATGACAAGCTGATATGTCATAAACTGTGGTCTAGCTTTATTTGCTAAAGACTTAGCTCAGTGGTTTAAATGCCTGTTGAATCTGATAATTACTTTTTGGGGGAAAATGTGAATTAAGGTTTTACCCTGTCAATGTTTATCTGTTTGGTGGAATCGGTACCATTTCTAGGTATGTTCCTTATTAGCAAGATCTGTATTCATTAGGTGTGAGGCAAGCGCTTTAGCAGGTACCAGAGTTGGAAGGGCAAGCTTTTTCAGTCAATGATAGGCGTGCTGTACGCTGAGGTGGTGTGAAAATGTCACGCTACCTTGAAGACAGCATCTGCCTTTGTTTGGTAAAAGTCTGTGAGCAGGGATGTTGCTGTAGGAGGGAGGGACGCAGCAGTGAGAGCCACCACGCCAAGCAGAGCCACAGAGGGCTGTGGGGGCCTTGAGATGAGGAGGTACAGCAGTGTAATGAGAAAGCTCATGCAAATCCTCCACACAGTTCTGGTGGTGAGATATGTGCGTGCATGTAGGGCAGAGGGATCACAACCAAAACCAAATTTGAGGAGTCAAAGCAAGACAAGGCTGGTTATTCAATGGAAAATGAGGAAACTGAGAAGACAGAACACTTTGGGCAGGCTTCTATCTGGGGAAAATAACAGGCTCTTGTAATATCAAGCCTAGAAATGACTCCTGTTCATTCCTCTTGCATTTAAGGAGACAGACAGGGCTTTGCGTGCAAACACCACTGCACTGAAGAAGTACCTCAGGTCTCACCGGTTTCTCCCTGCACAAAAGCAGCCTCCACAGGCCCTCAGATGCTGCTGACTGCTTCAGCTGAGACTGCTAAGGCTGGTATCAGGGTAGGGCTTTTTTTCCTAAGGGGGAAACAGGGAGCTGCATATTATTCTGGTGCAAGAAGGATCAGGTAACGAAGGTGCGTACTGAAAGCCGAGCTAGTCAGAAGCAATAGGAAGGGAAAGGAATCCAAACAAGAATAAAAACAAAACAAAGCTGTAAACTTCAGTGAGTGAAGGGCAATGTTGGGAGATTTCCCAGCAGTGGTTGAAGACAATGTGAGAATGATGTTCTGCAGGGACAGTGTGCAGGGAGACCCGTGGGCCCGGCTGCAGGACTCCAGTTTTCGAGGTGATGTGGAACTTGGGGAAGGGGGGAGGTTTTAATGGGACAGAAGAAAGAGGAAAGTGCTGTTCAGCCTCAGCCACAGCAAGGGCTTCTGAAGGAATGGGAAACTATCTCAAACTACAAACTGAAGGATCACCAAGATACCGGCGTGCTGGTATTGGCTGCTGGCCCAGTGCTGCTGGGCTGTCATGTAGGGGTTGGTCACCCATAGGATCGTCCATTTCCAGCATGTGTGTTCTGTAACACAGGGAAACATCAGGGATTTCCAGCCCCAGCAATGCCACTGGCAAAAGGACTCTGTAGGAGGTTATCACATGTCTATTCTCCAGCTGGATGGAGCCTGGCATGGAAGCACTGATCCACAAGGAGAGCATGAGGCTGAGCACTGAGCAGGTGTGGGCTGCAGCCCAGCCCGCGTGCCAATGTCTGGGTCAGAAGGCTGCAAGCCCTCGTAGAGCACTGAGTGGTTCTGTTCCAGCCTCTCCTCTGATGGTGCATGCCCAGACCTCATCCTGGAGTGGAGTCAGGAGCACAGCTGTGGCAAGGACCCATACCTGAGAGCTGAGAAGCACTCAGTTATAGACATAACCTGGCTTATCAAGATTTGCTCTGAACTTTTGTAAGCAGATTGGAGCCAGATATCAGCCTGAGCTAGACAGGACACAGCCAAATGCTAGAAGGCAAGAGGAAGAGGAGACCCACCTACATTGGCAAAAGACCTGCAGACATTTTGTGCTCCCCACGTCTCCAGATGCCAGTGAGGACTTCCAAGATAAATAGCCGGTGGACCAATTGCTAGACATTTAGGCAGATTGTGGAGAAGAAGGAGGCCAGAAACACTCTGTGAAGCTGTGGGATTTATGGCAGCTAAATATTGCATTTCAGCCCTTCAGCAGGAGTCAGAAAGCTGCTACTGGAAGAGAGGGAAGCTGGTTTCTTTAAGTCATACAATGTCCTATGCTGGGGAGAAGAGTATTTTCATCCAGTTCATACCACTTCAAACTATTAGAAGGACTTTTGCAGGATAGAGAGCAATGGGAGGATTGGCTGCAACATCAAACATGAGTGCAGCGGCTGGGTTAAGTGTGGCTCTGGTAGGGAGTGGAAATATGGGGAGGCTTGTTGTAAATATATAGCTAGTCAGGACAGAGCCTCGTAAAATCTACTGAAAGGCCTAAACTCCGCTCAGGAAGCAGGGGCACCTGGAGCTGTGCATACTGAGCTGGGTGATGCTGCTTTTAAGTTAAGGCTGAGGCTGCAGCAAGGCTTTGTGGTGCCCAGGGCCGGATATTAAGTTTGTGTTCAGACCAACCCTCTTTTAATTTCCTTTTAGGAGGGGTACATTTGTGGCTGATTCTATGAAAAATCCCCTTTTCCTTGGCCTTGGTGGCAAAAAGTGGTGTTCTTGATAGTATATCCAATTTGCCTGCATTTGGCAGTGGTCCACTTGAGAGGGAGGTCCATGCAGGAACCCAATCTGCTGTAGCAAGAGAGGGACTGCTGCGTGTGTGTAATGTATGGGCATTGCAGATGCTTGTTCAGGTTCTGCAGTTGTTAACCCAAACTAGACAGCGGGAGACAATGGGGCAACACAAAATGGAGCAATTCATGGGTGGAGGAGAAATTCCAGCGGGAGACTGAGCCTGTGTGCTCCAACAGAGATCCCAGCAATGCTCAGAGTGCAGAGTGCTGAGGGTGGTGTCTGATCACTGAGCCTTTCAATGCCTAAAGACATTGCTCGTGTGAAAGAAAGAGGTTTGGGCAATGTTTGTAATGCTTGCTTCTGTGGGCAGGTCCCTGAGCTGTCTCTTTGAGCTACCAGCCAGCTCTTTCTCCAAAGGAAGAAAGGCCAGCAAAAACTTCACTGTGCAAATTATGTTAATCAAAGGATGCTTGTGCCTTGCCATTAATAGATAATATCTGGGATTTGCTGTACTGCATTCATTTTGGTTTTCACAGTGGATCTGTGGAGGTGAAAATGGCTTTCGTGCTGGGACAAGTGCATAGCAAACTGTGGCACGGGTTCCCCAGCACCTGTGTGTGCTCAAGAGACTAACAGAGCAGGAAATGCGTGGCGGGCCACACTGTTTCTGAGAAAACTGAGGGCATCTTTGTAAATGGTGACCTTCCAGGGGAAATCCCCAGTGTGAGAGAAGAGCAACATGGCACTGGATATTTCCCCAGCCTTCACAGCCCTCTTGGGCACCAACCCAGATGCCAGGGTCTCATCTGCAGGCCTACAAGAGTTACAGAACACCACATAGTTCTTGCAAGAGGGGAGTTTCTGCTGCACACAGATTGGGACAGACACTGCACTGACATGAGACAAAGTGTACCTGACTGCAGGTATGGAAGTGAACTCGTGTCCTGGCATCGCATGGAAATACAAAGTATTCTTATTTCTCCTTTCTTTCACAATCTACAGAAAACTCTTCTGCTTCATCCAGTAGATGTAGGATTACGAGGAGGTTCAAGGAGCTACAAACAGCCCTCAGAAATGCTCCCAGTATCAAAGCAGGGTGCGATGCAAAAAAGATTCATTCAGCAGACATGCCTGCTTTGTTGTGTCTATTCTCCTCAGAGTAGCTGAGGAGAACCTCTCTGGGAAAGCTTAGAATTTGAAGACAAAATATTGTATAGGAGACAGGGAAATTGAAAACCGAATGATGAGTGCTCATGAGAGCTCATTGTATCGGAAACTGTCCGAAAATAAGAGGTTCTGAGGTTTTGCTATGATATCAATACCACTGCATCCCTTGAGGTTGTGTTCTCTCTTAGGCCAAGAGATAACTGGTTGTAGCAGAAATGCTAAGTCAGAGCCCGAACCAATGATTGAGCACCTGGTGGAAGGCAGGGCCAACCCAGGGAAGCTCAGGTGTATGCAATGCCCCTGAATGACTGCACCCTTCCCAGACCCCATTTAAGGGTTGGTAGTGGAGGCAAGAGTATCTTGGAGGTTCCTGCATACCTGAGGTCTTCTGCAGGTAAGCAGTGGCTTTCCTTTGTTTCTGTAACCACGGCTGTTGTATTTGAGCACATCTTCACTTGTTGCAGCCTAGTGTTGTGCTACTATGCTGTTATTGCTGCCCATTCCATTGCATTACACTAGTTTTGGGGAAAGCATAGAAAGATAATGGATAAATGCTACAGGAAATGTGATGAGTTTCTTGGAAGGGCTGTATCTCAAAATAGGTTTCTAAAGATGAGGAGAAATCCTATTGAGCTGTAACTTCTGGGTACATCACTGCTATTTGTTGATGTTGTTGGGCTTTTGCCTGAGATTGAATCTGACGGACAATATTTGTTGGTAGCTATGGATTTCTTCAGAAAATGTCCTGAAGCTTACCTAAAAAGGAACAACAGGCTATGATAGCAACCAGGCTTCTAAGGGATGCATTTTTCACCGTATTTGGGGGTACGGACATGAAGAACATGGAGCAAAGCTGATGCTTTTTGGCCAAAGTATTTCATCAGGTTTGTTAGATGCTTAAAAATGTAGTAGGAGTATTCTATGGCTGGAGGCTTGGGGAAGATTTGGCTAGTGCTGGGAGGAGATGCTGATTCTGGCTGCAAGTTCCTCATGCTGGCACAGATATCCCCTTGTATGCTGCCTGGACTTCTGGTGCTGATCCTAAAAGGTCTGGGTTAACTTGCATAGTACTAGGAACCCAGGAGTGGGTTAGCTGGGTGCTTCACAGAAGAACAATAGAAGAACCAGGACTAACCCAGTCCTTGGTCTGTTCTGTTTGTTTTAATGACTTTCAGAGAAGTAGAAGGGAAAAGCACAGCCTGATCCCAACTGTCCTCTTCAACCATTACCCAGGAACCATAGCGTGCTCCTTACAAGCAGTTCCTGAATTTGGGCCATTTGGCATGCCAGTCTGGCCTACCTAGACTTGCAAAAATCTCCCAGTGGAATGGTTTGGGTATTTCCAGAGGAAAAAGTGAGTTCTACCTGGGGTAGAATAAACAGTCTCTAAGGTAGGTTCATATGTGGACGCCTGGTTGATCCCTTCCCATCCCTGGAGATAGACAGCTCGTAACTTCATCTGAGCTGGAAGGGACCCTTCAAAGGCCATCTAGCCCAACTCCCTGCAATGAACAGGGATACCCGCAACTACATCAGGGTGCTCAGAGCCCTGTCCAGCCTGACCTTGTGCCTCTTCAGGGAGGAGGGGAGGGGCCTGCTGGCCCAGGAGGATCTGTCAGAGGGGTGCTGGGTGT